>NC_051272.1:3242238-3842238 GCF_015220745.1 Sebastes umbrosus
TTAGGACGCAGAAACAACAACATAGTGATGCTGCTTCACTGAGCTGGTGAAGAAGCGGTGAAGAAGAAGAGCAACATATGCTGGAGTCATCTCTGCTCTGCTGCTCCGCGGCGCTCACAGACTCTCTGTCCATGGACCGACGCGTTCATATCTGCTAAAACAGCACCGTAAAGTCGAGCTACGGATCTATCATCACCGCCGTGCTGTGGTGGATGGGTTGGTTTCTTATCGTGTGAAGTTTCGTGAGATTATCTGTAGATAAACGAGGTTAAAAGATGTCGACCAGCAGCCCTGAAGCCGTGAAGAAGCTGCTGGAGAACATGCAGACGGACCTGCGCTCTCTGTCCATGGAGTGCAAGAAGAAATTCCCTCCAGTCAAAGAGGTGAGCTAGTTAGCCTCACTGGGCCGATACCTTTCTGTTCAACAGCTTGTCTCGTATCTGATTGTCATATTTGTTATGGTATAAATGTGACATGTTTGTTAGTTTGAGCCCCATCAGACACTGGGCCTCTCTCTGCTCTGTGCTGAGGAGTGGACACACTGAGTCTGTCCTCAGACTGGTCATTAAGAAGTTGTGTCAGCTGCTGGGCCTTTAGACAACCAGGCGTGCAATTAAAGGGACATACAGGTGTTTTATGTGTCACACTGTTTGGTTCATATGAAGCATGCTTAAGGTGAATATTGTTGGAGTTATAATATAGTTGATTACCTACTTATTGCAAGAGAGTGGTGCTGTATAGTCACATTATTACATATCCAACAAACATACACTCACTAAATAAATCTATTTCCTCACCTGTGCAACCATAAGGTCTTTTTGCATTTATGTTAATTAAAAAGTTGTGTTAGCTGCTGGGCCTTTAGACAACCAGGCGTGCAATTAAAGGGACATACAGGTGTTTTATGTGTCACACTGTTTGGTTTATATGAAGCATGCTTATATTGTTGAATGTCTGCCTTTTGGGAGTTATTATATAGTTGATTACCTACTTATTGCAAGACAGTTGTGCTGTATAGTCACATTATTATATATCCAAATTACACACACTCACATAAATAAATCTATTTCCTCACCTGTGCAACTATAAGGTCTTTTTGCATTTATGTTAATTAAAAAGTTGTGTCAGCTGCTGGGCCTTTATGACAACCAGGCGTGCAATTAAAGGGACATACAGGTGTTTTATGTGCACACTGTTTGGTTCATATGAAGCATGCTTAAGGTGAATATTGTTGGAGTTATAATATAGTTGATTACCTACTTATTGCAAGAGAGTGGTGCTGTATAGTCACATTATTACATATCCAACAAACATACACTCACTAAATAAATCTATTTCCTCACCTGTGCAACCATAAGGTCTTTTTGCATTTATGTTAATTAAAAAGTTGTGTCAGCTGCTGGGCCTTTATGACAACCAGGCGTGCAATTAAAGGGACATACAGGTGTTTTAATATCTGCCTTTTGGGAGTTATAATATAGTTTGTTACCCACTTATTGCAAGAGAGTGGTGCTGAAAAATTAGGACAAATGCAAAGACCTTATGGTGCACATAGGGGTTCATTACAAAGTTGTGTCAGCTGCTGGGCCTTTCTCACAACCAGGCGTGCAATTAAAGGGACATACAGGTGTTTTATGTGTCACACTGTTTGGTTTATATGAAGCATGCTTATATTGTTGAATGTCTGCCTTTTGGGAGTTATAATATAGTTGATTACCTACTTATTGCAAGACAGTGGTGCTGTATAGTCACATTATTATATATCCAAATTACACACACTCACATAAATAAATCTATTTCCTCACCTGTGCAACCATAAGGTCTTTTTGCATTTATATTAATTAAAAAGTTGTGTCAGCTGCTGGGCCTTTATGACAACCAGGCGTGCAATTAAAGGGACATACAGGTGTTTTATGTGCACACTGTTTGGTTCATATGAAGCATGCTTAAGGTGAATATTGTTGGAGTTATAATTTAGTTGATTACCTACTTATTGCAAGACAGTGGTGCTGTATAGTCACATTATTACATATCCAACAAACATACACTCACATAAATAAATCTATTTCCTCACCTGTGCAACCATAAGGTCTTTTTGCATTTATGTTAATTAAAAAGTTGTGTTAGCTGCTGGGCCTTTAGACAACCAGGCGTGCAATTAAAGGGACATACAGGTGTTTTATGTGTCACACTGTTTGGTTTATATGAAGCATGCTTATATTGTTGAATGTCTGCCTTTTGGGAGTTATTATATAGTTGATTACCTACTTATTGCAAGACAGTTGTGCTGTATAGTCACATTATTATATATCCAAATTACACACACTCACATAAATAAATCTATTTCCTCACCTGTGCAACTATAAGGTCTTTTTGCATTTATGTTAATTAAAAAGTTGTGTCAGCTGCTGGGCCTTTATGACAACCAGGCGTGCAATTAAAGGGATATATAGGTGTTTTAATATCTGCCTTTTGGGAGTTATAATATAGTTTGTTACCCACTTATTGCAAGAGAGTGGTGCTGAAAAATTAGGATAAATGCAAAGACCTTATGGTGCACATAGGGGTTCATTACAAAGTTGTGTCAGCTGCTGGGCCTTTCTCACAACCAGGCGTGCAATTAAAGGGACATACAGGTGTTTTATGTGCACACTGTTTGGTTTATATGAAGCATGCTTATATTGTTGAATGTCTGCCTTTTGGGAGTTATTATATAGTTGATTACCTACTTATTGCAAGACAGTTGTGCTGTATAGTCACATTATTATATATCCAAATTACGCACACTCACATAAATAAATCTATTTCCTCACCTGTGCAACCATAAGGTCTTTTTGCATTTATATTAATTAAAAAGTTGTGTCAGCTGCTGGGCCTTTATGACAACCAGGCGTGCAATTAAAGGGACATACAGGTGTTTTAATATCTGCCTTTTGGGAGTTATAATATAGTTTGTTACCCACTTATTGCAAGAGAGTGGTGCTGAAAAATTAGGATAAATGCAAAGACCTTATGGTGCACATGTGAGTGAGTTGTCCTCATCCTGTATATAGGGGTTCATTACAAAGTTGTGTCAGCTGCTGGGTCTTCCTGACAACCAGGCGTGCAATTAAAGGGATATACAGGTGTTTTACATGGCATGTGTCACACTGTTTGGTTAATATGAAGCATGCTGAAGGAGGATATTGTTGAATATCTGCCTTTTGGGAGCTATAATATAGTTTATTACCCACTTATTGCAAGAGAGTGGTGCTATATACATATACAGGTGTTTTAAATGGCATGTGTCACTTCTTTTTTTTTTCTCTTTAGTCCTTGTTGCGCCTGGTGGCACATAGGGCAAGGACTAAGGATCTCCACTCATCTCTGTTGTTTGCTTTCTTCTCAATGTTGTTCTAGCTGTATCCTCTCGTCTTCATTTCTCCTTCGATGGTTCGCCTCCAGGTTGTTTTGGGCCTCCCTCTTTTGCGTTTTCCCTCCGGTGTCCAACGCAATTCCACTTTTGTCATGTCATCAGATGGTTTCCTTAATACATGCTCAAGCCATCTCCATCCTCTTCTTATCAATATTGTTTCCATGTCCAAGCACCCTGTCGTTTGGTGTAGTTCATGGTTTGTGATCTTTCTAGGCCAGGATATCCTCATGATCTTTCTGAGGCGGGTGTTGTGAAAGCTAGAAAGCTTGCCTATGTCTCTTTCAGTCATTCTCCAGCACTCAGCACCATATAGAAGTACAGATAGTACACAGCTGTTGTATAACTTTAACTTGGTGTTTCTAGTTATGTGTGTTGACTTCCAGATGTTTCCAAGTCTTAGAAATGTTGTCCTTGCTTTTCCTAATCTGGCCATAATGGCATGTGTCACACAGTTTGGTTAATATGAAGCATGCATATGGTGAATATTGTTGAATGTCTGCCTTTTGGGGAGTTATAGTATACAGGTATATAGATATACAGGTGTTTTTAAACGGCATATCCTCCTGAGACCCAGCCCATTGACATGTGTCCCATGTAGTTGACATTTTATCCACGTGCATCTCCTTTTACTCTTTTGACCTACTCTGTCAACCCCTGGGGTATTGTAAAGAGGACATCATGGGCTTTCCAGTGATATGTCATGTGTGTTTTTTAAATCAAGTTGAATGTATTCTTGGTTTAATATCACTCTATAGCCATTCTTTTTTTTTTTTTTTGTCTTTTCACACTGAAATGGTCCTGTGGTCCACTGCAGTGGACATATTGCAAAATTAGAAATAAAAATTAAAAAGTCTAAATTGTAAGATTTTCTTTTAACCATAAATAGGAAGGAAATCACACAAAAGAAATTGGAAGACACTTTTTTTACTCGGTTTCCAGGAGGATATGTCGCACTGTTTGGTTAATATGAAGCATTCGTAAGGTGAATATTGTTGAATGTCTGCCTTTTGGGAGTTATAATATATGTTATTACCCACTTATTGCAAGAGAGTGGTGCTGTATAGTCACATTATTGTTCAGCCATAGATGATCTTTTGTTAAATTACCAATTCATCCAAATTAAAATTAGGATAAATGCAAAGACCTTATGGTGCACATGTGAGTGAGTTGTCCTCATACTGTATACGGGTTACTTACAAAGTTGTGTCAGCTGCTGGGCCTTCCTGACAACCAGGCGTGCAATTAAAGGGATATACAGGTGTTTTAAATGGCATGTGTCACACTGTTTGGTTCATGTGAAGCATTCGTAAGGTGAATATTGTTGAATGTCTGCCTTTTGGGAGTTAAAGCTGCAGTGCTTAGAAATCCGGAAAACGCAAAATCCTGCATCCCCTCGAGCAGCTCTCTCCTCTCTCTCCTCTCTCTCTGCTCTCCCCTCTCTGCCCGAAGCCCCTCCCCCCAACACGAGAACGGGCATATGCACGCGCTTCATACGTGCTCGCTACATCTGAGGAGGCTACCGGCAGCGAGCTACACATTACCTTCTAACGACATCAACAGTTACCATGGTAACATCATCTTCTAACGACATCAACAGTTACCATGGCTGAGTCACAGGTGAGAAAAATACTTTGTCACAGACCACAATCAGCTACCACGGACAACTTTGAACATATGAACGAACAACAAACAGTATTTATGCTTAGTGTAAAATAACGCTAGAGACCAACGTCAACAAAAGCTAAAGTATTGTAAGACTTTGCTGCATTTGAAGTGTTTCGTTTATAGACCGAATAAAAGCAATTGTTTATTTTCTAGACGAAATGACGAGCTAAACTTTTGAAACAACGGAGCCCAATGTTTTATTCAATCTATATCATAGCTAGCTGGCTAACGTTAGCCAACGGCCAGTTGCTTCTTCAAGTTTCAGTAATGCTATCTTTCTAACTTTAGTGTTTTTAGTCTGTATAGATAACTTTACACATCTGGAAATAAATAAAACCATGACCATGCTATTCATAATGAAAATAGGTAATTTTACATTTGTTACATATCTATTACTGACAGAGCACCGTCGAGTCAGATCCTGACTATGTCCTCGAGCAGCCGGCTAGGAATGGACGAGGAAGAGGGAGAGGAAGAGGGCGAGCTAGCGGACGTGGACGTGGCAGAGGGTCTGGCCGGGGGAGACCCCCACCAATATGTGGTCAAAATGAGAACTGTAATTTATAGGTATTTGGCATGTTTATATTTTCAAATTGCAGCTACATTCTGTTACCTTTTAGATAAAAGATTGTGATATTGTGTGTGATGTGATATTTTTGGAGTGTATTTACATTTTACTTATTGTTATTCTTGCCATTGTTTTTGTAAAAATAAATCCATTGATGGATGTCCACCTGCTTTTTTTGTTCACGACTGCCAGTGTCAATACCATTCAGTAAAAAACTTCAGCTCACTTGGGTAATACTTTTATTACATTCAAAAATATAGATGACAATCCCAAACATTCATAACACACCACAAAAAAAGTTTAAATAAAGGTAAATTAAAAAATAAGTACACCATCTTTCAGTGGGGCCTATAGAACAGAGTGGTAGCCATAGTAGGGGTGTAGGTGGGATCGACTCAGGTGAGGTGTCGCAGGGGTCACATCTTCTCCTATGGTCGGCTGTTCGCTTAGGTAGTCCTTGGCCTTGCGAATGAACAAAGAATAGCATGTTAGAATTTTGAAATCAGTTGTTTAGTTTTGACTATAATGTCACACATATAGGCCATATATATAGGCTATAATATTTTTTAAAAGGCTGCTGTTATGCATATATAATAACTTATTTAGCATGCAACTCTATGCTGGTCTTTTGTTGGTTGAGAAGTTTCTTACTCTGCCTCTCATGCTATAGTACCATATTATTTCAATGACAACATGTCAATGCGTCTCTTTTTGTGTGTCAATGAGTGATGTCTTTACATTATCATAAATTATACCTTTCATATAACATCTCTGTAAAAAAAATTGTTGCCTACTACCACTTTAAAGTATAGTTTATTGGCCACTTATTGCAAGAGAGTGGTGCTGTATAGTCACATTATCAGGTTCAGGTTCAGGTGACTTTATTTGTACCCGTAGGTGGATTTGTTTTGCAGCAAAAATAGAGGATGGCATCCGTATTGACAATAAGGTAGAGTACAGACAAGAGACAGACAAACCAAAAACATGACAAAGAGTACTCAAAGGCTTACTGGGATCAGGACCCAGAAAAAAAGAAGGCCACAAGAACAATATCAAAAATCACTGAAATATCAGGACAAGAAAGTTAATAAAATGAGAAAAGGGATAAACCGCTTCAAAAGCTACTTGCCACGAGAATATGTCTGATTTTTTTACCACAACTATACAACAGGTAGTTTTAGCCAAGCAATCTGATTGGTTAAAGACTACATGAAATCATATAACCTCATTAAAATGCTTCCCAAAAAGTACAGCTAATATGGTTGAGTACATATCCATACCTTTCTACATTCCATGATATTATATTTTAAAGCTCACACAAGTAGAAACCACATCTGGTGTAGTCACTGAAGACAATAAACTTGATCATAATACATATTATTTATTTAACAACAACAGTCATGAACATTATTGTTCAGCCATAGATGATATGTCCCCCATATATGATCTTTTGTTAAAATACCAATTCATCCAAATTACACACATTCACATAAATCTATTTCCTCACATGTGCACCATAAGGTCTTTGCATTTATCCTTAATAATCATATCATTGTCTCTGGACATGTTGTTCTCATTTTCCAATGCTTTGAGCACCTAGAAACAAATTGGTGGCTGCAGAAATCAGAAATGGATATTGCAGAACTTCCACAACTGAAATCAAAACAATCAGCTTGTCTAGAGATAAATAACACAAGTGAGGAACTATTGTTTTGTGATTTGTGTGAACCAGCAGCTTTTATTTTGATAACCAGGGCAGTAGTGCGTTCACGAGTGGACGATTCTGTTGTTCTGTTTCCTGTTTTGAAATGTGTCATAGG
Source organism: Sebastes umbrosus (assembly GCF_015220745.1). Taxonomy (NCBI): domain Eukaryota; kingdom Metazoa; phylum Chordata; class Actinopteri; order Perciformes; family Sebastidae; genus Sebastes; species Sebastes umbrosus. The sequence continues at coordinate 3,249,707 of NC_051272.1, forward strand.
AGACCTCCGTTTGGCCTAAATAGATCAGTGTAGGATCTCACATTGCAAGTCGGTTTCACAACAAGCTTGCAACAGCTGAGAGCAATTTCATACAAGTGTTTTATTTTATTTTTTTATGTTCCTTGGAATGAGTAACTGTTTGCGGCTGCTGACTGGCTTCGTTGTGTGGCAGCGTTGGTGACATCATGGCGTAGTTTAAGAACAGAATAGTACAAGGAACTGCAATGACAGGGCCTTTTACAGTGCATGTGTATTGTTAGATTCACATGGAGTCAGTCCAGCTTTTATGACTCCCATTTTGCCCCAAACAACACACACAATCCTCTTTATTATGCGATCTGCGTTCAGCAGTCTACGGGGCTGGCTGGGTCAGAGTTCATTTACATCTGGAATGCATTGTATTTCTTTGAATTTAAAGTGGCAGTAGGCATTATTTTGTTGGCATCATTGTGCAATAATTCCATAATAACCTTTCAGCATATTTTAATTCAAGTGTTCTGAGAGAAAACTAGACTTCTGCACCTCCTCATGGCTCTGTTTTCAGGCTTTAACAAATCTAAGACTTTGACCAATCACAGTTCATTTCAGAGAGAGAGTGTTCCTATTGGCTGTGCTACGGCTGGTGGGCGGTGCTTGGTATTTCCTCAACATGGCTCCACTGTCACTAACTTTCTCATTTTACAGCTAAACTGTGCACAACAAGATGTTTCTGGAAACATTTGAGGAGAGAAATAAGCATTAACGTAACATAATATTAATTCATATTTGATCAGAGACGGCAAGGCTCCAGATCAGCTCTGATTGGTTGTTTTCCTCCAGTCTGTGAAATCTTGCAGATGCCATTAGGAGCACCGGAGGACACAGAGGCACATGATTTTTTTTTCAGATTACCGGTCTCATGCACTACTGTCATAAAGATATATTTTTTAATCATATTTGTTCCAATTCGACCCACTGCAGCTTTAATGGCTAAAAAGATAAACACAGAATCATGAGTCTGGTGACATACGATACTAGATAAACACAACCTCCATTATTCACTCTCTGTTATGGTTTGACCACGCTGTATTTCCTAACTGTGTGGACACAATATATCATTTACTTGCCACTGAAGTGCACACAGAGAGCGCCTATAGTGTTTGCCGATGTTATATGACTCCATCACGGTCAGATCCTCTTTACCTTAATGCTCTGTAATTCCCCAGGTATAGCAAGCTCACTGTTTGCTTGCATATGTAACAGTGGTCACACAGGTCATTAGATGAAATGCTGCTCTGTACTGTATGTGGAACTTTTGAGGCCATGGAAATGTTCAGCCAGCCAGCCAGCCAGCTCAGTGGGGCAATACATATCCGGCTACGCTGGCTTAGTTTGTTTTCCCCACAGGTCTCACCTTGGTTAAAGACAACATTACAATGAGACAGTAAGAGAGAGAAGAGAGCTTCCAGTTCCTATGTGTTCCTGTCACTGCATACAGCGTACATCTGGTCTCACATCTCAGGCTGATTCCTGGCCCATGCCTCGAGGCCTCGCGAAGCATCTCCTTCAATATTGATTTATCATCACCCATGTTTCCCGGGTCCATATCAACACTTTTCCCTCAGGGATCGCAGCAGCACAGGGATCCACTTTGATGTTCCTCCACAACCTGAGCTCGCTCACGCTCCGCTTGATAGTGTTGTGATTGAAACAACCTTTTCCAATTTGAGCCGTCATGGTTTGTATTTGCTGGGATGTTATTGTGCTGCAAACAAGCTGAGTACCGGTGGTCGTTGTTGTGAATTCAGATTATTTGCGGGGCCTGTTTATAGCACACAAATATAATCCTCACTGATGTTCGGTTTATTTAACAAGAGCTCCACATTTTCAGCACTTACCCCTTTTAGATGAATAGCCAATTTAAATAAATTACTGTCACGTTTGCTCGTAAATTTCCAAAACTTAATATAAAAGCATTGTATATCCTTATTGCACAAGAAGAACGATGAAGCCCTGTCCTCATTTCCCAGCCCATCTACATTCCAGTACCTCCCCCGTTTCCCAATCCATTTCCCACAGAGACATTGCGCCGCAGCCAGTGGTTTCTCTGTGGGTTAAGAGGAGCCAAGAAGAGTCCCATTGATTTTTCTGCATCATAGCATCACTCTCAAAATCTCTCTTTCATTGAGTAGCAGTCAGTGAAACCACCAAGGCTTTGCTGTTTGTTGTGTGCTGATTGCTTTTGCCTATAGGTGAAAAAAAACAAAAACACATCAAGCAGCCAGCCCCGTGCTCTCTCTGTGGATGAGTCAGGTGCTGCTGTCAACTGCACAGTAAAATGTGACTGCTTGTCTTGGAGGAAAAACCTGCAGAATTAATGAAAGCATTATGGGCAACCTTTGTATGGATCGCTTAGCACAGCTCATTTACTAGACAGGTAATGTACTGGCTGTATAGAGACAAAGTAACAAGCAACATGGAGTGAGGATTTGGTAAACTGACACTATTGCACTGGAACTGTGACTGAATAAGCCCCTTTTTCATAATATGCCAAGTCAGTTCCAAAAAAACTGCTGAGTTTATAGACTCACAGCATGAGTTCAGAGGAAGTCAATCTGTGATGAGCTTCACTAATGTTGCTTTTCAAAGGAATGAGCTGGCACTCAGACTTTGGTCAGTTCCGCTTTGAGGATGTCCACACAAAAAAAAGGCCCCGGAGAAAAACTTAAAGTACTGATACGGTCTGGTTCTGACATCGTTTATACAGCAGAACCCAGTTTCTACTAACTGGGTGTTGAGATTTTAAAGTCAACTTTGTCCACCAGGATTCTATATGTACTGTACCGGTCCCTCTGTAGTCACAGTAGTTTTGCTTAAAGGTGCTCTATACGATATCCAGAGCATTAATATAGCAGCAAACAACTATTTGCTATGTAAAGCTATAGAGGAGTAATCGGTGCCTTCAAATGTGGTCGTGTTCATGAGAAGAGTCCACATGAACGCCCCCCTCTTGTGGTATTCACGACCTCGTAGGTGGAAAGTTCCTGACTTATAACGTGTTTGTTGACGTTGTCAGAAATGGTGGAGGCCATGGAAGTTCATTTTTCGGTGCATAATAAGTTAATATATTGTAATTTTACTGCATTATGTTACCCACTTTCTAACTTGCTAAATTGTTAGCCTCTGTGGCTTCAAGACGCTGATAGCAATGTTAGTATTGCCGTTGCTTAGCAGCGGTGTTCTCAAGACTTAACCACTTGAACCCCAAACATATCGTGTACACAACTTTCCATGTTGTTCTCTGCTCAGTGCCTACCTGAGCAGAGAATGAAGTCACTCTCTCCCGCTGTGTGTGTTGTTTTCCAAGCTTGCTTTGTTGACATATCCGGGCCACTCTGCACTGCTGCACTTGTAGCTCTGTCAGCAACATTGCTGTTGTTTGCACAGTTAGCGCTGTCTGCACAGTTAGCGCTGTCTGCACAGTTAGCTTCGAGCCACCGGCTCAGTCGTCACCATTTTGAGAGCCGTGCGGAGGCAAAAGAAATGCTCCCAATCTCGCATTTAGCACCTTTAATTGTTTGCATCCATAGAATTCTAAAATATTAGCATGGAAAATAATTAAATGATTAATATACTGTACATCATTACATGGTAAGATCAGTCTTATATCTTATGCATGTCGTTCACTTCTCAAATCTATAATCCATTGTGCTGGGATGTAACTGAGGCCCTTTTAAAAATTGGCATGGCATTTCTGAAAATGTGTATTAGGAGATCTGATTGCAAGTAGATAAATACATATGTAAGTGGTCGGGGCTGGGTATCATTTGAGATTTTTCAGTTTTGATGCAAATGCGACACCTGACTTTGATACCGAATACCAAAACAATACTTTTTCCGTACCTGGGTTTGACTATTAAAAACATATTTTCTGCAAAAAAAACTTTTTCAATTTGATCAAATATGCCAAATTTCTCAAAATTGTTTATTGTTTATTGTTGTCTTGACAAAGTAGCCCCACAAAAACTCTGCCTGAATTAAATGGTCTAAAATTCCAAAGTTATGAGCTACGTTGAGAAATATCAAGTCAAACCACAAGTAAACAAACCATAAGAAGCTGACCAAGCATGCAACTTTCTATGCTTTTCAGTGCTACAGACACATTTTGGGTGGTACTGAAAAATACTTTGAGGTTTGAGACCCACCCCTGATAAACACACTGCAAGCCACCTCGAAGATGCATTAGTATTCTAAGCTGGATACAAGCATTTTGTTAGCAATCAACTACAGCAACCACGAGGCCTTGACATCATGCCAGTGGCTACAAGTATCTGGTTATGGGGTTGTTGAATGCTACAAACTAATAGTAATTCTATCTTGGTAACTTTTACTATCCAGCACAGTAGTATTGTATAGACACCATACTACCTTAGCAAATAGACCATAAAATCCATGATCAGGTTCTAGCTTTTCAGAAAGACTGGTGAAAGAAATCATCATCATAAAATAACCCATAAACTGGACTGGGGTGGAATTTCTGCTTTCTGTTACAATGAGATCATCAGTCCAGTGGTATTTCCTTCCACATGGCGGTGGCTTCATAATGCTGACAGTTTTCAGAGAGATGTAAGGTCTACAACAGAAAGCTTAAACAGCACTTTCTATGAGGAAGTAGATGGGGAAAAAAACATGTTTACACGCAAAAACTGAGATTTCCAGTCAAACTTTGACTCCATCAAGAAGTAGGTCAGTATCCAAAAGATTTACGTTTTGGAGATTGACACAGTTTTGTGCATTGTCGTTGGTTTCCAGATGGAGCATATGGGTCCACTCGAGGCTGAACAAAGGAAACCCACACAATCTGCTTCTAATTAGAGGCATTTATTGGTTTACTGGTTCTATTTGACTGACTCACAGATAATACAATAGCGGAAGAAAACATCTTTTTGAGGAGTTGTGCAGTGGACAGATGAGTTTTGCTCTTTTGTGTCTCATCATCAGCCGCCTCCTGTAAATCACATCATTTAACAACATCCTGGGGGCCAAATATCTGGATTAATACCTTCAATACTCCTTGAATTTTATCATCCAATCAATGTGGTCTCGTTTTTAAACATACGTGGCCACTTTGGCAAAGTCCGGCCTTTTGATAGGGGACTTGAAATATTATTTATAACTTGTCGATTGGAGAAAACATGCTCATCTCCCTCACTGCACTTAGGCCACAGGCTGCACAATGTCTTGGTGACTCGTTTCAGTAGAATAGATAGATAGTTTTGTTGTGGAATAGAGGCGTTGATAGTGGTTCACAGGTTCGCAGGTGTGAATACATCTGAAAACCAGCAGCCACTGAAGCACAACTCATCTTGGGCTGCAACTAACAATCATTTTTAATATCAGTGAGTCTGTCTTATTTGTTATGATTGATTAATTCATTGTTTTATCTGAGAAAAATGCCCATCATAAGTTCCCAGAGCTGAAAGCACTGTCTTTTAAATAACTTTTTTTTTATCTGACCAACAGTTCAAAACCTAAATATATTTAATTTACATTGATATAAAAACAACGAAAGCAGCAAATTCCCATATTTTGAGATGCTAGCACAATTATTTAGAATTAGGGCTGTCCAAGTTAACACGATAATTAGGCGTTCACGCAAATTTGTTTTAACGCCACTAATTCCTTTAACGCATTAACACAATTTAAAATGTTTAAGGTTGTAGCAGTAAGAACCTATAAAACATAAGGAATCCATTGATACCAACTGTGTCATACTAGCTTGTCGTGAAAGAGGCTAAAAAACGAAAATAGATTTTGGCAAGGAAAAACTGTCATGGTCATTTTCAAAGGGGTCCCTTGACCTCTGACCTCCAAATATGTGAATGAAAATGGGTTCTATGGGTACCCAGGAGTCTCCCCTTTACAGACATGCCCACTTTATGATAATCCCATGCAGTTTGGGGCAAGTCATAGTAAAGTCAGCACACTGACACACTGACAGCTGTTGTTGCCTGTTGGCTGCAGTTTGTCATGTTATGATTTGAGCATATTGTTTTATGCTAAATGCAGTACCTGTGAGGGTTTCTGGACAATATCTGTCATTTTTTTGTGTTGTTAATTGATTTACAATAATAAATGTATATATACATTTGCATAAAGCAGCATATTTGCCCACTCACATGTTGATAAGCGTATTAAATACTTGACAAATCTCCCCTCAAGGTACATTTTGAATAGATAAAAAAATGTGCAATTAATTTAATTAACTATGGAAAATCATGCGATTTAAATATTTTAACCGATCGACAGCCCAAATATTAACAGAATATTGAAAACACAAATACCAACCCATTGTAGTCCGTCACCATGACTATTCTAACAGTAATAACAGCTTACCACCTCTGCTGACCTCGGCAGAGTTTACTACATGCATCTTAACAGGAAAGTTGACCAGCAGGGCTGTCACTCCCTCCAGGAAATTTAATTTAAGATATTTAATGATGGTGGACAATCGTGCGATTAATCACGATTAAAAATTTGAATCGATTGACAGCCCTATTTAGAATAAATTCATCAAAATTGTTGAATGTTAATTTTCAGTCAATTGACTAATCACTGCAGTTCTAGATGCATCAGACCACAGCTGTAACTTAGGTCTAAATTTAAACGACCAATGCAAAGAGAAAAGCTGAACCTGGAAATATCATCTCAGCTGTTTATTCCTTTAAAAAACCTCACCACGCTACCCCAGACTTTGCAGTCCTGGCACTTGTCTCTTCAGTTATACCTCATAGCGACAGTATATTGTGGCCTCAGCCTCTGGGAATACCAAAAGTAGCCACAGCATGGTTGTAATTATTTGAGACTAAAAAAGGCTCAAAGACCTCTGGCTCTGTTTGAGGAACAAAGGACAAGAGGGAGACTGGCATTTTTTTGAAGATTAACTTTTTAAGGAGCTGTATGGTAATACGCCAGCTCAGTTTGTATTAGCAGCCCAGCCCACTAACTAGCGGTTGCTTGGTAACCGACTGTTCAGCGGGGTTAGGAATTGTTGACTTCCACAGTGGCTCGACCTTGCGGCTGTTCAAATGACATGTTAAAGCGGTACAATCATGTTACTGTATTACAGCCACTCTGACGTAAAGGGCAGTTGCATTATTTCTCCCTGTTGATGGTGTTTAATCCACTTGATCATTACATTGTGCTTGGATAACGTACACACAGAAAATGTGTTGGTAGAATGTCTTGCTGCCTTTCCATTAATCTAATAAGACATTTTTCCCAATATTAACTATGGAAGACTTGAAATGATCACTTAGATAATAAGGCTGGGATGATACACCCGTCTCCCGATTCAATACTATCACCATATTTAAGTGCCAGTTCGATATGTTTTGCAATTTTTAAGTACTGCAATTCTACAAGTATTCAATATCATGATTTATTGTGATTTCTTGTTAACTTTCTTAACACTTGACCATGGGAAAAAGTTGACTCATACACTACTGGGGACTTTTACTTTGGAAAATATCTAAATTAATACATTAAAATGTTTTCAATTTTCAGCATGTACGTTGTCCTGAAGTCAAATATATCAGCATTATTTATAAAAACAATTTCCATCAACCCAAAAATCAAAGAATAACGACATTTCCCTCACAAATTAGTGGTATTTTCTTTTAATTTATAAGTGTTTTGTATATATGGTTCCCTTTTTTTAACATCTTATTTTGAAAACCGGACGAAGTCACACGTGTATACTTCCGCTAACTTCTCCAAGTCCATCGCTAGCTTTCTGTCAGCTCTGTTTGACTGTATTTACCATAAATGTCAGTATCTGGGTGCTCTACAGTCGTAGCGTCGGCCTATTTGACCACGGAGATGAGAGTGACGACTGGTTTGACCGCATGTTACTGCGGTACGATAACGTTTCCTGTCCATGACGGAGTTAGCATGCAGCTTTAGCCGTGATGTCTAGCTCTGCTTTTCCTGGCAGTGTGTGAAACCCAAAGTGTTTCCATACTTTACTGGATGTGTAGTGTTTACCACGCTGGATTTAAAATGTGAGGATGCAGGTCGTATCCATGCTGACCCTACAACATTTTGTACTCTCTTGTTGCGGTCGGCTGCGGTTTGTTTTGGTTGACGGATACGGAATGGATATGACGTCATGTTACTCTGACTACAACAATAAAAGCAGCAACTTCCTTCTACCACCATATGGACTCAAATGAAGCAAATACTGTATATTAATTCTGGCATTAAAAAATCTATTTAAAAATCGTTAAAAAAAAATACATAGGTGAATAAATTTTTTTCCACCACTATTAGATAAGATGTCTTATTTTCTAACTTTGGGCTCATACTGTATTAATGTGGCTGCAGATATTAAAGCATGATGAGGCTCCAGTCATTAGTAACACATGCATGCTCTGGATGTAGTCAGATGATGCAGTGGCTGTATGAAAAATGCATCAAGGTAAGGGTAGGCCTATTGGCTGTTTGTTCAGCTGAAGGTGTAGCTGCCACCTCTGACATCAGTGATGTGCCAGATGTTGCAATTCAAAGCTGCAATATGCAAGCATTTTCTCCAGAATAAAATAATAAATTGATTAAATTTACATTTTCGCAAAGTCGTCATACCAACAACAGTGATAACACGCGTGAAATAAAAAAAAAAACAATAGCTAAATGTACGGCAGGACAGACTGCCTTTTGTTCACCATGTACGCCTATCTTGCATGTGTGGGCTTAGCAGATGTTCTTTACCTCAGCATCAAGTTGCTAAACAAAAAATGCAAATTGAAAATGACTGATAAAGGAGAGAAATACTGTAGTTGTGGTCTGTCAAGCTGCAGCAGTTGTTGTTTCAAGGTACAAATGTGCACATTGTTTCTATACATCAGATAATTTGCTGGATGAAAAGTTGTGTTTTCTTTATGAGAACGACACAAACAAGTCAGAGAATAGGAGTAAAATTGAGACTAGGTAGAAAGGGTGAGAGGGAATAGTGATGGGGAAGGAGGAGCAGAGGTTGGAGAGAAGATCTTAACAGGCTTTTGGTAGCTTGCTGTTGTTGTCAAAAGATAAGAACAGCTACTGTTTTGACTGGTAAATGCTCAGTAAGTCTTTTTTCTGTCACACAGACAGACTCACACTTAGTCTGTCTCCATGTCATCCCCCCCTGCCCTCTCTGTCTCTTGACACTCCTCCTCCCCCCTCACCATTTCACCCCTGCCAGACACCTCACTAGGGGAATCACTTTCTACTAGCACATCCCTCTCAAGTTGAATCCCGTTTTTAACAGATTTACCAGCCCCTCTTCCTGTCTCTCTCTCTGCAGCCAGGCCTTCCTGTTTCCCCCCCCGTGGCCATCACAGTGATGTTGCACTGTCAGCACCTTTTGATATATGTTACACTGAATGCTAACCTAAATGTCTCCTCTCTCTTTTTTACCCCCTTAGGCCGCAGAGTCTGGCATCGTGAAGATTAAGACCATTGCAGCCAGGAATACAGACATACTGGCAGGTGAGTGAGAAAGTGAGAAGGGCGGTGGTTAACCACAACTGAGTGTGTACAATTCACTCTGATTTGAAACTGATGAATTCTCCCTCAAAATATTATCTATTGTTGAGTTATTTAAACAGAATTTTATCTTGTTAATGCAATTATTCTTGCTTTGTCTGTTGGTTCTGGATTACAGTTGCTGTTTTAAACGCGATAATAACGCGTTAACGCAAATTTGTTTTAACGCCACTAATTTCTTTAACGCATTAACGCATTAACGCATTAACGCATTAACTTGCGATTTTTAGGTTTTAAAGTTAGAGTGAAGATGCTGGTATCATATAAAACTAGAAGACCTAAGGAAATCTATGTACCACCAGCTTATTACTAAGGAGGCTAAATAATGCTCCCAATGTACGCTAATTTTGGCGAGGAAAACTGTCATGGCGATTTTCAGAGGGGTCCCTTGACCTCTGACCTCCAGATATGTGAATGAAAATGGGTTCTATGGGTACCCACAAGTCTCCTCTTTACAGACATGCCCACTTTATGATAATCACATGCAGTTTGGGGCAAGTCATAGTCAAGTCAGCACACTGACACACTGACAGCTGTTGTTGCCTGTTGGGCTGCAGTTTGCCATGTTATGATTTAATCATAGTTTTTATGCTAAATGCAGTACCTGTGAGGGTTTCTGGACAATATCTGTCATTGTTTTGTGTTGCTAATTGATTTCCAATAATAAATATATAAATAAATTTGCATAAAGCAGCATATTTGCCCACTCCCACGTAAATAAGAGTATTAAATACTCTACAAATCTCCCTTTAAGGTACATTTTGAACAGATAAAAAATTTGCGATTAATGTACAATTAATCATGAACTATGAACAATCATGCGATTAATAGCGATTAAATATTTTAATCAATTGACAACCCTAAAAAAATCACAAGCATCAATAGTATTCATGTTTTTATATTCGCATGACACTGTTTTGTTGCATACAAGAGACATACAGAAGGGCATCATTCATTGTAGTTTTATTTATTTATTTATTTTATGCAGTCAGTCATGTGCAGTGTACTGTAAGCACACAACCTCTGACTGCTCCAAAAATATCTCATATTTGTTTCCCACTCAGAGCACTATAAGATGGAGACCTGCATATTAATATATATAATTCGTGCTCACCCCTACGATTGATTCCATTTAGCTGACTAGACATCTACATGCTCTGAATTCACTACAAAGCACTTTCAGCTGTGGCTGCTGGTCTCTTGAATACTTGAATAGGAAATTGTTTTGATCAACTAAAGTCCAGCTTTTGGCAACATCTGCAGAGTTGACACATAGTCGACATTTTCTGAGTTCCACTGTCGTCGACTGTCCGACCCTGACGGCCCCCTCTGCAAACTGTAAACTGCACAGCGGCTCACTGCAGAAGAGCTCATTTATCTTCTGTTTGCAGGATTGTATTTGTTAGTTGTCACAGCAGCGTAATGAGGTGTTACAAAAAGACTGAATGGTGAAACCTGTTCTGAAGGTGTAAATCATGGAAGAAACTAAATATAATGAAGGTGAAAATGATACAGCTAGATGGCTGCAAAGCTCTGCTTCACTGTGATTAGAGCTTGTTATTTGACATGTCGGTGTAAATGATAATTTAAAATCCCATAATAAAAACAAAGTGCAAATATATCCTCAAAGTTTTTAATTGTATTTAAAGTTAGTGTCTCTTTCTGTGAGATTATTCTGTAGTTTTGACCATTGGAGCTATGCCTTGGTGAGATATTTGTTCTATATCCCTTCCTCTGCAGCAACAGTATTTGATACTGATATTGATTTTAATACATCAAGGGCTTCATATTATATTAACCAGCTTTATGGATTCATAAAACAGCATGATGTGATTTATGCAAGAATGTTCTGTATTTGATATTAATGACGGCATCTTTGTAATTTTCATTCCCCCCCATCCCTAAATGTGAAGCCTCTGTACAGATATGAAACATCATTTACCGTGACATTTAGCTTTATCTCCTGTCCTTTCCCTGCAGCTCTGAAGGAGAACAGCTCAGAGGTCGTGCAGCCTTTCCTGATGGGCTGCGGCACCAAAGAGCCAAAGATCACCCAGCTGTGTCTGGCTGCCATCCAGAGACTCATGTCCCACGAGGTGGTATCTGAGGTGAGCACCTTGCTGGCATATACATACAGTACATTAAGATTTATGTTCAGAGTTGAGATATGGGCGAACATAAAATAGAGATTACAATATTATAAGCCTCAAATCAAAGGGCAATATGATAAAATGCATTATAAATAATTAATAAAATACAGTAGGCCTTTCCAAATCTGTTTTATTCTTAATGAATATTAAAGGCAGGTTTGACGATGTTATCCAGGCTACACTATTTGTTATGTTGGTTGAAATGGTCTTTAGACGGAGCTCCTGAGGCGATGCTACTTTCAAATTATGCTTGCTTTCCAACATCGTCGACCCGATCTTTAAGCCGGTATAATATTAGAAAAATTAAAAAAATAGAAATGTGTCGGTGTAGCTGGAGTCAAAATACGATCATCTTATCTGGTGTAGTTTTAGTCCTGGCTGAACAATAGTATTGTATTTTTGTAGACCAAACAGGAAGTTAGCATTGCCCTGGTTCCCTCGACAAAAAGCCAATTGAGTTTTTCCATTGGGTTTTGGATTATTACAGAAAATAAGCTCTGTGGCAAACAAATGTTTATGATACTTAAATGTTTTGTTCAGCAAGATAATCTCTGAAAATCAACACCACTTTTATTTTTTCTTAAAGCATAAATGCTATCGTCAGAAGTAAAAAGTTAACGTTAAACTATAAAGGAACTACACCGCGTTGGCATGACTCCACGTCTCTACCGCTAAGCTGAAGGCGGACGAGTCAAGGTGATGACGTTTAGTAGTCTCATTTAGCCACTTGTTAGCAACCGCCTTTTTGAAGACATGTAAAGGCTTCAAAATTCCCCAGTGGGATATTTACCGACGTATTTTATGTTAAATCTCTTTAGCTTGTGTGAACTTATTAAAAAAAACATTTCCAGACGAGGGAACCGGAAGTGCTGAAATGCTAACTCATTTCCAGGTTTTAGGACTCATTCCTGCACCACTCTATGTAGACTCATGACTTCTTTGTGTCCGCTGTGAAACAGAGGATAAACACCTGCTATAACATCAAACCGTTAAAACACCGACTGTAGCTGATATTAAACTGCACCAGAATCTCTCAGGCTTCATTTCCTCCATCGTCCCCTTTTTGTACGGTGGTTTTAAGAAGTGAAATCAATGAGATCCCACTGCTCTCATCAGGATTCATTACCTTGTGTTACTCTACTTCACAGAATGACACAAGGTGATTATCATCCCCAAGAGGGCCGAGTCAATACACAACGGCCTGGTGGAGAATGTTTTCCCCGTGTAGTCATTAAGGAAACAAATATCTAAAGAACAAGAGCGTAGAGAACATGTCTTTACAGATGTGCTGTGTGCTTAGAGGGTTCTTGGTGAGGTCATGTAATCCATAAGGACACAATTAATACAACAGGTCTACTGCCGATTCACCAACCACCGAATGATAGAAAGACCTCCGTGTTCCTTAAGATGTTGCACATTCACACGCTTACAAATTTATGTTCACCTATCACCTTAGGCACATCCTTTCTAATACCCTAAGGGTAATTCATTCAGATCAATACAGGAATCAATGCCACTCATCAATACCTAATCAGACAATGTAAATATTAGAATAGTTAACCTAAATGTATTCCTGTCACTGGTGGCTACATCTGAAAGGTGCCAACCCCCCCATGTTAGCGTCCATGTTAACAGGTTAGAGCGGCCACACAGCCCATGTGAGCCGGGCGGCTCAGTCACGGCTCGCTGCATGTCAGCTGTGTCTCTTCTAGAGATTCGAGGTCTCACCTTGAACAGTGAAAATGATCTTTTGACATTATATTATTGACATCATACCAGCAACATTACTACATTTTCAATGCCTATATCTTCACAATATGTCACAGGCATGAAAAAAAGTAAATATTTATTTTTGACTTTCCTGTTTCCATTTCAAAATACAAGCCTTGTAGTATTTTTCCTGTAGACATAATTCCTTAATTTTTTTAACACAAGGCTTTTATTCTGAAATATTTGCAGGACACTGTTGTGGAAAAATGCCGTGACTTGCACGGCTCCATAAATTAGAGTACCGGCTTTTAATTGTGGATTATTACTATTGTTTACAAGTGGGCACACGCTTCTTAACCTTTTTGTGTCTCAGATAAATATAGAAGATATTTATAATGAAATTAAATTGCCATTATGAAAGGCAAACTCTATGTAGAAAGAGTAGAAGCAGCAGCAACACCTTCTGTGTGGATGCTACACGCGTGCGGGCCGCAGCAGTTTGGCCAGGTAGCCGTCACGGGCCGCTCACGCAGGCAGTGTGGCTCAGGCGTTAGTCTTTGCACAACCCCAGTGTTCGAGGAAACCATCGTCCTAGAAGTATTACTAGGCTGCTCCAGTAGTTTCACATGATCTATGTGTGCGGTGACAGTTAAACAGCACTGAATGATTCGGTGGAACGAGGTATCCATCTCAGGGAACGGGTGACTGAAATAATTTCTTAAACACAAATGTATTTTAATACAAGCTTATGTGATGAGTAAAGAGGTTTTGAACCCTTTTTAAATAACCCAGCTGGAGTCAGACCTGAGATCAGAGGCACCCCGGAGCTGCTGCACAACTGCCTTGTTAATACACCGTAAAAGACCGTTATTAAAAGCTTATGGAACCATCCCCATGCTTTCTAAATTTTGATATCAGGCGTTTATTTAATTAGGCTAACACAGGTTTCAAAGCTTCTGCCTGCGGTGGGAGAGTGTAAGTGCTCTACACTCCCAGAATAAAAGCCTCGTCTTGTAGAATAAACGTGACATAATATGGTATGTGGTGTAATTTACCCCAAACCACATTTTTCCTTTTTTCAGTCCATATTATGCACAACTAATTATCATTACTAATTCATCTGTTAAAAAGCATAAAATCCTCACATCTGAGAAGGTGGTACCAGCTGTCATTTTTGCTTTATAAATTACCATGATTACCGAAAATTGTTTATTTATTTTATGTCAGCTGTCAGCTAACCGTTTCAACACTAATCCACGTCAGTTCATAGCATTGCATATTTTCACACCTCAAAGATACTAACTGTGATAAACACACTTTTTGCTGTGGTCTCCTTGAGTGGGTGGTTGAGAGTCTCGTTCAAGGGCAGCTCGACGTGAGTGTTTGAAGTGAGGCAGCATTTTGAGTCTGAAGTTTCAGGAGTGAGCATTTTTGTCTTTGTTTCTTCTTCTTCTTTTTACCCACCCCTCTGTCAGAGTTCGTCTTTGAGTGGCTGCACCCAACAAACACCTTTAACACCTACAACGTCTATACAACACACACATTTTCAGATCCATTGAACATTGTTACTCCTCTTCTTTTTTTCTGTGCCTCCACCTCATCAGCAACTCTGAACTGCAGGGTTTAAAAGCTACCCGAGGGCCTCGCAAGACAAAAGTCTACTACCTCGGTATTGATTCTTAAGTTGTCACTGGAGGCAACCTAGTCAGACAATTTGTCGTGAAGAGAGAATGTGGTGATAGTTAATGTCATTTTGTTTCCTCGGGGAAGGAGAGGGATCTGTTGAAAGAAAAGGTTGTAATAGGAAAGAGCAGACTCTGAATTGCCTCTTACTGATGGTGCACCTACATGCGGGCATCTGGTGGTGTCCAGACTGTCAACATTTCCAAATCTGGCCATCAACCTCTGCAATGAAAACACAGCTAATGATAACTGTATGCTCCTGAACCACATCTACATAGTAAAATGTGTCTGCAAACAAGGTTGTTGTTGTTGAATGACTCCCAGATCCCAATCTAAATGCATCGAAACCCTTGTACGGAGATGCAATATAGCATAAACTCTCTAAACAGAGAAGAATTGTCCCGTTAAATCCTGCAGTATCTTGAATGTAGCAGCGGATTTAGAGCTGAAACAAATACTGTTAGACAGAAAATAATCTTTTTCCTTTTTTGAAGTCCTCCTGTGACTCCAGCTTAGAGGGGTTGCGTGAAGACTAGTTGTATTTTGGGCAGCTTGATCCAAGAAAGGACATGCAGTGTCACTTACTATGAGCATCAAGTGGCATGATATTAACCGGCAGCTATAGCTTCGGTGTTATCAAACC
Organism: Sebastes umbrosus; assembly: GCF_015220745.1. Taxonomy (NCBI): domain Eukaryota; kingdom Metazoa; phylum Chordata; class Actinopteri; order Perciformes; family Sebastidae; genus Sebastes; species Sebastes umbrosus. The sequence goes on from NC_051272.1 coordinate 3,265,457, forward strand.
CTACGATGTTGTGACCCTAAGCAGGCGGCACCAGCTGATCCCACAAAGTGTGTGTTTTTGTGGATGTCTTTGATTCAGGGTTGTGTGTGACCTCAGGCTGAGCTCTCACTTGACCTTCACAAACTAGCAACTCTGATACTGCCTCTTGAACTGAACTACAAGTACTTGTGTGTGTGTGCATACCGGTGGATGATCAGTAATATGCAAAGATTTGATAAAGATCCGTGTTTGTGTGCATGACAGGCAGCGGCGGGGAACATCATCAACATGTTGTGGCAGCTGATGGAAAACGGATTGGAGGAGCTGAAACTCTTACAGACGGTCCTGGTTCTGCTGACCACCAACACGGTCGTACACGATGAAGTACTTTCCAAGGTACATGAACAACACACTCCTATATCACACAAGCTGTTTGTATATATGTCCTACTCCCTTGTATCTATATGTGTTATTCATTATAAAACCTGCAAGGTTGTTGTATCTCAGTGAGTCTCCTTCCATCTATTATTAAACTGTGTTATTATATCCATAAATACATATATTTGCCGATCCTTGCGCAGTCCGTACTGAACTGGGGAAAAAGGGCATTCAAGTATGCTGCTCCCTCTTCTTGGAATCCGTTTACAAAATTACCTGAAGCTTCAAGAGCTGGTCTCATTGAATGGCTTTAAAGTGCTTCTAAAAGACTTGGAAGCAAGCACATCTGGCTGCAGATGTTTTGAATGCTGATGAATGTCTCTTTTGAAACACGAACTAAGGAGTCTAACGCACGCGTGAGTCAGAGGATGCAAGCAAAACCCCGTGGCGCAATGACAGTGAGGATGACGCGCGCCGCCGCGGGGTCAGGCACACCACCGTTCCGTCTCGCTCGCATCGTCGGGGAGGTGGAGCATGAGCGCATGCGATGGGACCCGAAAGATGGTGACGAGAGTTTGACGTCACGCTGCTGTAAAGTGGTATCGGTGCCGTTGTCTTAGAGCCGTTTTGCGAGTATGAGTACATGAGCACAGTATCGGACCCGATACCCAATACTGGTATCGGTATTGGTACATCCCTAGTTGCAATCTGCAACCACACCACTAGGTGCTGCTAAATGCTACACACTGTACCTTTAAGACTCATCTACTGTATGAAGTTACCAGATCACTCCTTTTAACCTGTGACGGCTGAGAACACACAACATGATTTTATTTTACTCGTCCTGAAGATGGACCGCAAATGCATCAGTAGTTCAGTTCATACATTATATATATAATATGCATATGCTACATAATACATTTATATCGTGTCCCTGCCCAGGCCATTGTGCTGTGTTTCCGTCTTCACTTCACCAAGGACACCATCACCAACAACACAGCGGCCGCCACCGTCAGACAGGTCGTCACTGTGGTCTTTGAGAGGATGGTGGCTGAGGATGAGCGATTCAAAGGTCAGAAGGCGCCGGTTCCTATTTGAGGAAAACGGTGATGGAAGTAGAAATGGGGATGCAGAAATGTTCACAGAGAAAAGTGTCGTCTGATCTCATGGAAGATTTACAGCAAATTTAAGCATCAGTTCATGAGACGTTGTGCTGATGGAGAGATGTCTACGTAGAGTACAGAGTAGTATACGGGTTATTATTTATAATATGATTCATGTCACGCTCAAAGCTTATTAGAGCTGATAATGAATAAATAATTAGTCGACTAATCAATGAGTTGATTGACGGAAAAATAATCTCCAACTATTTTGATAACCAATTAATCCTTAATTGGAATTTTTTATGCAAAAATGGCCAAAAAAAAGCCTCTCAGATATGGAGATTTCCTTCTTTTCTCTGTTTTATATCGTATGAAACTGAATATCTTTGGGTAACATTTAAAGACCTTGGATTTTATAGACATTTTTCACTATTTTCTTACATTTTATAGCCCAATCGATTAAGCTAGAAAATAATCAACGGATGAATAAAAATAATCATTAGTTGTGGCCCTGAAGCTTATTAATCAGTCGTTGATTATTAATGTTGATTTATCTGTAACATCCCTCCTCTGAACTCAAACTTACCCTGTTGATTCACTTCCTTTACTGTAGGTATTGTGGAGCATCCTCCTCCTGTCCAGGGAAACACCAACAGGCGGTCTGTCAGTACACTGAGGCCCAGTGCTAAAGATGCATACATGCTGTTCCAGGTAAGTCCACTAGGGGGCGGCAGCCTTCTACACAGCCCTCTTCCCAGGGTGAAACCTTTGGAACCAAGTTGGTTTTGAAACGTGGGTCGTGATCTCATCATTTGTGGACTAGAGATGAGAAGTCTGAATGGAATCACAACTGTTACTTACTGATAGTACCAACGTCATAACCTTGAGTTTTAAAGTTGAAAATAAACTAGAAATTGCTTTCATCTCAAGTGAAATTTTGCAAGAAAAGGTGATTCAAAGGTCCTTTGTCTCGAAGTCATTCCTCACCCACGCTGCACTCTTGTGTGATCGTGCTTCTCCTTCCAGCAGAGCTGCTGCGTGTCTACACTGGTTCAACCACTGTGATGTGTGTAGGACATAACAGTTCCTTTGTTTAAAATGCTGTTGTTGTGCGCCTCCCTGCAGGACTTGTGCCAGCTCGTGAATGCTGACGCCCCCTACTGGCTGGTGGGGATGACAGAGATGACACGGACGTTTGGTTTGGAGCTGCTGGAGTCTGTTCTTAATGATTTCCCCGGGGTGTTCCTACAGGTACATGCAGCCTTACATGTTACGGACAGCACAAATTGTAAAACCCCAGAAAATTGTGCCTGAAGAATAAAAGGCCCTGACGCACAAAACGGGATCATCCGTGAGCGTCGGTCGGCCGAGTTCTTGCGATGTGTCCTGCACCATCGGTTCTAGTCTGCTCGTGTCAGAGGTTTTTCGGCCAATTCAGCATCGGCGCCCGTCGGTTAGAGAAATCACTCTGATTGCCTGTTCAGCTTAAATGAATCAGTGCAGGAGAAAAGAAACGGAAGTAAGGAAAGCAAGACAACGAGTGAAATCAAGAGGGCATACACAGAAGGCTCTTTCTCATTATTCATCTTCATCTCATCTGATCATTCCAACACACGGAGCGGTGTGAAAATGGTCATCAAACACTGCTTTGTTTCGTGTACGTATCATAACTACAGCTTGTATATCCGCCGTCCTCGGTCTTCCGGTTTCCCCTTTTTGAATGACAAATACAGACTACGTCCGCCTGCTGGTGTGGAGAGTTATTTAATCTCATGCAGGCGCCGAACAAACGTGCTAACTGGCCGTCGACTGTAGTCTTTGCGGTGTGTCTATATATACCTTGTCGGCCGAGACAAAGGCGACGTGAGGTGATGCAACAGTCGGCCTTCATCACCGCTAGTTCTTTGATGTCGGCTTAGTGTGTCTGGGCCTTAACGACCAAAACTCCTCTTAATTTTCTGCATGATTCATGTTTCGTCAGATATTTCTGTTTTTTTGTCCACCTCCTTATCTCTCTGTGTTTCCTACCCAGCACCAAGAGTTCAGCTTCCTGCTGAAGGAGCGGGTGTGTCCCCTCGTCATCAAGCTCTTCTCCCCCAACATCAAGTTCCGGCAGGGCAGCAGCAGCGCCGCCTCACCAGCGCCTGTGGAGAAACCCTACTTCCCCATCTGCATGAGGCTGCTGCGCGTGGTCTCAGTCCTCATCAAGCACTTCTACAGCTTACTGGTAAGGGACCGATCTGCAGTGATGGTCGACTGGCCAGCACTGTTGCCCGATGGATGCTTTCAGGGATTTGTCTCCAGCACAGAGCTCTTAATTGATCTGGTCTGATAAGCATCGGATTAGCGTAGTAGTTTTGTCTTAGTTCTGCTCCAGGCGCTTTAATGAGCTTAGCTGCATCTAAATAATTAACCATTGCAGCTGTTTTTATTTAGTGATCTTCTATCAATCCCTGAAATGGAAATTTGTCTTTTGCCCGTCTGTCAAGAAGCGTGGTAAGCTTCATCAAAGCCCGAAGGGATGCAGGGATTTAGTCAGAGGTCAACCTCCAGTTACGGGATAAAGCTGGTCAAACGTCTGTCCCGGTCTGATTGGTGCGTGTGTTTGTTTTTACAGGTGACTGAGTGTGAGATCTTCCTGTCTCTGCTGGTGAAGTTTCTGGATGGGGAGAAGCCGCAGTGGCTGAGAGCGGTGGCTGTTGAATCAGTCCACAGGCTATGTGTGCAGCCACATTTATTACGGTACATAAGCAACATTAAGCTCTGCAAAACCATCCGCACATTTTAATTAATGAGTCTCAAAACTTTAAAATGTTCATTTTTCCTGTCTTTCTTAAATGTTAACTCATATTCCACAGCTGCAGAGTGAAAAAAGAGTTCAGACTGCTTGAGTGTGGGTAATCATTCCTTAATGAGTCTTCAGTTAGCAGCAGAACTGTGTGATGGATCTGGTCATGATAGCTAAACGTTTCTGTAATAACTGACTTATCTACCTCTTGATACAACAACAGAGGTTGAGCTAAGCAGGAAAAGAAACCTACAAAACATACCACTGTGGTACACACTCTCCACTACCATTATGTTATAGCCATCTCGACTCTTAATACTTATACTGCCCGTGCCGTCAACAGGATACTAAACAGTTTAAATGGTATGAATGATTTAAACCATTCCATCAGCATGATTCTATGAATAGCAACATCGGTCAGTGACTCGATCCATCTGTTGATCTTGATATTTGCATCTTACTATGTACAGCTGAGGCTGACAAAGTGCAGCTGAAGCTTAGTCTGATGAAAGCTGAGCAAAGACTGACAACATAGAGCTGAGTCTGAGCCAAGCGGAGTCTGATATGTCCTTAATATGGAGGACGGAACCTGCCATTATCAAAAATAAATGAATAAATAAATAAATGACTAGGTAGATAAATAAATAAATATGTCATTAAATGTTGTAAAATAATATTATATACTGTTTTAATTTTCTTTTTTTATTTCTCTTTGCATTGATTTTCTTATTTTTTTACTCTTCTGTTTAATTTTCCCTTTTATTTATTTATGTTATTATATTTACTAATTTTTACATTTATTTATTTATTTTTACATTAATTGTTTATTTATTAATTTTTTCTACATTTAACAACATATTTATTTTTTTATCGAGTCATTTTTTTATTTATTCTTTTATTTTTTGCTTTTGGCAGGTTCCGTCATCCATATGGTGTTTTTTTTTCGCAGTATAGCTCTGCACCGTGACCTCTCATCACAAAATTCTGTGTTCTTTTTCCTTTTTCAGTTCGTTCTGCCAGTCGTACGACATGAAGCAGCACTCCACTAAGGTGTTCAGAGACATCGTCAACGCCCTGGGCTCCTTCATCCAGTCCCTCTTCATCGTCCCTAATGCAGGCAACACTGCTGCCATTAGCGCACCTGCTGGTCAGTTCACTGGTTCTTGAGAGTAACCAAATCCTCATTTTGAGCTATTGAGTTATTACTAATAATTACTGTTTCTGGAGCCGTGTGCAAGTCAAATGAATGTGAATGTGATGGATGTTTGGCAGCAAAACTGTATTCCACGCTGTCTATCTTACTCGTTTTTATCCACTCTTTCCCCCCCCATAACACTCTGACTTCCTGTCCAGGTGGCTCAGGTTCAGGGGCCCAGGGCGCAGCACAGGGCGGCCCAGGGACAGGAGGGGTCAGCGGCAACCTGACCACCCAGGCTGCGTTTGAATACCGCGGTACCTGGATCCCCCTCATGACTGTTAGTGTCCAGGGCAGCGCCAAGGCCACTTAGTAAGTACTGTTACAGACTTAAACAGCTCACCTTTCTGACTCCCTTTATACATTTCCTCACACAAATTGAATTCCTAACACACAGAACAAGTGAGATTACCATCATATAAGCTTGTAGCATCACTATTAAGTTAGCTGTATCCTGCAAGCAGTGATAAACGATTTAGAATTAAACAACAGGGGATCATAATAGGACAGAGATCAAAGGCTTAACCCTGCTTGAGGAGTGAAATTGCTCTTGTCGTTCGTCTTTGGAGTTTCACAGGAAAGAGAGGTTTATAATACAGAGAATTACATTAGCCAGAGGCCTTCCTGTCACAAAGAGAGCTGTGGTCTAAAATGCCCTTTCTGAGGGTAATGAAATCTATTTGCTGTAATTAGGATTCTTGTTGGTGGTTTTGGAGGCTGACTTTCCTTTAGCATGAAGGAGAGTTATGCATACGCCTTTGATGCTTTAAGGAAGTCTGGATACTTGGGATAATGACAGTGTAATGCAGTAGTTTGTGTAGAGGGAGGCCGTGTTTAGGTGTTATGATGGGACTCTACATATGAACACATTTAAATATATGGATGGACTTTTTACTTATTCATGGACACAATTCAGTTCACACCAGAACACACATGCTCACACTGTTAACCTTTCTTTCATCCTCTAGTCTGGAGATGCTGGACAAGGTGGAGCCCCCGTCCATCCCGGAGGGCTACGCCATGTCTGTGGCCTTCAGTGCCCTACTGGACCTGGTGCGGGGCATCACCTCTATGATCGAAAAAGAACTGGCCTCGGAGGAGGAGGCAGCTGCCGAGTTCAGGGAGACTCATCCTGATCAGCAGTGGCAGCCACAACCTGGTGAGAATGGACAAGAGGAGGGGGAGGGGGGAGGTAGTGTAAGATAAGAGATAAGTAAGCCAGATCAAAGCTTGTGTGCAAACTGTACACATACTATATGTGTATAGACTTTACTGCATCATTGCCATCAGGATTCTGGGTGGTGGCACTTCTATGACCCCTGGTGGCCAGTATTGTGCCTGTATGTCTTCATCTACTTTACAAATAAAGCCCCTTTCGCACTGGACAAAAAAACCCACTAACATCCACTAACATCTGCCTATTTAAGCAGGTTGTCTCGTGATAAAAAACTGCTAATTTTGGTGTAAAAATGGTATATGATATAAAAAAATGGAGGGATGTTTTGTTTCTTTTCCCAAATGATACTGAAGTGAAATAATTCCTGGATAAACTCATGAATGCTTTGTGTTGTTGTTGTTGTCTCAGGAGCCCATCTGGTGTGGGAGGAGATGGTCAGTGCCTGCTGGTGTGGTCTTCTGGCTGCTCTGTCTCTGCTGCTGGACGCCAGGTAAACGGACTCGCTATCTTCACACAAACTGCTATTTCTGCAGTCAGCGGTCACGTTGCATGTACACATTTGGGAATCAAGCAGGAGAGAATGAATTGTCCCCTAGGATCCATTCATTTTGTGTGTTGAAAACAAGTAAGGGATAATGTACAGCGAGCGAGCCTGAAGGTCTGAAGGTCTGAATGTCGCCCTGAAGGGGTTTATTTCACAACAATGACCCGCTGGCTGTACATTATCCCGCTTATTGCACAGCTACTTACTTAAGAAATCAATAATTTGACACAAAAACAGTCGGCCAGAGTCCGAGTTCAGAACTGCGCCCATAGCAACGGTCTGTTATACATAGCAACGGTCTGTTATACATAGCAACGGTCTGTTATACATAGCAATGGTCTGTTATACATAGCAACGGTCTGCTATAAAGAAATAATAATAATTTGTATTCAACAAAGCCGTGTAATAAACAGTTTTAATGTGGTCAAATTTATTTCCTATGTGTTTGAAAATGTCAATAGCTGATTGGAGGTAAACTTGCTAAAACTAGCTGTGCAATTCAGAGTAAATTGTCTTATAGTCTGTTTCTTAATTGTTTTATTCAGATATTGATTTAGCAGTATTTTCTTTTTACAAGCAACTTAAATGTGAAGTACTGTTCAGGCCAAGCAAGATATAAAACATCTTAGTGTTCAGTGTCAACTCTACCAGCTATCCAGAGAGAAAAGATTCCGCTTAAGCACGCACCTTCTGCTCAGAGTGATAATAATCTTCCTCTAAAACCAACTTAAAAATCATTATTATCAGCCTTGATGTAATTGTTGTCAACATCACCACTTAAGTAGTTACAAGCTAACGCATGACATAACAACAGTTAATTGCCACAGACAGACTCTTCACTTTTTTTCCTCCCTCTTTTCCCGCTACTTCAGCACCGATGAGACGGCCACGGAGAACATCCTGAAGGCAGAGCTGACCATGGCCTCGCTGTGTGGTCGTCTGGGCCTGGTGACGCCCCGCGACGCCTTCATCACCGCCATCTGCAAGGCCTCTCTGCCGCCGCACTACGCCCTGACCGTTCTGAGCAGTGCCACCAACCTCTCTGGCAAAGGTACGGCTCCTCGGTCCTTAAAACGACATAGAAAAAGAACTGTACACGCAGTACCTCAGGGGTCTTTTTATTTGCACAAGATGTCGCCCAAATATGTAATTGCCTGTACACACACACTTGCACAAATACCTGGATAATACTGCAAACCATTTGGGGCTGAGTTTGGTGTGCAGGTTTGTATTCCTGCTTTAATGTCGGCATCAAAAAACCCAATAGATAACTGTACTACACGCAGATAAAAGTCCCCTTTTCCTACCCTGAGGATGGCCTCTGGTCATGTGTGTTTATGTAAAACTAATGAGCACTTTGCATCTCCCATATGGTTAGACGTACAGTATCTGCTGCTAAACTGAGCTTAACATGTAAAAATGTTGGCACTCTGCCCGTCTCTATCGCCCGACTCTTATTGCATTAATCCATAACTTTTCACCGCGGCTCCTAATTAGGAACACCGAGGATAATGTGTCTGGGGAATGTAGACGTACACACGCACAGCTGCTCTCAAAACCAGCCTCTCAGACATTCGTTATTTGCATATTAGCTTGTAGAGATAAAGCCGGCAAATTGGGTCTCAACTGGCGATGGATGTTTGCCTTGAAGTTAATTAAGAAAGCTTTTCTTGCATGTCTTGAGCTTGTTACAAAACCTGTTTGTGTGTATTAACCGACTCTCATCGAAAAAGACCTGACTCCTGTGTATGTGTGTGTGTGGGTGTGTTTGCACATGTCTGCGTGTGTGTGTGTTCTCCACAGCCTACTCGATCCAGGGCCATAGCGTGCAGATTATAAGTCCCTCCAGTGAATCTCATCAGCAGGTGGTGGCTGTGGGGCAGCCACTCACCTCCCAGCCTCAGGGCACCGTGGTGGTGAGGACACACACACACACACACGCACACACTATTATGAAGACGCTGTGGGTTCACTTGACATTTTAATAATTTAATTCATGGAGCAGTTTTTTTTCCCAAAACAAAGCTTACAAGCATTTTATAATCAAGACAAATTATACAACAATTCTCCAGGAATGATTTAGCGCCAGAAAGAAAGCCAAACTGTTGCTCTTCAGGAGGATAAATACTCTCAAAGAGAGCTGTAGTCCTGACCACCAAAGTTTAAAGCTGCTTTCACACACTGTAGTTTGGATCAGTTGGTCCGGACCAAGGGGAAAAACACTGACGTTTTACAAACAGACCAGAAGAGTAAACAGGAAGTTATACAGACTGACAGGTAACTCGTTGATTGTACAGTTTTGGCGATTCTGCATCATCAGGACCCGCGTGGGGAAAATCAAATTCCCCTTTGCGAGCTCCCGGATGACTGGTGCGAGCACAAAGTGTGAACGTCGGGGAGCGCATGAGGCGTGTCCATGCGTCACACGCTTTTTTAATGGAGTTAATGAACTGACAAAAGTACACAGAGTCGGATACAAGCAAAACAGTTTTTACAGCTTTTGACCTATAGAGTGCTTCAGGGATGACGTATTTTTGTAGGCCAACCAGGAAGTTAGCATCACCCTGAGTTCCCTCGACAAAAAGCCACTGGGATCGTCCCATTGGGTTTTTGATTACTGCAGAAAATCAGCTCTGTGGCAAACACACGTTTATGAAACTTACACGTTTTGTTCATTAAGATAATCTCCACAAATGAACACCACTTTTATGATTTTTGGAGTGTAAATGCAATCGCCAGATGTTAAAAGCTAACGTTAGGCTTTAATCTAACTAGACCGCATGAGCACGAGTTTAAACAACGAGGCTGTAAATGAGGACAAGTCGGCGTGATGACGTTTAGTAGTCTCATTTAGCCGCTTGTTAGCAACCGCCTTTTTTAAGACACGTAAAAGCTTCAATATTTACCAGTGGGGTATTTATTGACGTATTTTATGTCGTAGAACAAAACGTTAAAATCTCTTCAGCTTGTGTTAACCACAGACCTTATTTCAGGCATCAAACTAAAAACCCTTTAAAAAATAACATTGACTTTGAGTCGAGGGAACCAGAAGTGCTAAAATGCTAACTCACTTCCGGGTTTTAGGACTCATTCCTGTAGCACTCTAGTAATCAGGGAAAATACCCACGCTGACATGCTTATATGCTTTATAAAAACAGATCAATGAGATCGCTTCCTGAACAGATTTCACGATCAGCAGATGAATTAATTAGTAGTTTAGCTTTTGAAATCCTGCTAAAATCACGATTCTGCTTGGAAGCGGAAGCAGGCGGTCTCGGTTTGTTTGTTTGGTCCGCACCAAAGGTTTGAAAGCTTTCACACCAGCCCAAAGGAACCGTACTAACCGGGAAAACTGACCCGAGTTTGTTTTAACCGAACCAAACGGGTTAGGTGTGAAAGCACCCAAAGCCAAGACAGAGCACAGTTGAGTACGATTCAAGACCAACCCAAAAAAAGGGTCAAGTCAAGACTGAGTCCAAATGGGCTCCAGACTGAGTCGAGACCCATGTACTCATGTAGGATAAAAATGCAGAGCCCTACCAGGTTCTCTGTTATTAATATGCATTATATGCACAACGCCCACATACAAGCAGACACGCGTTGTCTGTCAAGGCACCGTTCAGGTAGGGACAACCATTATGAACATTGGCAGGTCAGGCGAGCCTGTGCTTCTAAATTTCCCTTGAGGGCAATAACATTTCAAAATACATGGGCGGTAACCTTGACCCGAACCTGGAATCATTATTCTGTGATTAGAAATCTCCCCATAGTAATAAGGTTAACATGTTTTTTTTTTTCTAGTCATAGCTCTAACACTACTGTGTGTGCACGTATTTCCCTACCTTCTATTAGTAACCATGGTTGCACTGTATGGCTGTGACTTGTTGTACTTCATTAGTAAGACATCACATTTGAGCTTTTTCTTACTCTTTCAGTCATTATGATTTTGCTCTGAGGAGAAGTGTGTCAGCTAAATCCCCAATGACGTGTATGTGAATGTACTGTAACTGTCTGTCTGTCCCTCCGTCAGCTAACTGCCAAGAACATCCAGTGCATGCGGACCCTGTTGAACCTGGCCCACTGCCACGGAGCCGTGCTGGGCACCTCCTGGCAGCTAGTACTGGCTACACTGCAGGTACTACCACCGCCTGGTACCACACGTTTACGCCTAACCACACACACACACACACACACACACACACACACACATACACATGAACGCACTTTTTTCTAATTAGACAAGGCAAAATAAGCAGTTCAGATTGCTCTCACACACGTGCATGTACACTTCCTCCTCTAATAAGGCCAAAGTTACATTTATACATGCGTACATGTAGGAAAGAAATGACCTGCTAAGAATAACGTTTACAAATCAGACGATCAGAATGTGTTACTTTACCTGTTTTTAGTGCTTTGTAACACAACGAAACAGCCTATTTAGAATTTAAATTTAATCATTTTTAAATCATTTACATTTCTTCTCATTTAGGGGGAAACATATGAATTGTCTTCTTATTATAGGATCAGTTGTACATGTCCATTATAACACCTATATAATTATATTTTATAACTTTATTACTTAATGCTATCACTGATATTAACATTTTGTCTTTAAACTTTAAATTAATTATCCGTTTTCATGATCTTTTTTGCAAGATATTTTGTCTAAATTGTGCTTATATTGTATTATTGACGTTGAGGTCCCCCTTGAAAAGAAGAAGGCACATCTCAAGGGGTTATTCCTAATAAAGAATTTCCATTAAAAACATTATCTACCATTGTGTCAGTGTGCATTTCATGACCTTGTCAGTTGCTGTAGATTTAGTTTCTCCTCTTTTCAACTCTCCTTCAGCTTCTCTCTTCTCTCTCTCCCAGCACTTAGTGTGGATCCTGGGGCTGAAGCCGGGGGTGGGCGGTGCCCTGAAGCCGGGTCGAGCTGTGGAGGGACCCAGTACGGTGAGTTTATTGTTGTTTTTTACAAACTGTGCATTTTGCTGTATGTTTTTTCCTCCTCAGTGTTCAAGGCGAAGAGCCAACTGGCTGATTGTGTCTTTTAACCTGAACAGGTGCTGACCACAGCCGTGATGACAGACCTCCCCATCATCTCCAACATCCTGTCCAGACTATTCGAGAGCTCCCAGTAAGGACCAGTCCTTTTCTGTGAAAATGACTGCTCTTAAATAGTCCAGTAGATGCTTCTTTTTCAGAGATATACTTGCTGGTAAAGGTTAATTGGGCTACATTTTCTGCTCAGAACTAATAATAACCATATGGGCATGAATAGTCAGTCATTTTTTGTGTCTACAAATTCAGTTAACCTTTTGTTGTTTGCGGAGGAGTTTTAGACATAATGAATAATTAAATCTCAAGCTTGAATCTTTCTACTGTAGTTTGGAAAAGAGTTGTTCATCTTTATAATTAATTATTGGATTGACCTGAAGAATAAAATACTGTTTATTTTATATCTCTCCATATATATGGGAGAATTGTGGTTCCTGTTGAAACAGTTCATACTATGCAAATTATGCACATATAATATTCAATATGTGTTTGTTTTTTAATGTGATCTAGATACCTGGATGATGTGTCCCTGCATCACCTGATCAACGCTCTCTGTTCCCTCTCCCTGGAAGCCATGGAGATGGCTTATGGAAACAACAAGGTAAAGACTTTCTCTCTTTTAGTAGCAGGTATCACGGGTGCTTTGGATATGTCATTATTTTGGCTTTAGTCAAAATGTAGAGCAACGCTTCTTTATAAAATGTGACTGGAACTGGATGTTGTCTTGCTTGTCTGTCATAGATAACATGCTTATGCATTTGATCAGCAAAGTCAGGGAACAAGGTGTCCAGTAATTATATACAGTTTCTAGAGCTGCATGATTAGTCGATAAACAGAACTATTTTGATAATTGATTAATCGTTAAAGTATTTTTTCATTCAAAAATGTTCCACCAAAATGGAGATTATCTGCTTTTCTCTGTTATATATGATATTAAACTGAATATTTTGGACTAAAAAAAACAAGACATTTAAAGACATCACCATGCTCTTTGAGAAACTGGGATGGACATTTGTCACAATTTCATGACATTTTGTAGATCAAACAATTAATCGAGAAAACAATTGGCAGGTTAATCGATAATGAAAATAATCGCTAGTTGCAGCCCTTATATTTATATTTTCTTTTCTTGGTTTCAGGAGCCGTCTCTGTTTGCCGTGGCCAAGCTGCTGGAGACCGGCCTCGTCAACATGGATCGTATAGAGATCCTGTGGAGACCCCTAACCGGCCACTTATTGGAGGTAACGTCTATTTACAGCTACATCCCACAAAGTGCAGTGTCACTATCACCACATTTCATTCAAACTCTGTGAAAGACGCAGCTTCATAAATGTGGTATTGTCAACCAAGGTCATACAACAATATCCTTGAAATCACTTTAGAGTTCCGACTTATTTTACTGGTTACACTTTGATCCGAATTTATTTCATTTGGTCAAATAAGCGTAGAAGGAGCTTGACCTGTGAAGCTTTTCTCTCTCGCTCCAGTTCGTCTAAACTTTTTAAGAGTAATTGTCACTTTTTCCAATGCCGATGATGTCATTGGAGATGTCATCGAAAAATTTGGAACCAAACTCTATAATAATGATAATAATAATAATAATGAAAGCTTGAACCTAAAAGAATGTCAAAATTGCCCCCTTCTACCGTTTTGGTTACACAGTACCGAAGCTCTAATAATGACATTTTTTCCATCAAGTCTGGAGCACACGTCATGTGGTTTAGTCATAAACCAGAAAAACTAGTTGAATGAGCTCCAGAAGGGCTTAAAGTCTCAATTAGTATTACAGTTTTTGATAAAAGCAGAGTGGTGTGCAGTAGGTTGTAGCGTATGCGAGATTCTCCTCTTTCCTCTTTAATAAATTAATAATAAAGTTTCTCTTTATTGGTGAAACTTCCAAAGCTGTAGCATGTTCAGCTGATTTTATTAAATTTAGTTTTCAACATTTTGGAAATTAAGACAACTGTTATAGCACTATTCATATTATTCAACCTTTATTTTAACTCAGAAATATATTGAGTTAGAGACCTCTTTTACAATATAGCCGAGTAAAATGAAATAAGAAAAAAAATCATAGGCACCAAGAAACACATATAAAAAAATTAATAGATAAAGCAACTAATGAATCAACTAAAACAAGTAGATGTGAAATAGGATGAAATCAAAAATTTAAATTGCTCTACGGATAAGAGTGAGCTAAACTAGATTGTTCTGCATATTATTCCATGTTGGGTGCACAGCGGGGAAAAACTGGATTTTCCAAGCTCAGTAAAAAATGCCTGCACTTTTTATTAATAATAATATAATCCAATCATTTGTTATGCAATTATTAGCAGCATATTTGAGTATATGTTTATATGAAATCTCCGTGCATACTTTCTCTGAAGATACGACATGAGCACATAATACTTGAAACTTACCTTTTTCAAATGTTTGATCTAAAGTTGCATACAGTATGCTGCTTTTTTAAAATGAAGATTTGGGTTTAAAGCAGTTTGGATCAACTGCGTTGTGAAGTGCTATATACTTGAATTAACTGAGTGTAGTTTGTACTATGGCTGGGCGATAATTCAATATGATAATTAATCGTCTTTCAATTGAATCATATCATGATGAAATCATATATCGAGATATCGTGATACACAATTACGTCGTCTAAGTTGATAATAACAAGCATGTATGTCTTAAAAGAGAAGCCAAAACATCTGGATCGCCCCCTGGTGGCTGGCTGCGGTATAGGTCCTAATTCCCACCCCCACCATGTTAGCGGATGGGACATGAGCCAAACCAAAAAAGTCAAAGTACACGTCAAATAAACTTTCCCCAAAGATGGTTTCTGTCATTTTAGGTAGTTCTTATCACACTAATGTATGTTCCAAGTGTTAACGTTTCTGATACATTTGTTTTTAATGAGTTATTTGATGCTTTAAAAAGGGGGTGAGACGTCATGATTGACAGCTGTGATTGACAGCTGTGATTGACAGTTACTGTTCTCTGAGTGAAGTAGTCGCGGAGCCGGAGGTTCGAGAAATGAGAGAAGAGATGTTAACTTTAACTTTCCATAACTGTCATGAGTCTGTGTAATAGAACATGCGTCAAAAAAAAAAGAAAGTAGTTATAGAGATATTATGGTTAATTGTTGTGTCTTTCTAGCCAAACAGCTAAGGCTGGCTGATAATTCAATATGATAATTTATTGTCTTTCAATGAAATCATATATCGAGATATCGTGATACACAATTAACGTCTTCTAAGTTGATAATAACAAGCAACTCAAATTCCTCAGAAAATCTGATGTGAAATATTTTGAGGGACTATAATTTACACTTTACATTACCACTCAGTTCAATGCGATTGATAAACGGTGTATATATGGGAATATTTATTTATTTTTTCTCTATAATTTCACCTTAAACTGTTTATGTACATTTTGCACTAAAGTTCTCAATTAAATGAGAAAATACTTTTCATTTGTCAAGTATTTAATTTACACAAAAATAGACTTTACCATGTGGTTATTGGCTATTTATTTTTGACTTACCAGAAAACATGCTATATCGTGATTATATCGTTATCGAGATATGACATGACCTATGTTGTGATAGAAGATTTTGACCATATCGCCCAGCCCTATTTGTACTACACTCTCTGTAGTTATCGGCACCCACGTCCTCGTATCTGTAAAGGATTCTTGTTTTTATATATGTGTGTGTGTAAAGGTGTGAGTTTAGAGGTTTTCTTCACATTCTCTTTGTCTATCTCCCCCTCTCTTTTTTGCGCTCCTGTCTGTTTTGCAGAAGGTAAGCTCAGATTCCCTCTTCTATAATCACTGGCTTTCCCATCTCCTCTCCTCTCTTCTCTTTTTTTTCCCCCCGATCTGTTCTCTCTCTCAGTCTGGCATCAACATGTTGGAGTTGAGAGGTCGCTGCTGTGTCACAATGTGTCCCACCGCAGTGTACATTCGCTCCGCTACCAGTGTTTGATCTTGCATTCTTGTGCGCAATTTCCAATGTGACGCTCTGATTTGTCACAGAATCTGAAGCTGCACCTGCAAAGTAGTTTATGCTGATATACAATGCTGCTTAGCTTTCTTTGCAGACTTGTTCAAATTCAAATTAGGTGTTTTTTTTATATTTTAAAAGAAATTACCACTTTTATTATCTTTATTTACAGATTATGATAAAGATTAAGATTAAAATGTTACACATTAATAATGATCATACAGGGCTATGAAAGCCAAATTATTAAATAGATACACATGGACCATCTGGGCTCTGAAGGAGTACAGCTATCTACTTAGCAGTCTCTCTTTTTATCCCTCTAAGCAATACAAAGTTGTCTCCTCACAGAATGCTAAAGTGTCATGTCATAAAAGTAAGAATGTGTTTGACAAACCTCCCCATGGACCAAAGATGATTAATTTGGATTTCACAGATGAACTCTTAAAAGCAGAACTCAGGTTTTTTTCATCACACTAGTGTACTTTCCTCCGCTGAGCCTGGCCTCTTCATGTGTATCTTTATCTAGCTTTCATGATTACACTGTCTGTCACAGCATATCTTGTGATCACAGGGGGGATCCCAGTCTTTATCACACAGACTGTGGTGTATTTTCACCCACTTGTTTCACACCCACCCTGCGGTGAACACTGCTGGGAAACACTGTTTCTGAACAGCTTCTGCATCAGATCTGTCTTTCGTGTGCATGTGTCTGCATTTGTGTGTCTATGTGTGTCTATGTGATGTGTCCTGCAGGTCTGCCAGCACCCGAATTCCAGGATGAGAGAGTGGGGGGCGGAGGCGTTGACGGCGCTCATCAAGGCTGGCCTGGCCTACAAACACGACCCTCCGCTGGCCCAGAATCAGGTAGATTACACTACAGGTGGTAAAAAACGACAATCAAATATCAAAATGTATAAAACACAGATAGGGCTGTCGCACTAACTGCAATATTGCAATACCACGCTATTGACAAGCCATCCGCAGGGGATGGCAAGCAACAACCGCAACCGCTGTGTTCACGTTGTTTCTTTTTTGAAGATCTAAAAAAAATGTCCGAAAAAAAATGTCTGAAAAAATAGATCTAAAAAAATGTCCGAAAAAAAAGTCTGAAAACATTTTCAAAAAAAAAGTCTGAAAAAAAAAGATCTGAAAAAATGTCCGAAAAAAATGTCCGAAAAATCAGTCTGAAAAAAATGTCCGAAAAAAAATCTGAAAAAAAGATCTGAAATTTTTTTTTTTAAAAAGTCTGAAAAAAAATATCTGAAAAAATTAAAAAAAAAAAGTCTGAAAAAAAAGGTCTGAAAAAAATTCTGAAAGAAATGTCCGAAAAAAAAGTCTGGAAAAAATATCTGAAAAATGTCTGAAAAAAGTCTGAAAAAAATGTCTGAAAAAAAATGTCTGAAAACAAAAGATCTGAAAAATGTCTGAAAAATAGATCTAAAAAAAATGTCCGAAAAAAAAGTCTGAAAAAATTGTCTGAAAAAAAATATCTGAAAAAAAAAGATCTGAAAAATGTCTGAAAAATAGATCTAAAAAAATTTTCAAAAAAAAAGTCTGAAAAAATTTTCAAAAAAAAAGATCTCAAAAAATGTCCGAAGAAAATGTCCGAAAAATCAGTCTGAAAAAAATGTCCGAAAAAAAATCTGGAAAAAAAGTCTGAAAAAAAAGGTCTGAAAAAGTTTCTGAAAGAAATGTCCGAAAAAAAAGTCTGGAAAAAAGATCTGAAAAATGTCTGAAAAAAAAGTCTGAAAAAATGTCCGAAAAAAAAGTCTGAAAAAAAAGTCTGAAAAGATTTCCAAAAAAAAATGTCTGAAAAAAAAGATCTGAAAAATGTCTGAAAAAATAGATCTAAAAAAATGTCCGAAAAAAAAGATCTGAAAAAATTTTAAAAAAAAATAGATCTAAAAAAATGTCCGAAAAAAAAGATCTGAAAAAATTTCCGAAAAAAAAGATCTGAAAAAATTTTAAAAAAAAGTCTGAAAAAATGTCTGAAAAAAAGATCTGAAAAATTTTTAAAAAAATGTCTGAAAAAATGTCTGAAAAAAAGATCTGAAAAATGTCTGAAAAAAAAGATCTGAAAAATGTCTGAAAAAAAATGTCTGAAAAAAAAGATCTGAAAAATGTCGGACAAAAAAAGTCTGAAAAAAAAAGATCTGAAAAATGTCTGAAAAAAAAGTCTGAAAATTTTTTTAAAAAAAAGATCTGAAAAAATTTCCGGAAAAAAAGTCTGAAAAAATGTCTGGAAAAAAGATCTGAAAAATGTCTGAAAAAAAAGTCTGGAAAAAAATTCCGAAAAAAATTCTGAAAAAATTTCCGAAAAAAAATGTCTGAAAAAAAAGATCTGAAAAATGTCTGAAAAAAAAGTCTGGAAAAAAATTCCGAAAAAAAAGTCTGAAAAAATTTCTGAAAAAAAATGTCTGAAAAAAAAGATCTGAAAAATGTCGCACAAAAAAAGTCTGAAAAAAAAGATCTGAAAAATGTCGCACAAAAAAAGTCTGAAAAACTTTGAAAAAAAAGATCTGAAAATTTTTTAAAAAAATGTCTGAAAAAATGTCTGAAAAAAAGATCTGAAAAATGTCTGAAAAAAAAGTCTGGAAAAAAATTCCAAAAAAAAAGTCTGAAAAAATTTCCGAAAAAAAATGTCTGAAAAAAAAGATCTGAAAAATGTCTGAAAAAAAAGTCTGGAAAAAAAAGTCTGAAAAAATTTCCGAAAAAAAATGTCTGAAAAAAAAGATCTGAAAAATGTCTGAAAAAATAGATCTAATAAAATGTCCGAAAAAAAAGTCTGAAATTTTTTTCGAAAAAAAAGATCTGAAAAAATTAAAAAAAAAAAAGTCTGAAAAAAAGATCTGAAAAATGTCTGAAAAAAAAGTCTGGAAAAAAATTCCGAAAAAAAAGTCTGAAAATTTTTTCGAAAAAAAAGATTTGAAAAAATGTCCTGAAATTTTTTTTAAAAAACGTCTGAAAAAAAAGGTCTGACAAAATTTCTGAAAAAAATGTCCGAAAAAAAAGACTGGAAAAAATATCTGAAAAAATGTCCGGAAAAAAAGATCTGAAAAATGTCTGAAAAAAAAGTCTGGAAAAAAAAGTCTGAAAAAATTTCCGAAAAAAAAGTCTGAAATTTTTTTCGAAAAAAAAGATCTGAAAAAATTAAAAAAAAAAAGTCTGAAAAAATGTCTGAAAAAAAGATCTGAAAAATGTCTGAAAAAAGTCTGGAAAAAAATTCCGAAAAAAAAGTCTGAAAATTTTTTCGAAAAAAAAGATTTGAAAAAATGTCCTGAAATTTTTTTAAAAAACGTCTGAAAAAAAAGGTCTGAGAAAATTTCTGAAAAAAATGTCCGAAAAAAAAGGCTGGAAAAAATATCTGAAAAAATGTCCGAAAAAAATGTCCGAAAAATCAGTCTGAAAAAAATGTCCAAAAAAAAATCTGGAAAAAAAGATATGAAAAATTTTTTAAAAAAAGTCTGAAAAAAAAGGTCTGAAAAAATTTCTGAAAAAAATGTCCGAAAAAAAAGTCTGTAAAAAAGATCTGAAAAATGTCTGAAAAAAATTTCCGAAAAAAATTTCCGAAAAAAAAAGTCTGTAAAAATTTCTGAAAAAAAATGTCTGAAAAAAAAGATCTGAAAAATGTCGGACAAAAAAAGTCTGAAAAAAAAAGATCTGAAATAAATTATTTCGAAAGATGTTTTTTGTCATTTTAAGTAGTTCTTATCACACTGATTTATGTTCAAGTGTTAATTTTTCTTATAAGTTTGGTTTTAATTAGTTGTTTGAAGCTATAAAAGGGAGGTGAGACTTCATGATTGACAGCTGTGATTAACAGCTGCTCTGAGTGAAGTAGTCGCAAAGCCAGAGGCTTGAGAAATGAGAGAAGAGATGTTAACTTTAATCTTCCAGAACTGTCATGAGTCTGTGTAATAGAACATGCGACAAAGAAAAGAAAGTAGTTATAGAGATATTATGGTTATCGATATCGCAGTTCCAGCCCCCTGACCACTACTGCGCAGACTCTGGCTCCAAATGACGTCAAAATCTCAAGATGGCAGCTCCTCAGTATCTGGGATGCTAAATTACGAATCCTGCTGTAGCGAAGGCATGACCCGCCCTACTCTTCCTCTGATGCCTCAT
Source organism: Sebastes umbrosus (assembly GCF_015220745.1). Taxonomy (NCBI): domain Eukaryota; kingdom Metazoa; phylum Chordata; class Actinopteri; order Perciformes; family Sebastidae; genus Sebastes; species Sebastes umbrosus. The sequence goes on from NC_051272.1 coordinate 3,285,810, forward strand.
GCCTTTGCTATAGTAGGATTCGTAATTTCGCATCCGGGACATTTTGTTTTCGCTTTTGTACAGTGGAAGGAAGTGGAGATGCGTCCTCCATCTTTATATATAGTCTATGGTATAAAACAATGTGCAAAACAAACTAAACAAAAAAACATTTTAACCGTCACCTCTTTGCTCTTAATCCTTCTCCATCATATGAACATTGTCAGGAGTATTTCATTAGATGGATGTATTATTTGTCTTCTCTGGGTTTCACTCCTTAATATTGTCTGTTTGTAATGCTGACATTTGAGAAAGCTCCTCCACTGTCGCAGCGTATGCCGCGATAGATAAGAGTGTGTGCCAAATGCTTAAAATGTGGAAAACAGAAATGTCACAGTCACTTTCTCTTGTCACTCACAAACACAGAGTGTGTGACCTTCACCTTAGTGAGACAGATAAAGGGAATGGCACAGCGCTTATCTGAAAGAGGGCAGAAGAACTGTGTGGAGGTTAATAGAAACGGCACAGAGCCATACAAATGACGGCTGTCCTGTAGGATATGCACAATGCCATCACGTATACTTCAAGGCCTTTCTTGCCATGCGTTTACCATTACATGTTGTTGTGTTAATATAATGTAATCATCCAATCATTTAATGGTATATAATATAAAAAGGAAAAAAGAGAGACATTTGCATCAGACTCACCGCCTAAACACACTGAGAGTGTTAAAAAATAGCAGTGGAAATACAAATTGGGGATTAAATTAGCTGTTTAAATGGTGCAAATTGATTGTTTATTTTTTACTCTGCACCTGAATGAGACCTTTTATGAATTTCCAAACTGCTTTCCTCGGGTATGTAAATTGCTTATTTCTTAGCTTTTCTTTTTTTTTTTCTTCAGAAAAAAGACCCAAAAATCCTTCATGGCGACTTGATATTTAGTCCGCTACACTTTCACATTTTAACAACCATAACATATAACACAACAATAACCCTTCAAGCATTTGCATTCATTATGTTTTCCCACTCATTTATCCAGTTTGTTCCTTTAATTTGTACTTGTCTGTATGTCATCCATGCCACTCAGATAACTGGGGTTATGCAAGTAATCTATTGTGTTAGAATAAATCAAAAAAGACAGTTATGACTCACTTTTAACAACTCAGTTGTCAGCAGGAGCACAATAATATCGGCCCTGACTTGGAAATTAGTAAAAAAAAAAAAGTGATCTGTACAGCAGACACTTTATTGTATAAAGTAAGTTTAAATAGATTTGGACAACTTTTTACAGTCAAATGTCTTGAGCCGTCTTTCATTAGACTGTTTACACCCATCTACGGTATGTCTCCCCAAAACTGGACGTAATGAATGAGTTTAATAAAGATGCAACTGTTCTAAAGTTATATGCAGTGTTGTAAGAGCAGAGTTTACAAAGTAAATTACATTTCTTTATCTTTGCCGTTAATTTATCACTTAACACAGTGGTTCCCAACCTATTTTCCTTAAATTCCCCCCCTACTGGTATCTAAGAAAAGCTGAACCCCCTCAACGTCATCACCCTAAAAACAAATCACAAATCCTCAAACAAAATCCTTAATTCCTCTTTTATTAAATCAACTTTCTTAAATTAATATAACTCATCAGTTTCTTCAACATGAATAAAGTGATGACGTCTTGATGGATTCCCCAAGTGAATCTAGATACATATGTTCTTTTTTCCTTTTTTGTAATGACAGTGTTAGAGCGTAAATTGATTTTTGTTATTGTGGGTAAATAAGTGTAATTTGTGGTGTAGTTAGATTGCTGCTAGACCCCCCAGTTAATACAGGTCAAGCGGAGAGCCAATAGGTTTTTGATTGCAGTGAAAATGTTGTTTTTGAAAGGCTAAACGCCAACAAATATGGATTGAAGCAGAATATTTAGTTAGATTTTGCTATAAAATATATCTTTTTACATAGTTTAGACATTTGTATGAATTATCCATTAAGTGTGTTATTATTCTGATTTTAGTTATACATGAGCAAATCTAATTTTGACAACCTCAGAGCAGACAAATCCTGGCGCACCCCCTGTGATCTTTGGCGCACACGGCTACCTCGCTGAACTGCTGCGTCTGTCACACATGTGGTGTCTCCGCTGACACAGTGTTGCCTCTGCTGCGCTGTTACCGCCGGAGGTTGGGAACCAGTGAGTGAACAAATCAGTTACTATCTCCTTATTTCTTCCCCCCCAGCGGCTGCAGCTTCTCTTGCTGAACCCCCTGAAGGAGTTGTCCAACGTGCTGCACGCAGACATCCGGCAGAAGCAGCTGGAGAGTGTCCTGCAGATCCTACAGAGCCAGGGAGACAGCCTGGGGCCCGGCTGGCCCCTCGTCTTGGGCGTCATAGGAGCCATCCGCAATGATCAAGGGTAAGAGCGCAAGGGAGGATGAGGAGGAGAAGGAGGAGGAGGATTTACTTATTTAGTTGCTGAAATAGATCTTGTTTTATGCTAAATGCAAATATCTTTTATTTGTGAGAGACGTCCTAAATTTCTACGGTTACACTGCAAATAATCCAAGAAACTGAACTCAACCAAAGCGTGCCATGTGTCTTGTTTCCCTTCAGCGAGTCATTGATCCGAACAGCTTTCCAGTGCCTGCAGTTGGTGGTGACAGACTTCCTGCCCACCATGCCTTGCACGTGCCTCCAGATCGTAGTGGATGTAGCCGGCAGCTTCGGCCTGCAGAACCAGGAGCTCAACATCAGCCTCACCTCCATTGGCCTACTGGTGAGACTTGTAGTCTTTATTTTGAAGTGTTATGCTCAGACACACATTCCTGCAAGTGGTTCATTCTCTACTCTCGTGTAATACTCTACAAAGATGCTTAGAAAAACATTTGATTAACCGGTCTGCTGGGCTTTGAGAGGCTATCAGTAGAATAATGGGAGATAACCGGTCCCATGTGTGAATGTGTGTAACTACGAAGTTGAAGCAGGGCTACGCTAGCAGAGAATATGGTAATATAATAACAGAAAGTTCCTGCTCGATATACAGTATTATTGGAATGAAACTTATTTGTGAGGATGTGACAGGTTGGACACATTTCTTTTCCTATAGTTTTAAAGCTGAAACATTATATGTGTAATATGATTAGATGGTTACAATATCACATAATTCCTTGTTTTGCATTATTTTATCTAATTTAACAGCACTTAAGCGCTCCGCTGACATTTCACAGATACTCTGTACAGTATTCAGGACATGCAAAACCCAATATTGATCTGTGGTTTGCGGGATTATTTCTCTCGGAGTGTGGCTGTTCCTGCGAGATTACTTTATGGTAATAGGATAGCAAATCTGCCAGAAGCATTTTACCAACCTTCCTCTCTAATTTGTGCCCGCACTCTCTTCTCTTCCCCCCCTATACTTCCCTTTCTACCCACAGTGGAACATTTCAGATTACTTCTTCCAAAGGGGCGAAGCCATCATACAGGAGCTGGAGAGGGAGGAGGAGGCTCTGCAGAAGCAGGCCCAGGAGAAAGGAGAGACCCTGAACAGGCCCTTCCACCCTGCCCCTCCCTTCGACTGCCTGTGGCTGTGCCTGTACGCCAAGCTGGGCGAGATGTGCGTCGACCCGCGGCCCGCTGTGCGTAAAAGCGCCGGGCAGACGTTGTTCTCCACCATAGCTGCCCACGGGACCCTGCTGCAGCAGCCAACATGGCATATTGTGATCTGGAAGGTACAAGAATTTGTAATTATCATTTAATTGAGTTGTACTGGAGAAGGCTGTCATCCATATTGTCTGTACAGAATATTGTTGAAATACATTTCCTTTCTTTAGATCTATACTTTGCATTCATTATCTTATTTTAAATGGTTATAGACTCTAAATCTTTGGAGCTCTTTCTGCTGGTTGAACTGTCTCGGGTGTCACCACTAGGTGCTGTTCCACCTGCTGAACTGTGTGAGGACGTCATCCACCACGGCGGACAAGGAGAAGATTGAGTCCGGCGGCGGGAACATCCTCATCCACCACTCGCGCGACACGGCTGAAAAACAGTGGGCGGAGACGTGGGTGCTGACGCTGGCCGGGGTGGCACGCATTTTCAACACGAGGCGGTATCTCCTCCAGCAGTTAGGTGAGCCAGGCCTGATCTACTCTGATTACTTGACCTCTGTATCTGCCTGCGTGACTGCTACCTCGCTGAACTGCTGCGTCTCTCACACGTATGGTGTCCACACAGACAATGTTTCTGCCAGCCCTTTCTTTCTACATAAAGTTTGCCTTTCATAATGGCCATTTCATTTTTATTTATTTTACACAGAAAAAGGTTAAGAAGGGTGTGATCTATTGTAAATAATAATAATAATAATAATCCCAAAAGCCGGTACTCTATTGCTGTGCAAGTCCCTGCATTTTCCACAACACTGTCCTGCAAATATTTCAGAATAAAAGCCAAGTATTAACAAATGAAAGGATTCTGTCCCATAGATGTATGGAGAGAATGCTAGAGGGCTTTTATTTTGAAACTGAAACAGGAGGTGTTAAAAATACATATTTACTTTTTCATGTCTGTCTGCAGTAATGTTGCTGATATGATGTCAATATACGGTCAAAAGGTTATTTTCATTGTCTATTTTTGCTGTTAACCACACGGCACGTGGAAAGAGGGCTGCACAATTAATCTAAATTTTATCAAAATCGCAATGTGGCCTACTGCAATTTTCATTTAGCAGGATGAGGAGGAAATCGCAATATTTGTGATTGCGAGATGTGTGTCAAAATACCATTTTAAATGAAATATTGTTGTGGCCTACACATCATATTCTACAGGCTCAAGAAAACATAATTTTTTTGGTTCAGACCCCCACAAAACAAATCACACTATATTCACTTTAATATGTTTTTTGTGCAGCCCTAGGTGAGACCTCGAATCTCTAGAAGAGCCGCGCTGCTCACACAGACTATAACCTGTTAACATGGGCGCCGAAATAGAAAGCACACTCGCAGGCAGTGTGGCCAAGGCGTGACACACTGCTAGTTCACCACGGCCGCCACACAATTGTAAACAATAAAAAATCACATATTGAAATGTATTCATGAGTCTGTGCTAAGTGGAGCAAAAGTTCAGGATCGGCCCCGGCTGTATTTACTGCTATATTACCACACATTAAGTCACGTTCAGCCCCAATGCGGACAGGATTAATATTCCAGGGAGATATGAATGATAAAACATGAGCTCCTCATTAACTGCACTCATCCCTCTGAACATTTTAGCCAGTGCCAAATTGCAAGAGGTGACTCATAATATACAACACATTCCCAGCCTACTACTACACATTAAATCACTTAGAGGAAGGCTGCTTCCTACAGATAAAATGATTAACTGTTACTGGCAATATAATATCATAGTATGGGCCTCCTAGGGTGAACGTATGTCATTGAAAATAGGCTTATATTCATTTATTAACAGTAAACTGTGTTTGCGACTGATACACCTGCGCTTCTGGCCGCAGTTGTCAGCATTTGGCCTCTTTGAACTTCTGTTAGTTGCCTCATGTCTGTTTGAAACCTCACATATCAAAGTGCTGACTGTCATGCTTTATTCATGCCGCTAACTGTCAGTCTCATTGTGTGTCTGCAGGTGATTTCTTCGAGGCCTGGGAGGTGCTGCTGAACCACATTCAGTCAGCCGCTCTCAGCAAAAACAACGAGGTCTCCCTGGCCGCCCTCAAGAGCTTCCAGGAGATCCTACAGATCGTCACACCTGTCAAAGACTCGGACAGAGCAGCCGACGCATTCGCTGCTATCGGCGTTCCCCCAGTGCTCATTGACCCCCTCTCGGCGTCCGGTCCCGGCAGACCCCTGGTGCGTTCAGATTCACTACTCGAGCGGTTAACGCGATACAACGGCGCCGAGCTGCAGGCCCCTCCCCCAGGGGAGGAGTCTGCCCTAGAAGACGCCGCGTTGTGGTGGTCGGCGTGGAACACGTGGTATCGAACAGGAACAGACAGCACAAGACCGCCCAGTGGCCCGACGGAGAAGTTCTCCTTCATCCCCAGCCAGCCCTTCCTCACAGCATTGATCCAGATTTTCCCAGCGCTCTACCAGCACATAAAAGCCAACTTCAGCATGGAGGATCTGAAGAAGCTGGGGGTCATCCTCTTCGGGGCCGTGTCCGTGCCTATCAGCAGCGACGCCTCGCCCTTCATCCTCCCCTCCTACACTGAGGCGGTGCTCACCAGTCTGCAGGAAGCTGTGCTCACCTCTCTGGATGTTTTGCAGAAGGTGGGCAAAGAAAAATGAATTGTCAGAAAACAAAAATATGGGTACCAAAGAGGCTTTTAACAAATGTTATACATTATGTACCATACAAAATAGCATCAAGATGAGAGCCAAGTCGGGTGTCGTGTTGACCTAGGCGTCTGAGATGAGGACCCCAGTTTGAATCCAGCAGGGGACCTTTGTTGCATGTCATCCTCCCCTCTCTCTCCAAATTTCCTGTCTATCTCTAGACTTTACATTCAGAAAAAAAAGCCAAAAAAATGATCTTAAAACATGAGAGCCATGTAGATAAATAAAAGGAAGAAAACATAGTTATCCCCTAGAAATTGCTCTGTTATGTGAGAGCAGCCCTTATGCTTTAATCCAGTGTTTATCCTCTATATCCCATTACTACAAATTATTTTTTAAAGGGAAAGTTCAGGTGTTTTGAAGTGGGGTTGTATGAGGTACTGATCCATAGTCAGTGTATTACCTACAGTAGATGACGGTCGGTACGCCCCCAGTTTGGAGAAACAGACAGGAGTACCGATACGGGAGCAAAGCAATATACTGCTGTGGACAGGGACGGCAGAAAAAACGTATTTTAGCCACCTAAAATAAGGCTCACCTAAAACAATCTATTAGTTTAAGTGTATGCTATATTTAGGATATTATCACCGGTTTACCTTGCCATCAGAGAGCCCATTCTGACGGGGAACTAAAGCCTTTGTATCCATCTATGGAAACCTTTCCTCATACCGTTTTAATTGACGCCGTCCTCTCTGCTATGAATAACACCTCTTTGAGAATAGCAGACCTTTACTCTCCCTGTAAACAAAAAGTTATTTCTTCCCATTTTGTGTCAACTCCGTCCAGGAAACAATGTGTCAGTCTGCTAAATTATGCAATGTGCAGTCCCGTGGTGGATGTCAGCAGTGTTTGTTCCTCCCTTTCCCTCCCTGCTGCAGGCCATCTGTGTGGGCCCGGAGAACCTGCAGGTCATGTACCCGGCCATCTTTGAACAGCTGCTACTCTTCGTGGAGTTCTCCTGCAAGCCTCCTCAGTACGGCAGGATGGAAACCAAACACGTGGCCAATGCCAAATACAACCAGGTAAGGGGGGAAGTGGAACTGGCTGTTGAACTTGCTTTGTTTTTGCAATTTATGTCTTTTTTTTACAGTTTGTTTCATTAAAATGTTGGATGGTGTACGCTGTTATTCGTTGCCCAGCCATTCTCAACGAGATCATCCCTCTTCTTTGATGTTCATGAAGCCCCCCCGTCCGCTCCCTCCTTCAGTCTAGTCCTTGATGAAGCCCCTATCATGGCCCTTCATGAGATTGACAGGTTCTTCTGGACCTCCATTAGTAGCCCCAAGCCATTTCTTCCTCATATTCCCTCCCTCGTGCTTCATCCTCCTGGCAGCACGCCACAGAAATGTTTCACTTCAACTCAGTTCAAACACAGTTCATTTATTTCCCAGTGACCTTGAGCAAGATTACTTCATTTATTGAAACCACAAATAAAATTGTAATTTCTTCTCAAGAGCAGAGGAGACTTTTCACAACATTGTTCTGATATCACTGTCTTTTTTTTACTGATTGTTGTTGCGGAAACCTTCGGCCCTGTTCAGACCTGCTATTAACCTGCATCCTGAGTGATCCGAACACAAGTGGACAGCTTTAAGTACGTCTGTTCACACCTGGCATCAGAGTACGTCTCCATCTTGAGTGACCACTTGCGATCCGATCTTACTTCCCCGCTCTATATGCAAATAAACACGTAGTAAACACACGGCTAATATACAGCAGACGTTGTGACGTAATATCACACGAATGTCAGTAGTAATATCGTACATATTCGTGAATCTGGGTACATTTTATTAACATACAAATATAAGGTTATTGTACCGGCTGTCCTCGTTATTGTACCGGCTGTGCCGCCGGCACCGCTGTCATTGTCAGGCAACAGCGGGGTATAGAGCTTCAGAGAGCCGGGGATGAGAGCGAGCAAGCGGGAAGGCGAATGGGCGTCAGCTTCGTGCAAATCACCGGAACAAAATACACTGACACATCTCAGTACAGTATGATAATAATGTACTTTGCATGCCTAGTCTGATAGTCTGTAGATTATGTAGCATATAGAAAAGATATATTTTAATAGAATACAGTTGTACCAACAGGATACAGTAAAGCATAGGAGGCGTTTCCATGTTGCAAGGCAGACAACCACTCGCGTCTGCCTGTCTATTCACATGAGGAGCGCAGAGAGACCCACGAATCCCAGCGGGACGTCAGTTGAGTAGCCGGTCCTTAATGTGGCCCAGACCACCTCTGAATGTGGTCTGAGTGATCGGATCTCAATGCATCTTGAGTGCGTTCACACCTGTACTTAGAGCCGTCCACTTGTGATCCGATCATCACTCAGGACGCCATGTTAATACCAGGTCTGAACAGGACCCTACAGGGGAATGCTGGGAGTTGTCTCAATCTAACTCCGGCATGGTGGTACAGTTATGCTAAGAGATGTTAGGGCTACACATTTCATGTCTCAAATCCCCGACTGCCAGTCTGTTAGTCCTGCATGTGGGGGTCCAGACTCGGCTAGGGATGCTTCGATCCTACTTTATCGGTGCATCCGTATACTCGGCCCTATCGGAATCTGTTGAAATTGTTTAAGTGAGAGGGTCAAACAAGCATCCCCACCCAGCCAAACAGATGTTACGGGTGGTCTTTACTACCGTGTTGGCGTTTTGGAGCGAGGAGTGAGGTGGTCTGAGGTGGTCTGAGGTGGTCCTGGTTCCTGAATCTCATTTAGCCAACAAATCCCATACAATTTAAACACCAGTTTAATTGCGATCTTCTCTCATTCTGTTTCTTGGTACTACTCACTGGATAACCATTTTAGATCCAGCTCTTTGCACCGGTGAGTTCCGTCATCTCCCTTCAGCCCCCCCTCCCCCCTCTCTATTAGTTTTACTAAGCTGTGCTGAATGGTGACGACCTGCCCTCTGCGGTAGATGAGATATCACACCGCATGGCAGGCTCTCACGTCTCATCTGCGTCTCCTCCTCACTCCATGCTCCCCCCCCCCTCTCTGCCTGCCACTAACTGGTGGATATGCCTCTGTGTGCACAGTCCCCTGTGCGGCTCCATTTTCAGTTGATTTTGTGTTTTTTTGGTGATGATCATGTGCACACGTGTGGTTCTGTTTATATTTCTTTAAAGACACACTTTGTAGCATCAAGTCATTTGTTTGGCTGTAATAACATTTCAGCTGCTCATATAAGCCTAACAAAACTTGAAGCAAACTATAACTTTCAAATATATGTGTGTTACTTATACAAAGTGTGCCTTTAAACACTGCTTTCAATGTGGCTCTGCCAAAAAGTAAAAATAATGTTTTTTCAGATTTGCTGTTTTTTTTCTCTCTTGTTAAATCCTCTCGCCCCCCCGCAGGCGGAATGGGTTGCCTTAAACTATGTGCCCTTTGCTGAGCGCTCCTTAGAGGTGTTGGTGGACCTGTACCATAAAACGGCGTGCCACAAAGCTGTCATCAATGAGAAAGTTCTGCAGAACATCATCAAGGTATTTTCACCAGGATGCAGATTCATGGGCACGAAACTCCAAATTGTGACAAATTGGCAAAAAGCAACAAAAAGAAATGTTTGGATATAACATCTCGAATGTTTTATCAATATCAAATCACCTCTAAAGTTATGTATTCATTCTAGTGGGGGGTAATGTGTCAACGTTAGGCTAGAAGCAGCATTGAGGCCTAGTTTTAAGTTTTTGTTATTTTAGCCCAATAAAGACAGCAAGTTCTTCTGTTTTCTTTCTCAACACCGTTGAGCACCAGTTGTTGTTGAACTCTGTACAGTCATCAAATGTGGTGCAATGTTGTGGAAAGTTTTTTTTATTTATTTTAAGAGTATGTTAACACAGAATCCCACGGGTCAGTTGCTGCTGCACTGCTATCTGTGGGAAGAACCCTTAAGGCAGGTTGAACTCCTAGCATACATACCCTATCAATGACGTCAAAACAGGTGTTTTCCATTTGCTGACTTTGGCATCGCAGTGTTGATTTTCTCTTAAAGGTGCAGTGTGTAGGATTTGGGGGCAACTAGTGGTGTGGTTGCAGATTTCAACCAACTGAGTACCCCCTCCGCTCTCTCCTCCCTTTCCAAGACTGCGGTAACGTGAGCCGCCACGTGAGTGCAATGCCGTGGTAACGCCGGAAGTCAGACGGCGGCTGGCACGGCTTTGCACTCTGCGGCTCACGTTACCGCAGTTTCACAAGCGTGTCGGAGAACTACGGTGGCCTTCAGGTACAAACGTGAAAGTCTCTCTCTAGAGCCAGAGTTTGGTTTGTCCGTTCTGGGCTACTGTAGAAGCATGGTGGACTCCGAGAAGAGGACCCGCTCCCTATCTAGATATGAAGGGCTCATTCTAAGCTAACAAAAACACAACGATTCTTAGTTTCAAGTGATTATACACTAATGAAAACAAAGCTATGAATATTATATTTAATTTCTTCTAATAGATCCCCCGAAATCCTGCACACTGTTTCTTTACAGCTCTGCTGCTATCGTCAATATTTTTATATTAACAATGAATCAAATGTCTACATGTATCTGGCAGGTTGTAACACACAATAGATATGAAATAGCCCATACATGTCTTCTAACAGCAGGCAGGCTAACCATGAATGAGTGACAAATTCACTGACTGAATAATGTGAGTGAGTTACTTTCCAAGAGGATGGACGTATATTAAAAAAACGTCCCAGAGATGTTTTGTATGTAATAAGTGAGGTTTATTTTAACATCACTAGTTAATTCTGTTTGCTGTCTGAGCAGTGTGTCAGTATCCACCAGCCTCTGGGCATCTTTCCTTTCACTTGTCTCTCTCTGACCTGATAGTATTGATCTCAAGGCTTACATCTCACAGATGTGAAGTGCCCAATATTTTTCTGAATGCAGTCTGTCAAAACCCAAAAGATTTTGTCCGCGAGAGCCTTAAGCACAGTTTCTGACACCTGTGTTTAACTGCTCTTTTCCCATCGTCTGTTTATAAGAAACCTCCAAACTGAAGAGAGTTAATTTTCCAAGGAGCTATTATGAAGGTTCCCTGCGGACAAATCCAAAATCTGGCCCCCGCCCTTTTTTTTGTCTCCAAAACAAGAAGGCGATACTTGTAAAATCTCAACCTTGGGGAACCCAGCTGTGCTCTGAAAAGAGGACTTTGTCAAAAAGATTGTCGATTACTATTTTTTCTGGTTTTGTAGAATGAATAGAAACACAACCTGGTGCAGAAATGTCTTGACATACTGCTTTGTATTAACCATGAATTAAAGTCTCTCCACATTTCAGTATAAAAGAGAAGGTTTTCTGGGTACTGCAGTTAGTTTTATAGATTTGACCTTGAAGTCTTTCTCTGTGTTTCAGTCTCATGATGTGTTTTTATTGCCATCTCTTCCTTTGTTTTTCCCTTCACACCCAAGACTCTAAGAATGCCCTTGGGTTTGAAGTATGCCTGTCCATCAGAGAGCACCTGGAAGCTCGCCGTTTCGTCTCTGCTCAAGGTGCTGTCTATCGGTCTGCCGGTGGCGCGCCAGCACGCCTCGTCCGGGAAGTTTGACACTATGTGGCCGGAGCTGGCCAATGCCTTTGAAGACTTTCTTTTTACCAAAAGGTACAGATTTAGACAATCTTAAAAGTTGCACAATATGGTAAGTTCTGAGTATCAAGCTCATTGTTTTGTTCCTTTTCTAGCACTCCTCCAGATAACGTGTCCATCCAGGAATTTCAGAAGAATGAAGCCGTTGATGTGGAGGTAAACACTTGTTCCGTCACGAATGCGTCATCAGTTACACTGTGCATGTCTTAAAGCCTGTGGTGTTAATGCACAGGCGTAGCGGAGTTATTAAAAAACAATTCCCGAAGCTGGATCATGATCTGGATCGCCACCAAAATCGAATGAATTGTTCATTGTGCCACACCCCTCCCCTCCAAAAGATTTCATTCAAATCCATCGCAGACTTTTGGAGTAATCCTGCTAACGGACAAACAAACCAACAAAAAAACAAACCAACGCCAGTGAATACATAATGCTAAATATGGTTGTTAGCTGTGTAAATATCTAATGCTAGCAAAAGAAAATATAAAGACTTTATGCGGATATAATCCAATCTGCTTTCATCCATCTACACGACGTTCACAACACTTCCAAACGAGATGAGGGGATGGGGGGGTAGAGGAAAGCACGCCATGCCCACTTAGGAGACAGGAAGTGCATACCATTTCATACCATTGGCAGAGCTTGTAATGCGTCATCTTTGTTATATAGAGCATCCTTGGTCGCCCACATCAGCGTTGTCTCCTCTTCATTTGTAGGTGGTCCAGCTGATCAGCACAGAGATTTTACCGTTTGCCAATTTCATCCCCAAAGACTTTGTTGGGCAGATCATGACGATGCTCAACAGAGGTTCCATTCACTCGCAGTCTCCCTCGTTCACAGGTAAGGTGTAACGTTGGCAGGTGAATTAATTTGACTTCAGCTGTGTTGTTTACTTGAATTTCTGATGGGACAGCAGGGTGGCCAAGTGCTGGAGTCATACTGTAACCATTAAATCATTGTTGCAAAAGCCCTCCCTATGGCTCATCACCAACAACAATGGCTCCTGTCAAACTCTTCATGTGTTGAGCAAGAACAGTAAAGCCCCGTCCGTCCACTCACTGATGTAAATCACTCTGCTTTTCTCTTCGACAGAGGCAGAGATCGACGTGCGGATGAGGGAGGAGTTTTCGAAGGTGTGTTTTGAGACGCTGCTGCAGTTTTCCTTCAGCAACAAGGTGTCCACCCCGCAGGAGGGTTACATCTCCCGCATGGCGCTCTCTGTGCTCCTCAAGAGATCGCAGGATGTTCTCCGACGCTACGTAGAGGATGAGAGGTTGAGCGGACGCTGCCCCCTGCCCAGGTATACACACCCCATACACCTCTGATTAAAATACATGGTGCACCTGCTTTAGCCAAGAACAGCTGTTTTTAATGTTTTTCGACAGATGTCCCCATCAGGAATTCAGCTCCAAAGTGTTTGTTAGTCATCATTTAACCACCGAGACATTTAGCAATGCAAAACCAAGACCATCCCAGCTCCAGCTATGCACCCATCATTTTGTTTCTCTTTTGTAACCACTGTATTTATCCAGTTGTACACACTGGCACCACATATCAGGGTTGGGTGTAACACTTCATTCTGTATTATGCGTTTTTTTCCTCCCTAAGACAAGATGGCAGTTAAATGATGCCCATGGGGAAATTGCGCCATTAGCACAGAAAATGGCAAAGGGATGGTGGAGGGGGGGAGTTCAGAAAACTAGGATAATTAGATAATTAAGGTTGCTTAAATTCAGACAAACAGTATTGGAAAAACTATGACAAAATAATCAAACTGTTAAAAGCAAAACCATGGATCGCATTATTAGAGCACGTAAAAAAAACAGCAGAACTTAAAGATAGGGTCGACGATGTTGGAAAGTTAGCATAATTGTAAAGTAGCATCGCCTCAGGAGACCCGTCTTAAGAGTTTGATTGACAGATGGTTCATCCAATCACCTGCTAAGTCATTTTTTTAAAGCGTCTGCCCATTTCCTAAACAGTTTCCAATGACGGCTTCTCAGATGGCGAGTGAGGTTAACAAATACATACTTATAATTGTACATAATCAAAGATACAATCAGGAGAGAATGGTATTTCCTGTGGCTGTAGCTCAGTTCGTGGGGACTTGGCTTTGGAACCGGAGGGATGCCGGGTGAAGTCCAGCATGGACCATGTTACGGAGAGTTGACTGGTAGCTGGAGAGGTGCTAACATCTCTCCAGCTGCATGTCTATGCGTCCTGTGTGTATGTGTGTATTTTGGGCATATGTACGGTAGGTGTGTGTGTGGAGTGATACAATAGAAACCCCCCCTCACCCCCCATGGGCAGGTGGATTTTTCTTTTCGTAATTTAATCAAAGTACTTCAAGTGCTTAATAAAGGCCTTATCTCTCCGTACACCTAGTCATAATGGTTAAATACATATTGAGTCATCCTAAGTAATCATATTTAATCTCTTGAGCAACATTTTGTCTGTTTTTGCTGCTTGTCAGAGCTCAACATCTTGTATTATGGATACAGTATAATAATGTGCTTCCTATCTGCTGAGAGAATATGAATCTTGGTTGCTACATGATCATGTAAAGTAAACCTCTGCAACACCTTCAGACACCTTTTTCTACAAACTGTTGATTTCTGTCCGTGTTGGCTTGTTTCTATACCTTATTCAACAACTTTCATTCAACACCTCTTCAGAAAGCATCTGAATGAGGTGCTGACTCTCACCTTCTCTCCTTCTCTCCTCCAACTGTTACATCTACATAAATGTATTTTCTGTGCTCTTTGTAGCTAACGAAGGTCTTTGGTCTTTTTTTTTATTTTAGGCAACAAGTGACAGAGATTATCTTTGTCTTGAAAGCCATCAGCACTTTGATGGACTCGCTTAAAAAGACACAGCCAGAAAATGGTGAGTACCAAACTGTGTCAAGGTTTAAATAGATCTTGGGGGAAGAGGTGAAAAAAAAAAAACGTGAAAAATACAACAAATCTATCATCTATTCATTTCAGATAAATGTGTCGGAGTACAATTGGGACCATTTTTTTCAGATGAGTTTTATCTCCAATCTGGGTGGAAACTGTTTACCAGCAAGGTCAATTACAAGAAGTGATTTTTTTTAACCGCAGTAGATTGAAGTGAGGCTTTCTAAAATTACGTTTTTGAAGTGCCCTTCAAGATGTTTGCATTGCATCGTCCTTTTTATTCAGAGCAAAACTCATTTCCATACGCCTGTGGGAATTGTACGAGGGAAATGATTTCTTTGATTGCCTCCTATCACAATTCATATTCTCTTCTTCCTCTCCCTCCCATCCCCGCTCCTCCCTTTTCTATTATTTTTGTTCCTCTTGTTCTGCGATTGTTTACCGTCTGCAGTGGACGGCAACACATGGGCTCAAGTGATTGCTCTGTACCCCACGCTGGTAGAGTGCGTTACATGCTCCTCGTCTGAGGTGAGCTCAGCCCTGAAGGAGGCCCTGGGGCCGTTTAAAGACTTTATGCAGCCGCCCGTCTCCAGAGTCCAGAACGGAGAGTCCTGACCAGGCTCACTCAAATTCCTGTTTTTTTTATAATGAAGAAAATCTTGAATGTGTCTTCTCGACCCACGTGCTCCACGAGCGCACGGACATGAACTCCACGTGAGCCCCATCTACGGTGACATGAAGCAAAACCCCCCCACGGTGAACAGAGGCCCGCTCGGACCACGTCGTCGACGACCCCGACCTTCATACGCATCATCGTATGCTTCTCATGTGAGCTGATCACGCGTCTGCCCTCCCTCCATTCTCATACAGACTGACTGCACTCTTGTGTTAACTACGGAGATTTAAAAAAAATAATAATAATTGCAGTGTTGCCTCTGGATTTAGTTTTGTTTTATTCTCCCGACGAGGCCGAGTCGATGTACAGTGTGTGGTGATAGTGTTGATGATGTAATTAACAAGAAAAACCGGGCTTTATTGTTCTTAAAAAATGAACATTTGCAACATTTTTCAACAGTGAGGATTTTATGCAAGAAAACAAATCTCACTGTAACATTCCATGTCATCTTCAGCCAGCCATCTGAGAAGAGATGTACTTGTCTGTATAAAATAAATGGGACAATTCTACGATCAGCTCTGTGCTCCCAGTGTGCTCAGTTACAACGCATGTTAAGGGGTAACTTTGGTGTTTTGCAACCTGGATTTTCTCATGTTTTTGTGTCTAACTGACTAGTAGGGACAACAAGTTCTGAAACTGATCCAGTATTGAGGGAGAGCACTGTAGACGGCTCACGGGCTGCAATGAAAATCTTTTGGGGCAAGCTGGCACCGTCATTGACGTCCACTAAAAGTGTTTGTTTTTGCCACGACAGGCTCTGATTGTTATTATAAGTGTCTGACATTATGGAACGAGTCTCGTTCTGAAATCTATGGAATAGTGGGATACGTCCATGGTGGAAACGTGAGTGCCAGCCGGGTAGAGTTTGTTGTGTTGGAGTACAGAAAGCGTAGCTTAGTGTTATCTAGAAGATGTTCAATGTCACGGCTGAATATTTAGATGATTTTGACTTTGAATTCGAGGGTGCCCGTTTTTATTTGAGCCAGAGTATTTACGGATATTCAGATTTCACAGACTTCTCCTTGAGCAGGACTTACAGTGGGTAGGTACACAATAACCAACAGACCGGATCAAGAGAAAGGTAAGAAAAACGTTTTATTCCTCTGTAGGGTCCTTTCCATAATGTTGTCAGATACTTATAATAACAATCTGAGCCCGTCAGTGGCAAAAAGAAGCACTTTTAGTGGACGTAACGTTACATTGACGCTGCTCACTTGCTCTCGCGGCTTATTTCGTGGCTTCCGGTTACAACGTTCTCCCTCAATACTGGACCAGTTTCAGAAATTGTTGTCCCCATTAGTCACTAAGACACAAAAACATGGGAAAATAGTGTCCAAGTTGAAAAATACCGAAGTTACCCTTTAAGTTCTTTGCCGCAGTGGCGTTTTTGTTTTCTATGGGCCCGTCTCATTCTGGGTCTCATTCACATGAACAGAGGAAGGGAAATAACTCTGGATTCAGCTATTGGTGTATTTTACAACTTTTAGGACCGAATGATTTAAATAAGGTCTGTTCAAGTGTTCATAATGTGAAGTTGATTTACCTGGGAAAAAAAATGATCTGCTGAGTTACAGACGTCTCTTTCCCATTGCAAGTCTATGGGAAAAATGTATTTTTGGGCCCAATGGCGTCACGTGA
Source organism: Sebastes umbrosus (assembly GCF_015220745.1). Classification (NCBI taxonomy): domain Eukaryota; kingdom Metazoa; phylum Chordata; class Actinopteri; order Perciformes; family Sebastidae; genus Sebastes; species Sebastes umbrosus. The sequence goes on from NC_051272.1 coordinate 3,302,925, forward strand.
CGGACACAGAAGTTGTAGGACCACTGTTTGGCCACTACGAAAATTTGCACCAAAGCCCAGTGCTCTTCCTGGCCGCTTGACCTTCCTAAGCAAAGAAAAACGATTCGACCAAAGCCCCGGTCTGAAAATAACTGAACAGCTTATACAGCAGCCTCCGACAGACCGTGTGTGTGTTGTCGGTGGCGTTCTAGCTGTGAACGTAGGTGTAGCAGACAGTGTGTGTACACTTTATTTGTCGGTGAATAAATGCTACGAGGCTACAACTCCTCGTCTCAAGCGAGCTATAGATGGGAGCCAACTTCCTGTTTCTGTAACGCCGGCTCAGACTCTCTTAAGGTGGACTCTTAAGGTGGACCAGCTTTTCTCCTTTAAGTGACGAGTTTTTCTCAGCTTTTGAATTAATTATTAACATTTCCTTTAACCGTTTTAACCGATAACGTTAATCAGTTAAAATGACGGTTACCGGTTAAACGGTTAATTATTAACATCCGTAGCTCTAATGAATTTTACATAATTTTAACATTTCACTATAATATTATCATGTAGTACTGTGGCCCACACTTTTGATTTATATCTCAAATACATAAAACAGAAATATTGTCATCATAGTTATTTTATGAACATGCTGATATCATTCCTATAATACCACCACATAATAGTAATATTGTGTATTGTTATTATTACGATGTGGTAGGCCTGTTACAGATGTTTATTTTTATTTGTCAAAGTGAAGTTGAGGGACATTTTAAAGGGAATATTTTGAACATTAAAAGGTCACTTGTACTTTAACAGAATGGGGAAAGCTCATGAATAGAAAACATCTCTTTATACTTATAATCGTTGTGCTTAGGGGCGGGCGATACATCGAATATAGTTGATGTATCGCGGCTTGTCCCACGCGCGGTATATAAAATGACTATATCGCCAACATCGACTACAAATTGGCATGTAATGTTCCCTCTTTCTCCTGCTCCGTACTTAAGTACAGTACTTGAGTGGCCTACAGTCCACCACTGCAAGGGCAAAAAATTGTTTACAAGAGTAAAAGATCTAGTCTCTTAATTTTGCTTCCAAAGTGCACCAGATTGATGCATTTAACTTTAAAATGCACAAAATTGAACTTGTGATTTCCCCCTTTTTGCATGCAAGATTAAAATTGTTCCAAAAGAAACCACTAATGAATAAAAACAAGAATGTCTTCATGCAGATATATGCTGCAGGGACTACAAGAATCATCATATTGGTGATATTGTATGCATCAAAGGGTTAAATTGAGCATTTATGAAGTGCTTAGAGGATATATGAAAATATATATATTGTGTATCGGGATATAGCCTAAAATATGTTGCGATATTATTTTTAGGCTATATCGCCCAGCCCTAGTTGTGCTCAGTGCAGACACCACATTACAGTAGGCTATGTGGGCAGCCATCTCTGCAGAGACCCTCTGCTCCCTCTCAGTGTCCCCCTGGAGGTCCCCGAGCCCCAGTTTGGGATCATCCAGTAGGTCATATGAGGGGAAAGGACCGTTCTGTGGTTTGCACTGAAGAAGAGGAGGAGGAGGAGGAGGAGGAGGAGGGAGCAGGTCTGCTTGGGCGGGGTTTCCCTCTTATTTCTCCCACAGACAGACGGAGGAGCGGAGCGGGAGAGGACGGACTGTCTCCGGCTGCAGCCTGCAGCCTGCAGCCTGCATGGGAATGTCTCTGGAGCAACACACATTTTTTATTTTTTATAACCTTTTCTTTCCTCCTTTTTTTCCTCTCGTCGTCGTGTTTTCTCTGCAGCAGGTACTGGCTGAGGTAGTAGTTTGTGCTGTTGGTCGGGTTGTGACACTGCCCGCTATGGAGATGACTGCGCAAGCTACTGCCTTGCTAGTGCTGGTGCCTTCACTTCAACACCCAGAGGAGGAGAAATAAAACACCCAGCCAGCTCTCAACTGCTGTTACTCGGTTAGAACAGGTAATGCACACCGCTGAATGTTGCAGCCAGCACACCGTGATGTATATATGTATCTATTTAAAGCCGTAATGTGCTGCTTTATAAACAGGCCTGTGGTTTGTTGCATTGTTGCATTTTTGCATTTCCGTTTTGTATCATCATGTTTCATCCAATAAAATAGTGCCCGACTGTGGAGGTAAAAAAAAAACACTTTGTATGCAGTTTTAATTTTAAAGCTCATTAACATGCAATTATTTTTTTTGCAGGATGGATTAGAAAGCGTGCATGTGTTAGATGGGAAATCCGAGTTTATATCATTTTGCATGCACATTTTTTTTATAAATGAAGTCGATCTATATCTCGTATGGATTTGCTGAGTTTTCCAGCACCTCAGGCGGAGTGGGCTGTGTAAGAAAGCATGTAGGTCAACAGTGCTGTTGCTATGAGGAGAGAGGAGTGACGTGGCTCCTGCTGCCCACAGAGGTATCCTACAATACATCTGCTCTGATCTGATCACACTGACACAAGCTGGCTTCATCATGCCTCCTCCTTTGTTGATGATAATGCTGCATACCATCACAGACAGACACTGTGTGCTCCCTGCTGCACCTGAACGCCTCATCTATGCAGGGCAGAAGCTCAGACATAAATCTGTGCAACACTGTCCTAGTAATAATCTGATTATTATGCTAAATCTGGATGGTGGTGTGTGTGTGTGTGTGTGTGTGCTTCAGTGTTTGAACTGTGCACAGACAGACACACCACATGACCTAACCATCCATCCCCCCCTCTCCACACCACAGCCACCACCACCCTTCCAGCAGTGGTGTCCTCACTCTCAGAGGTCTGCATGGGAGTGCAGCAGCGCTGATGTGGGTCATGCGTTGTGGGTTAACCTTTCGAAATCCTCCCTCTGCTGCCCAACAGCATCTGGCTGCTCTGTATCACATTAGTATGGGCAGTCAGGGGTCTCGTGATGGGGGTGGGGGACCGGAATGGGTAATGAGCTTTGATTGGCTGCAGGGGCAAAGAGGCAGCCTGGGTCGATGAAACCGTGTGCATGGGGGCTGCAGTCTTGAGTTCAGACCCCCGCAGCCCAGATGAGAGCACGCCGCTCACTTCAATGACTGACTGATTGAATCCTGCGTTTGACCTTCCAAGAAGACGCCCATGAAATATTTATGAGTTCACACTTGATAGTGTGTTATAGGCAGAGTTATGAATCTTGGGCCGCAGCAGCTCTGCCCACTAGCATCTGTGCTCGATATTAAACAATACCCCCAGAGATACACGTAGGTTGAAAAAGCATTGCTTTTTTGTTTTGCAGACTACCTAAACAAACCCCCACATGAGACTTGTGGTTATTGTCACGCCTGTTGTTGAGTATATAGCAGATCCTACAGGTCTGCATTATTCAAATAAGAGTCTGTCTCGTGGAAGAAATACAAGTAATCCAGCCTCCGGGGTGAAGCCAAACATCATTTATCATATCCTGACTGTAAAGAGAGCCAGCCTATGGACCAGTGAGCAGCTCAGAGGCAGCCCATGTCCTCATCCATCTTGTGTCAGAGCTCTCATTTGAGCCGGGGCCGCAGATAAATCATACTTCAGGCAGCCGAAGCCCCTAAAGCGGTTAATTCGAGCCCCCCCCTGTGGAAGAATGCCCGCTCAGATGGGTATCACAGCTGCACCGCCGAAGCAGCCGCACCCTTGTCCTGACAGGACAGTCGACCCTCGTGTGTGTGTGTGTGTGCTCGCCAAATACCTTCACACATGCCGCCTCTGTAATGCAACATGTGTGGAATTAGTGCTGGTCGATTAATTGATGAGTTGATCGACAGAAAATTAATTGCTATTATCAAGCCAAATATTTCTGGCTTCCTTTGTTTTATATTATTTCAAAAAAGGGCTTCAGCTATCAATTATTTTCATGATCGAGTAAACCCCAATTATTTTCTCAATTAATTGATTAATAGTTTGGTCTATAAAATATAAGAAAACAGTGATAATTGCCAATCACAATATCCTGAAGGTCATTAAAAATGTCTTGACCTTTTGCGATCAACAGTCGAAAAAACTAAAATATAAGGGCTGTCAATGGATTAAAATATTTAATCAAAAACTAAAATAAATCAAACTACAATGAATGATGCCCTTCTGTATGTCTCTTGTATGCAACAAAACAATGTCATGTGAATATAAAAACATGAATACTATTGATTGCTTGTGATTTTTTAGGGCTGTCAATTGATTAAAATATTGAATCGCTATTAATCGCATGATTGTCCATAGTTAATCACGATTAATCTCAAATGAATCCAACATTTATCTGCTCAAAATGTACCTTAAAGGGAGATTTGTCAAGTATTTAATCCTCTTATCAACATGGGAGTGAACAAATATGCTGCTTTATGCAAATGTGTGTATATATTTATTATTGGAAATCAATTAACAACACAAAACAATGACAGATATTGATCCAGAAACCCTCACAGGTACTGCATTTAGCATAAAACAATATGCTCCAATCATAACATGTCAAACTGCAGCCCAACAGGCAACAACAGCTGTCAGTGTGTCAGTGTGCTGACTTGACTATGACTTGCCCCAAACTGCATGTGATTATATTATTATTTATTTTTAAATAGTTATATATTAATTAATATTAAATATTATTATTTATAAAGTGGGCATGTCTGTAAAGAGGAGACTCGTGGGTACCCATAGAACCCATTTACATTCACATATCTTGAGGTCAGAGGTCAAGGGACCCCTTTGAAAAAGGCCAAGCCAGTTTTTCCTCGCCAAAATTTAGCGTAACTTTGGAGCGTTATTTAGCCTCCTTCACGACGAGTTAGTATGACATGGTTGGTACCGATGGATTCTTTAGGTTTTATAGTTTCATATGATGCCGATGTCCGCTACAACCTAAAAAATGTAACTGCGTTGAAGAAATTAGTGGCGTTAAAACAAATTTGCTATGACGCGTTATTATTAACTGTAACAGCCCTAAAAAATATGAATTATTATAATATAAGACCAAGAAAAGATGTGAATTCTCGCATTTAAACTCCTGTAACCACCAAATGTTTGGCATTATTTTTCTTGAAAAACTTCCAACGATTAATCAGTTTAGAGCTGATTTGTTTTCTTTCAAACAACTAATTATTGCAGCATTAAAGGTGCTATTGATAGCAGTCAGCCACTAGAGGTCTCATTCTCCCTCACCTGTTCCACTGCATTCACTTCACAACAAGTGGTTGCCAGGCACTTACCGTCAATCTCAGCCAGTGGCAACTTGATCGCTGACGACACAAAGATACCACATGATACCAACGTTGTTATACTATTGGCACACATGCAGTCTTCCACAGAGATAAACCTAACATTCATTCTGGACCCGTCAAAATGTTTTTAAAATGATTAATCAATCACATTTATTTATTAGGAAAAGTGATACGTTTATTCAGCACTTTTCTAAAACCTGGATGTATTTTGTTTTGTTTTTTTAAATATTCATCTTCACTGTTGGTTGGGCAAAACAAGCAATCTGAAGTCGTCACCTTCGGCTCTGGGAAATTGTTATAGTTGGTTTTTCACAATTTTCTGACATTTTTTAAACCCAATGATTAATCGATTTGAAAATAATCAAAAGAATCGGTAACAAATAGAGCTGAAATGATTAGTCGATCAACAGGAAAATATAAGGCAAATATTATGATCATTGATTCACCGTTTAAGTGTTTTTCAAGCAAAAATGCCAATTATTTGATGTTTCCAGCACCTCAAATGTGAGGATTTGCCTTTTTCTTGTTTTACTATATATTAAACTGAATATCTTAAGTTAGTCCGACAAAAAAAAAAAATTGAGAAAATGATTGGCAGTAAAATCCACAATGAAAAGAGCTATGTGAATAAATAACATAAAGAGTATAGTATCTTTACAATGTGTCCTCCTCTGAAAGGAGGCTTGGAAGTTTTGTGGCCCCGGCAGCGCCTCACCTCTCCGGTACAAGAGATGAGTATCTTGCTCCAAGCCCACTCAGCATCTCCCTCAGATCTCTCCACGGGTGGGGTGGGAGTGCTGTAACCTTGGAAAAACCAGCCGCCCACAGGAATGACTGTGTCATCATTGCCGTCATCCAATCTGGACCACACACACACACACATACACACACGTGTGGAGAGTAGGAGTGGAGTGCCAGATCAGTGCTGGCCTGACTGGAGGAGGATGCGGCGCTGGCCTGTGGGGACCAGATGGCCCTCCAGCTCCTGCAGAGGACCCAGGAGTGTGTGAGACTCCCACGACTCCCAGCACTTTATGATCGTCTTGAGTGTGTGTGAAGGCATTCATAACAGTAAATCATACCCTGATCTTCACGTGTGGTATGATAACATGAATCAAGCCAGTGATGAAAGTGTTTACAATTGCTATAGACAATGTGGTCCATGAACCTTTCCTAACTCTGTGCTCTGTTGGCATTTACTCCACGTCCTATGTGTCTTGTTTACCATTAGCTTTATTTCCAACGTTAAAAAGTCCAAATTTTACTAAGAAAGTTAAATCAATAGATAATTAAAGAAAAAAATATTAGATAAAATAAAGAGGTAAAAATAAGGTGAATATATGAATGGGAAAGACCACAGAACGTTGTTTACTTTTCAAAAATTCAGCCCAAATTACCCACAAATATTAAAGGTACAGTGTGTAGGATTTGGTGGCATCAAGTGGCGTGGTTGCAAATTGCAAACAACTGAATACCCCTCCTCTCTCCCCTCCCTTTCCAAGCATTTAGGAGAACTACTGTGGCCTTCAGGTAACGTAAAAACACAAAAGTCTCTCCCATAGAGCCAGAGTTTGGTTTGTCCGTTCTTCTACTGTAGAAACATGGTGGACTCCGTGAAGAGGACCCGCTCCCTATGTAAGCTAACGAAAACACAACGATTCTTAGTTTCAGGTGATTATACATTAATGAAAACATACTTATTAATATTAGGCTACAATCCATTTCTGCCAATAAATCCTACACACTGTCCCTTTAACTTGTATTGCGCAACAGTGCCTCTTAATTGGTCTCAGGTGCAAACATTCTCACTGATTAAGCTCACTGATACAGGTCAGATGTGTGTGAGGAGAGGATTACTTGAAACTCCCCAACTTCAGCACAAAAAAAGGTAAGTTATTATTATTGATGCTTCAGTTGTCATGATGTTTCATATGCCTTGATGTGTGATTTTCAAGAGGAGTTAGAAAATGCTTTACAAGGAATAAAAGAAACAAAAGGATCTTCCATATCTGCCTTTTTCCCAAAAGACATTTTGACATGTCACAGGAAAAGTACAGGTGTAAATATTGAGTTTAATGCTGGCTGAATTCCATTTAAGATAAGAAATTTGGATAGGAAATTTGCAATTTAGCTGCTTCATTGTCAGGATTGTGGTATTGTGTACGTTGGCTTAAAGGAACATTTGAATATAGAACTTAAAGTTTCTCTATACGGGATTCAGAGCATTAACATAGCAGCAAACATCCACTGTCTATGTAAAGATATAGAGGAGTTATGTCTACCTGAGCAGAGAATGAAGTCACTCTCCCTCTGTGTGTGTTGTAATCCGAGTTTCTCTGCGTTTTGTTGACATCGCCATGCACTAAAAGGCATGCACGGCTCTACACTGCTGTCATACGCCGGTTACAGCTGATAATGCCGTCCCGACCGTCATCACAGAAGCGTAGCGCCCCCCCCTCCGGTACCCCCCCCCCCCCAGGTTGACACTGTTATCTCAGTCAGCACTGTTGCCGCTGTTTGCACCGTTAGCCGGTTCAGCCGTCGTCATGTTGAGAGCCGAGTGGAGACAATAAAAAATGCTCTCAATCTCGCATTTAGCACCTTTTAAAAGTATCTGATAACCTGCCAAACTCTGACTATAGTACTAGCATGAGTTTCACTTTTTTTTTGTGTGTCACATTGAGGCATTTCCATCCTCCAAAGAATACAAATTTGGAAAGAAATGAGAAATCTCAGAGGTGTAACTCTGAATAATTCTGAAAGAAAATGTTGGCTGTACTAGCAATGGCACCCAGAAATAAATCCATGATACTGGCTTTCAAAGGAAAAAAACACACTCTATAGAGTACTGTACAAAAGAGCACAGAAAACCGAGTGCCAAAAAACCCATCAGGTTTCCTCACAGCTCATAGACTATGGAATGAGTCATTTTTCATATGATACCTCCATCATGTCATGAACTGTGAAAGCTTTCTCCTGTGATTTGATTTACATCTTTTGGTCTCAGGTATTCGGTATCACTAAAGTAATGCACAGTTTCACATAAAAAATGAAGAAGCTATTCCTCATTGTTCCACTCCCGCTTTCACGTATGAGACAGTGAGGGGAAACACCAGTTGAAATGGGGGCACACATCTCGTGCACTTTTTTTGTCAAGTTATCAAGTTGTCTTTCATCACTTCGGCGTGTGTGTGTGTGCGTGTGTGTGTGTGTGTGCTTCAGTGTCAAATTACGCCCCTCGCAGCAGCCTCCACCATGAAATCTTCCGTCGGGCTACTCTGTGAACTGATACCCTTCATCATATTGCGTTGGGACTCACTTGACACAGTTTGTCAGAGTGGTGATGGTCTAATTCTATACACTTACTGAAGTCTGAGGGAGTCTGCCCCCATTCAAGCCTGGAGTTCCTACAGAAGTTCTTTTAAGACTTAACATTCCCTTTTGGATTTGACAGACAGATATCTGAATATACAGGATTTAAATACATCTAAGTAGCAGCAACACACTGCAGGCAGGCCATGACTGGTTCGGTTTGAGGAATTTTAAGATTAAAAATGGTACCCATGAAAGCTTTAAAGTACTATAAAGTCTGTTTGCTTACACAGCTGCTGTTTGGCCAGGACACTGAATGTTAAAGGTCCCATATTATGCTTATTTTCAGGATCATACTTGTATTTTGTGTTTCTAATAGAACGTGTTTACAAGCTGCAATGTTAAAAAAAAACTTTATTTTCCTCACACTGTCTGCATGAATATGTCCTCTGTCTTAAACGCTCCGTTTTAGCGCATTTCGACGGAATTTCAACAGAATTGCGTTGCTAGGCAACAGTTTGGATCCATGTGTGCAACCTGTCAGGTGATGACATTCACATACACTGCAACCGGGAATAAACTGGGACACACTTAGAATGTTTACGTTTAAATCTGTGTAAAGGGTCTAAATATTATATATTTGTGACATCACAAATGGTCAAAAATCCTGACAGCTTGTTTCAAATGCAGAGTTTCTGAATACGGGCTGTGTGTATTTCCCTGTGGATTGAGCGTTTCAATACTTTCACAGTATTTATATAGAACTTAAGCCTGCTTTATAATAACACAATGTGAAAATCTATATATTTCTTTTAATATGGGTCCTTTAAGTTACGTCTTTCTGCTACTTCCCCCCTCTCTAAGTGCATCCCGGAGCCCGGATCGATTAACACCGTCTACCATACAGTGAATACACTAACTTTTTTTTAATCAATAACACAGCAGAGTAATGTGGAAAAAATGTTAACTTTTTTTTAATAGAGCAGAAAAAGTGAGCATTTAAACCATTTTTTTTTTTTTACACTGTTCCTTAGTTTCCAAAACAAGTACAAATTACGACCTTTTGTTTCAGTAAGATGTACATCACTTACAGTAAAAGAAAGGAGAGAAGCACTGAAAACATTATTTACATTTTTTACATTTAAATTAAGTTACTCTGTTCCATGTTTCACCAGCTTCAGCCACTCGTACAGAAGTTAACAGTTAAGATGCAAATATTTGCGCACAATTAGTAGAAGCTGAAAACTACAACTAAACTAAACAAACTAAAATGTGGAAAACCAGTGAATCTGGGAACAATATTGATTGTAGAGACACATAAAGGTAAGTGTTGTCTATTTAATTTTGTCTGTAGTGATAGTCTTATTTATACTTCCTTCTAAAGGGGACACATCATGCTCGTTTTCAGGTTCATACTTGTATTATTAGAACATGTTTACATGCTTTAATTTTCAAAAAACACATTATGTTTCTCATCCTGTCTGTCTTTGATTATACCTGTATTCACCCTCTGTCTGAAACGCTCCGTTTTAGCGCCTGTCTCTTTAAGAACCCTCCTGAAAAAGCCCAGTCTGCACTGATTGGCTCGTGAGAAAAAATATGGTGCACCTTTACAAAGGTAGTTCTCAAGCCGTGGGCGATATATTCTAATATGCCTGGTTGGTAGGCACGCCAGATACCAATGTGCACAAGCACTGAAAAGGTTTTTCATGATATGTCCCCTTTAAGTGACACATTAGGGGACAATATATCCAACTGTTACTGAAAAAGATAAACATGAGTGCATGACAAAGGGTTTTTCTTTTTTAGCATAATATGTATATATAAAAAATATATATTTCGTACAACACTACCAATCACACAGTTCCCTGTGAGGCTTTTTTTTTCCTTCAGTGCTTTTTCTGAAAATGTGTTTGTCCAGGTACAGGAGCAAATCATGACAACGTGACTGAATAATGGCACAGGAAGCGGCCGATGATGCATCTGATGTAGCGTGCAAACAGCCGCCAAAGAGGACGATGATGACAACGATGTGTTAATACGCGTAATACAATAAAAGGAAGAAAATTATGAGGTAGATGGCTGATGGTGAATGAGTGCAACAGAAAGACTTCTTTGTTTTTCCTTCTTAAATCTGAATTAAAGGGTAACTTCAACCTATTTTCACATGTTTTTTGTGTCTAACAGGAACAACAATTTCTGAAATTGGCCCAGTATTGAGGGAGAACGCTGTAGATGCCAGCTGCTCCCGGGCTGCAATATGGTGCCATTGGGGCAAGCTGGCACCGTCATTGACGTCCACTAAAAGTGCTTGTTCTTGCCATAACAGGCTCTGATTGTTATTGTAAGTGTCTGAAATTATGTAAAGAGTCTCCCTCAAGGAGAAGTCTCATTCTGAAATCTGCCGAGGCGACGTGTTGCCGGTGGTCAACGATGGAATAGTGGAATACATCCACGAGAGCCAGCCCAGTAGTGTTTGTTGTGTTGGAGTACAGAAAGCGTAGAGTAGTGTTATCTAAATGTCAAGGCTGAATATTTAGATGATTTTGACAATGTGGATGATGAATTCGATGGCTGCTCGTATTTATCTGAGCCAGAGATTACGGATATTCAGATTTCACAACGAGACTTCTCCTTGAGCGAAAATACCAAAGTTACCCTTTAACGTAAAAGCTAGGCTAGATTTAATACTATGATGAGACCAGGGTCACGTACGGTAGCTCCTTCGGTTAGTGTATTCTTCATAAATGTGTTTCTTCATTTCCAAAGGAATAATAGTGAGTACAGTTTTGCAATGCAAGGCGTGCAAATGAATAAAAATAGCAACTGCAGCATCCGGAGAACCAGCTGACATCCTGTCCAGAGAAGGACTAACAGACTAACTGAACGTGGCTAATGTAAAAGCTCTACACGGAACAGAGGAGGTATGATTCATATTATGCAGGACATCAGTCTTTAGGCTAGTTGTTTTTTTGTTGTTTTTTTACACTGTACAGGTGTTTAAACCAAACACACTTATCAAATGTCTTACACCTTTGGGAGTATTTACATTTTTCACATTTATAAATATTGTGCATTAGTTAGTAACTGCGATCCTGAGATGCATATCGACGTCTCCTCCACGAGAGTCTACGCTCTCGACCTCAGGCATCGACACGCAACAAGGTTCATGATGGCTTCCTCGAGATTGGAGAAAAAAAAAATCAGTAGTTCTACTCTTCAACGGCTCATTTCATGTTTCTTTTTCTATAAAAAAAAAGGACCAGACAAAAAGAGATTGAGGATGATCAAAGGGGGAAAACAGCCAGGACAAAAACACTCCATTTTTGACCAGAGACATCTTGGATCCCTCATCAGAGGAGGACACTACAGAGCACTTTAAAAAGAGCACGAGGGATGAGGGGAAGTCAAGGCAGGGTTACGTTTCGGCGGTGGTTGTAGGTTCAGCTAGTTCTGCTTGTTGCCGTACATGAGGGGAATGATGTAGACAGATATGTCGTCTCCGGACCCTAATCTGTCGTTGGATATCCTCCAGCCTCGATCCTTCAGCACGCCACGCGCCCTCATTACGAGGTCTTGAGCCGCCATTGTGTACCTGACATAACAAAAAGTGATAAATGATTAAGGCGTAGTCACAGCATGGTGACATACAATAAGATAAATGGTCAAATCTGATGATAATTATGCACAGTAATCGACTATCTGCCTGCAGACACAAAAATACTGTGGTGAACTTTGGAAACTAAGCTCGCAGGAGAAGAGGAGTCGGAGCTTCTCGTTAACAGCCTTACAAGCTTTTCCTCGACATCAGAGAAATGACTTATCTAAATGTTTGGAAATTTGCATAATTGCAACAAGATAACAGCGCTCATCCTCTACAAATAAGCCCGGGGGTGAGAGGAAGTTCAGCCTGCCGGCTGGCGGCTGCAGCTGTGTGATGATGAGCGAACGTGCCTGTGCTGGTCGTCGGGGTCGCAGTTTGCCAGGAAACAGGTGACCGCTTCGGCTACTTCCTGGTTAGAGAGCACGTCCCACAGACCGTCGGTTCCCAGCACCAGAACGTCGTCGGCTCCGTGCTCGCACTGCGTCAAGGGGTAAACTTTGACCTGGAGGTGACGGAGGGGGGAAAAAAGAAGGCGAGGGTTGAGAGATGCACGGTTTCTAGGATTCATTTGAACCTGTTGAGCTGTTGCTATATTTACACAATGTTGGCAGAGTGAGAAAAAACAGAAAAACAGCCCTTATTCTGATTTAGGAGTGTTCACACATTATTTAAAAGGTGCTAACCTTGTAGCCACACCAGATAAATAGCCTAGCTACTTGTGTTGGGTTAGTAGCAGCTCTTTACCACAAACGGTGTATAGCACTTATAAAATGAGCTGACTTGATAATACTAGTTTTAATATTCTGTCACCAGTTTGTTGACATGTCGGCAATTTCCTAACCCATCAGCTATTGGTCTGGTGACAGATAAGCCTCTGGGGGGCAAGGGGCTCTAGTTCTGAGGTTTCGGTGAAGCCGGGCCAAGACTTGCGCTGCTCATTGTTTACAGTCCTATTAGCAACTTGAGAACGCTTCCGGTACCAAAATCTTGTCCCGTTGTCTACTGTTTATAGAGATTAATGCTAACATGGATGAACAGGATTCATCATCTGGGGAACATGAATGCTCGAATAGTTGTTATACTTCAGAAGAAGTGGACAGACCAACATAACCAGAGTCCGACAGCAATATCCATCAATGTTCCCGTTATTCTGGATAATCCACAGACCTCACTGACACTGTGTTTTATTGAGGATTACTAGAAACTGTCCACAGCAAGATGTGTGGATTATTCAGAGTAACGGGGATGTCGTTTCTAGAAGGACATGTTACTGTTGTGAGCACCACAAATAATACCTAAAATCGTAGGCTAACACATCTTCCTCTGTATATTTTCTTAGAAGTTTTATTGATGGCCTCAAGCTTTCAGAGATTCCCAAAGAGAGACGTTACTGTGGCAACTCTTGTGTGGCACAAATCTCTCAAAAAGCAGACTCTGAAATAGCAAAGCAGAATAATGCCCACTGGCCTTGGCCTTGGAAAGAAAAAAAAAAACCTGCCTTATTTTGGTTGCTTCAAGTAATTCCTTTTTGCTATCGTGGGGGATTACCGTGGGCCTATTCACAGCTGACACACCGACTCACTGCAGAGGCTACTGCTGAAAGAGCACAGCGCGACCACAGAGAGCGGTTGTAAAGGAATCAGAAGGACCTCCGCGTGGATCATGAGCCTCCATGTTGTGGTGAACCTTGTGATTTAAGTCAAGAGAAGGACTGAGGCAGTTCCTAGAATCGATTGCAAAAGCAGTAAATCATCTGTAGAGGAGGGGTGATGACCAGAGCATTTGATCTCTGACCGCTGAATGCCCATATTCGATCTCGTGAGGATCTGATGACTCCGAGTGAATGTCAGACTTTTCTTTATAACCTGAGAGCAATCAGTAACTCGAACTTGACATGTTGCAGCATTTAACATCCAGCGAACCAGGAACCTCTAATACTCAGGTTTGACATGTCTTACATTTACTAATAATGTGTTTCCACACAATAAGTGACTACAAAAAAAGAAAGAAATCAGAAAAGAAATGGGACATCAAAAGGGAGGCTGAACTATGACTGAACTCAAAAGGGCAATGAATTAAAGATCAAGAGAATTCACGGGCGTCGTGACTGCTGCAATCATGTGCGGTCGACTCTGGGAAGGAAAGGAGTCATTTGAGAGCAGCGGCTGGAGGGGAATGTTAATGTGCACGTTGACCATGTAGTTCACAGTGTGGACTGTTAATGGCCACAAGCATTCTACATCGTTATACCTCTCTCGCTGGCGTTTTTTTATCAGGAGGACGACGTAATGAGGTGAAATAAAAGGAATGATATTAGCACATTGCTATTGAAGATGGGAATCGCATTTCTAATATTCAGTTTTGTATTTTTTCCTATGCTCAAATGTGTGTTTATTAGCAACAACTGAGTTTGGCAGCAGAAATGCTTGTAAGAAATATTATAGCACTTATAAATGTGAGGGGCCTCCAGATCATCCTCACTTTGAAACTTCACTTTTTTGGCCATTCAACAATCAAACAGGAACAAACACAGAAAGGGGCATATATTTCTTCACCAAATGCATCACAAGACATGCACATGTGTTGTGCTCTTCGTTTTATTTGTTTATCAACCTTTTTTGTAAGATGGAAGATAGATACTGTTCAATTCAACTAGCAGAAATGTAGGAAATCACTAATTGAAGTGACAGTCTGAGAATTCATTTATTTTTTACTTACCTGCTCTTGTCAAACTTTTAGTATTAACTCTTAATTATGTATAAAGGATAATGTGAATGAGTAATTGTCTGACGCTTTGTCTGTACACATAATGGAAGTATAATAAAAACTGGATACTGGACCCCAAGATGGCGTTTATTCAGTCCAATGACAATCGCTAGTCTCAAAGAGTATAGAAGCAAAAAACTCCGGCTGCCGCTGCCACCATTTTGGACTGAAAACGCCTATTATATTTATAATATTTTATTGTTCAACACAGGCCGTTTCCGAAGAATATGACGATAGAATAGAAATATTTTTGTTCTAACTTTGTACGGTAGTCGCTTTCAGTCCAAAATGGCGGAAGCTCTGCTGCTGGGCGCTGATGTTGCAATGGAAAAAAAAGAATAGAAAGTCTTTCACAAGCTTTTGGGGCCACAGGGGAATGCAATACCGCGAGTAGCCACTGGGTGAAATTGTAAGCAACACTGAGCGGTTGCGCCATATCCGGGTCTTATTATACATCTATGGTACACGCTGTGAAGGAGGACATGATAAAGGACAACATTCAAAATGGATCTTACCTCCGGGCAGCAGGACAGGAAGGGCTTTATGTAGATGTTAGAGTCGTGCACTTTCAGATTGTGGTCCCCGAGACCTCTGGTGACTCCGATGGTCGCCAACACACGAGCCTACAAAAGATCAGGGGGCATGTATAAGACGCTATCTCTAGTTGAGTCAAACAAAACAACAACCAACTCTTGAAGGGGATCTTTTGAGTTTATTAGAGAACATGTTTAGCGGATATGATCGTAGACTTGATGAAGTGATTTCTGAGATGTGTTCTGAGGCGACGAGCAGTCAGACGATCAGACGAGCCAACAAGTTTCAGACAAATTATTATTAAACCTTTTTATTTGGATGTAAATCTGCAAGTGAGTGCAGCTGCCATGCACAGGTGTTCCAACTGGTCATAACCGTTCACCTTCATTTTCTCTTCCGAGTAGTAGGTTTGCTGCATGTGACATAGGAAGGGGAGCCAAATCTGAGTGTCTTGTTGTTGATTCACATGTTTTATGATCTAGGCAGCCCACAAAAAACTGACTGGGTCGTCTTATTTCACAGTTTATGGGTTGGTAGACACTCCAGATACCCAGATGTATGAACACAAGCACTATAAAAGTGAGTTTTTCACGATATGTCCCCAGTCTGCTCATCTGACTGCTTGTGTTTCTTGCCCTTTCTGACTTATTTTTAGTGACGTCACTGCGCCTATTATACAGGAATGATGGCCAACACTAGTAAAAGAAGACCTGAGTTTTCTGTTAGTCTAGAGACGTAGAGTCGTTGAAATCTGTCTGATATGTTGAGCAGGACGTGATAAGTAGTTGAAGAACATTTTGTCAGCTGTGCAGATGTTCCTGAGCACAACATTTGACCACAAACTGTTCTAATAACCTGCTGATGTTTCCATCAGCCGGGTTTTGGAAGTATAGGCTGTCTGTGTAACTGTGAAGCAAGATATTTTTGACCAAGAGCATACAGTATATACTCCTTCTGGGATGAAGTCATTAAAATACAATATGGCTGCAGAGAGCCTTCTGTGAGCCTCTTGCATTCATCCCTGATAATTGTAAAGAATAACCTGCATGACACATCCCTAGCGATGTTACACTGACGGATACAGGCTGCTCCCGGTGGGAATCTTTATCTGGATGGATGAGCAGCATTTAGGCAAATAAACTCAAACTCATCGTCAGCATCTTCGAGTTTCGTGAGTGCCTAACGATCATTCCCCGGGAACCCAGACGCCATCAAACTCATTTGTAAGCCGTGCGAACACTCCTTTGGATTCCTCCCGTCTGCACAGGTCGCTGCCACCAACCTCTAAAAATGGCTGTTGGCACAGGACCGGGGGAACTGGGCTAATTGAATCTACTGTACAGCTTATGCGACAAGGCGGCACATAAGGCCGAGGAGAGGAGAGGAGCACGAGGGCGAGTCAGGCCTGGTGTAGGAACGAGGCCTGGATCAGTATGCAGCACAGAGAGAGAAGGGAGAGCGTTTCAAAGTGGCAGCAAAGCTCCTCCGGCGGAGAAAGGGGAAACATCCTGGGATTAATTGTTGAGCGTTGGGGCCCAGCAGGCTGCGCGCCGGGCTTTGAAGTGCTCTGGCGTTCCTCTCCCTCGCACAAAGCCGCCTCGCTCTATCTCGCCATCCATCTCCGCGCCTCACTTCAAAGGGAGAGGACGCGACGTGGGCACGGCCAACTGTGCGAGGGGTAAACCCGAACGTGGTTGCAGGCAGAGAGCATGGTGAGGTGACATCTGCCTCTGCCATCAGTCAAGCACGAATCTACTGTCTGTCTTTATTAACTTCCTGAGACCTGAGCTTTTGTTTGGTCTGCATTTTTGGATTTCTCCATAGCTATTTGGGATAAGTAAGACCTAATAAGTATAAAAACTAAGCATCGTCTTTGAACAGGAAGTCGTTTTAGGGACAAATGATGTCTTCATATGGGGACAATGGGTTTATTTGACTGTATATCACAACAAAGTCACCAGTGTGTAACAAAGCATTACTGTTCACTGTCACTGTCAAAACGCCTCATTTCAATTCTTGAATATGACAAAATTGCAAACAATGCAACACCTCTAAAAACCTTGTGATTTGTTCGTTTTGTTAACTCTAATTGAATTTTCCTTGCTCCATAATCTAAACTAAAAATGTCCTTTTCGTCTGTATAAACACACATATTGGCCTGCATGTGTGAAATGATAATTAAGTATGATAATTAAGTCCCAATGTCCTCAAAAAATGAGTAATTTCCTAATTAGCAGCGTCATAGCTTGTTACTAATACTAGCTAAATGTGTCATATTTGTATGCTATATCAAACTACAAACGTTATTTAGCATAAATAAACAAGTTTCAACCATAACATTTTATGAGGTTTTGCACCTTATCCACTTCTGTCTCGGTCTACGTTACGCAGAATGAAGTATAAGGAGCAGCAAACCCAAAATGTAATGTTTCCATATGAGAACGCAGGGTCGCAGGATAGAAAACTGGAGAAGGCCACGGTGAGAACATATTTAGATCTATCATGTTCCCTCTCTGACCTTTTCAATGCAACAAGGACAAGATGCTGCACACCACCACCTGCAGCACCGCTGAGGGAAATGTCATGAACCGTGTGCTGAGCTTGACCTTTTTCTTTTGTGTAACGCGTCAAAAAGATTCTCCTGCACGTCGGTGTTTTAGCGACGTTACATTCCAATTAACATATGTCACTTTCTGGACACTATTTTATCTTTCTTTCATCATCTAACAGGAGTGGGAGTCAAACCTTTGACTCCTAGCTGTGCTTCGTTTTGGACATAAAAGCACAAAGTCCATTAAAGCTGCAAGCGGCGGTGACTGCACGCACAAGTTAGACATTATTTCCTGCGTGGATTGAGTGGCACAGGAATTAACGGATTGCAAACTTTTGCATCACTTTATGTTTCCACTATGTGGCGCTAGAGAACACACGCTAAACATGCATTATGTTGCTCTATATCAAGTGTATCTTACATAAACTTCAGGTAAATCGGATGATGTTTGTCACATAACGCTGACTTCCTGTTGCAAGTAGGTGGCGCTACGACTATGAGTCAATATTGCCATGTAGATGCCCTCAGTCCTGGACTGCTACTGTATGAAGTAGGTCAACTTTGGGGCAGATTTGCCCAAGTACAGTCGAGTTACAACAGTTTGTTGTTTAATGGCGAATCATGTAAATTCTCTGCTCAAGTTTTTCACAACTTTTCATCATAAAGGTCTTCAGATTGTACCGACCAAATCTGAAGTAAATCAGGTTAAATCTATAGGAGGAGTTCGTTAAAGTACAGAGCCTGGAAATGGCAAAAAATACACACAAAATTCACAAAACATTTAAAATGGCCAACTTCCTGTTGGGTTTAAAGCATAGCCTCAAGAGACTTTTCTTTAAGTCTACATGTGATATACGTGCCTACCAAGTTTCGTACGTCTAGGTGAAACGTACAGCGAGGGCTGTGTCATTGAAATTTTGTAGTTTTACCTGCTGACGGACTTAAAAGTCCATTAGAGCTGAGATATAGCCTGTGCCATGTAGGTCGGTTAAAGGATGTGGAAGAGGCCGGGAATGCCTTCCTGGCCGACTCCTCCACACAGTGACAGGGGGTGAGTGTGGGGGGGCTGACTAATGGTGCCCTGGTGAGCTTTGATTACAGGCGAGGCGCACAAGGCTGTGGGAATAACTCTGTCAGCGAGCGACCTGCCGGAGCACTTCTTACCTTCTTCCCTTCGCCGTAGATCAGGGGAAACTTTAGGTCATCGTCCTCGATGGTTTTATACGCCCTGCACAGAGGAGAGAGGACACTTTAATGGGTTTTTGCTTTATGGCAGGCGGCGTACACGTGCCCTGGAGATACATCGCTCCTGCGCCCCCCCCCCCGCAGGCCCTGCTGCCGAGCCGACTGGCACAGAGAATAAGAGTATGCTAGGAGGGAAAAGAGAGACGGTGAGGAAAAAAAACCATCACACGGCACAGTGCCTTAGCATATTTCTCTCTCCTGTAAAAGTCTCCCTAGCGACAAAGAGAGACAAGTCTACGGATGTATGTTGGTTTTCTAAGACTGTCTGCTGCAGTGTGTGTGTGTGTGTGTGTGTGTGTGTGTGTGTGTGTGTGTGTGTGTGTGTGTGTGTGTGTGTGTGTGTGTGTGTACATGCATGTATATGGAGGTCTGGATGTAAAGCAGCTAAATGATGCAAGAGTATCCACGTTTACATTCCCCCTGCTCTCAGAGCAGTGTTTAAACTTCCCCGACTAATGAATAATTTACTGTCTTCAGACTGGGACCAGACAGGGCTGCAGCAGCACGAGGAGAGACAGACTGTATAATACTGTATGCATTCATGCCAGGTCTTAAGAAACACCTCCATACTGTAGCTCAGGAACTTGCAGTTGAAGAAAACCCTGCACTCTTGCTCATACTGTAGCTAGTATAGAGTTTGACTTCAGAGGAGCAGCTGCGTGACTATACAGTACCAGAAACATATTACAGATTTGAGCCAGTTTCCACAAGAGCTGCCAGGACGAAGTTTTCCATTCACAACTCACACTAGAAAAATCTGGCATCCTTACGTGGATCGAATAACACTCAGAAACACAGGTTATTCTTTATTTTAGCCTTTAGACTGGAGGAAATGACTGTTCATAACTGTCATAAAAACGGTTTGAAGTGCTTTGGATGTTAACAAAATATAGAAAATAACAGCCGTCTATAGTCTGAAAAGCTGCTTTAGAACAAGTGCAAATATCACGTGACCCCGGGCCTGCCCCGCACACCTTATCCGATGTATTTCAGCTGCTGTGAAGCAGATTAGCAGGGACCGGGATGGTTTTTACATTACTGCTGGTTCCACTCAGAGAGACCATATGTTTCCACCTTAGGCGAGCGCTGTACTGCTGCACTCAGCACTTTTTTTAACAGTGTGCAGAGCGAGGACGATCACGGCGAACGAACGCAGCCCACAAACATAGAAATACAGTCTGCAGCCAGAGACTCTTCAGAGCGGCGAGCTGTGTAACGCCCGTAGAAGAGTTTCCTCACTAATGTTTGCAATATTCATGGTGCGGAAAAAGCTCTAAAACAGCAGTTTGATGATGTAAAAGTTAAACTGAGCATTAAAAAGACGCTTTAATTAGACCGGGGCAGGTCTCACCCTCTCTATTTAAAAGAAAAAAAAGGGATATCCAAACTTCTTTCATTTGAGTATTTCACCTTCAAGAAGTCTCTACTAGACGAGCTCTTTATGTCATTATTTCAAAGACGTCTTGGATGAAATCCCCAGAGCCGGCTGTCGGGGACAGTCTCCCCTCTCT
Source organism: Sebastes umbrosus (assembly GCF_015220745.1). Taxonomy (NCBI): domain Eukaryota; kingdom Metazoa; phylum Chordata; class Actinopteri; order Perciformes; family Sebastidae; genus Sebastes; species Sebastes umbrosus. The sequence continues at coordinate 3,323,673 of NC_051272.1, forward strand.
CGAGACCTGTGTTTACAGCGAATCCATCCTGTCAGACTCCAGATAACGAGTGTGTGACAGAAAGAGACAGATACACATTAATCCTGTTATGATACCTGCTTCCCCGCTCTGGGACACGGAGTCCAAAAAAACAAGCGAGGAGCGGTTGCTCAAGGGCCGTACTGTTTGACCACAACACTGAGCGCTTTCACATTCAAGGGCTGTTTGGTCGCCTGATACGTTGCAGTGTGACTGAGTGGGGGGAAGGGAAGAGGAAGAGAGGGATGCAGGGAAGGAGGGGGGGTTTGTCTCATCCTCTCTGCAGGTGACGGGCAGGAGAGGAGTGATGTCATCTCCGCTCGGTGCAAAGAGTGGCGACAGGTAAACATTAGCAGCGTGCGCTAAGCATCCTGATCCGCACGCACACCATCATGAAGGCTACATCTCCGAAACAAAGCCGTCGACACACTTCGAGGTGACATTGTGGCGGGGGCCTGTGTCAGCAACCGGATGAGTCAGACAAATTGGCGCGATCGACAGTCGGGGTTCAAATAAACTTTTTGGCCAACCTTGACGGGCTTTTTTGTAGATTGAGCGGTGCTTTCAGGAGCAAAGCGAGGCCAGAGTTAATGGCAGCGACCCAACGGCTCTCCAAAATAGCATCAGTCATAACGGCATAATGGGGAAAGAAGGGAAGAGGAGAAGGAGGAGTGCGAGAGGGAGTGAAAATGTATGACAGTGATGAAGGTGTGTGTTAGTCTGCCTCCTCTCACATTCATTGTCTATAGGATCAGGGGGGAGAACAGACACCCTTGTGGGCGTGTGCTCTAAAGAGAGACAGCTTGAGCGCCGTTTATTGTCATTTATAACTGCCCTCCCGTGTGGCCTACGCCATCTCTTTTTTTCATTTTTTGTTTATCTTTACTTTTCACCAACTTTTTTTTCCCTCTCCTCCTTCATCTCTATCTTTGCAGCTTACATTTCTCTTTGTCTCTGAAGCAATTTCCTTCACATTTGTTCTCCCCCCTCTGTCCTCTATAGCCGCCCACCCTCTTCCCTCCGCCTGGCTGGCTGTGTTGCCGCGGTGTTTGGATCACGTCGAACACGGCTGACCGCTCAACATCCATCACTCCGCGACGTGTCAAACAAAAAACGCCTGCCATCCTCCTGGACAACGACCACCATTACAGTTTGCGACGGCGAAGCATCCAACTGGTCGAGGGAGGGGGGGGAGGAAAAGAAAGCGAGGGAGGAAGACGAGAAGAGAGAGAGGTGGGCTGCAGGGCCTGTATGCCTTCATTAGAGCGTGGCCTTGATCATGGATGCCTTTGAGGGAACTGGATGCCGGTGTACACCCACACACACACGCTGCATGTGGGCACACTGGCTGCACACGCTGACAGGAGAGTGTACATGTACAGACAGAAAAGCTGCAGAGACATAAAATGATCCTCTGTACCTATAGAGCGTCTGAACTGCACCTATACGAGATGACACAGTTATGTCACACCCACGCACATCAGTGCAATCAGCCACGGCGGCTGACAGGGTACTAATTTAAGACCCAGACTTAGTCCGGGGTGAAACGAGCAGAACTGGGTTATATGGGTAGAACCTGATTAAAAATACATCACAGGCCGTCTGCGCTGCCGAGACAGTAAGCAGGCAGACAGACGACAGGCTGAGAGTTCTGGGCCCGAAAAGGAACACAGCCGCTGACTGACCTACATCTGCTGAACCGAGCGGCGCCGCAAAACACAGCTGCATGGAGGTGGTGTCAGAAAACATTCTGTTCGTCTGTCCTCAGTCACCTGCAACTACCGCTCACATATCTATACGTAGAAGTGCATGCATTATGTATAGCACATGTTCTACTGGGGATAGACACAGTTAAAACACTTCAAGAATAAAGAACTTCATTTTTTAAATAACTTAAAGGGACAGTGTGTAGGATTTGGGGGCATTTAGTGGTGTGGTTGCAGATTGCAACCGACTGAGTACCCCTACGCTCACTCCTCCCTTTCCAAGACCGCGGTAACGTGAGCCGCCGAGTGCTAAACCGTGGTAACACTGTTCACATCGCTCAGAGGCCATCTTTACCATAATAACACTACTTTAGGAGCAACGGAAGTCAGACCGCAGCTTCACAAGCGTGTCGGAGAACTACGGTGGCCTTCAGCTAACGTAAAAACGCGAAAGTCTCTCTCTAGAGTCAGAGTTTGGTTTGTCCGTTCTGGGCTAATGTAGAAACATGGTGGACTCCGTGAAGAGGACCCGCTCCCTATGTAGATGAAGGGCTCATTCTAAGCTAAAACACCCAAATGGCCCAAATGAAATGATTGGACGGGCTGCCTACCTACCTACTGACCTGTGCACACTCTGCCCGTGCACTCATTGCACGTCACCGGAGTCTTAGCTACGGAGTTTGCTACTTTCATTGGAAAAGAGTTGGCAACACTGGGCTGGGTTTTTTGGTTGGATACTTTCAAAGTTTAGCTTACTCTTGTGTGTTTCTCCAATGTTGCCGACCCCAGGTTTAAGTACAATTTTGAGGTACTTGAGTATTTCTAGTTCTATTTTTCTATTATTCAGGAAGAAGGCCACTTCAGTGTTACATTATAATATAAATCATAAATTTGATTATTATTACTGACTCAAACAGCGTTTTAATGTACTAGTTGTTTATTGACTGTGTAACAATGCATCATATTGTACTTGGTTATTTTAGGTTTAGAAATCTGTAAAGTAACTACTTACTAAAACGGTCAGATAAATGTAGTGGAGTAAAAAGTACAATATTTCTTTGTGATATGTAGTGAAGTAGCAATAAATCTAAATATTGAGTACCTCAGAACTTTATGTAAACACATTACTTGAGTAAATACACTTAATACAACTATCTTTACTTGCTGTAAGTCGAATTTTGAATACATGACTTTTACTTGCAATGGAGTATTTTTTGAATGCACCACTGGTAAAAGCTGCCTCGCAGGTGAGTAAGGTGTGTTCTGCCTACTGAATGTGTCCTGGTTACGAAACACGTTTTCCTTTGACACATTAAAAAAGGTTGGCTTTTTTCTCCACAGTTAAATTTGGTCACAGATAATTTGTGTGCTTTAAACTCATATCAAAGTTGCTAAACTTCTGTGATTGCTAAGAATGCTGCCAATGTGACCTTAGTAGCAGAGCTTGTAACGTACTTTAGGGTTAAAGTCCTTGGACATTTCTCTTAGAAGAAAATTGGAGCTGCTCATGTAATCTTTCCCTCCCTCAGCTTTTTTTTTTTCTCTTCGATTCCCTAGGTCTCCTCCTTTCCTTTTTTTTCTCCTCTATATTTTCTCTCCCTTTCACATTTCCATCTATATATCAGTCCTTCTCTCTTTTCTTCCTTCTCACAACATTTTCCTCAATCTCTTTGACCTTTTTTTACCTCTCTCTACACAGTAAGATAAAGAGCTGTCCTTGCTGTGCCCACATATTCCTTCTTACCTTCCTCTCGCACACAGAAGCAGAAATGTCAAGGCCGCTGCATGGCCTCCTTCTGAAAATGAAGCTTTGAATGGCTTTTTTTTTACACTACTGCATACTCAATAGGATGGAGAATACTATTATTGGCTATTTTCATAAGGGGTACATTATAGGAAATCACTCAAACGTAGATAATGTCGCAAAGTAATGTTTCGGCAAGGCAGAATTATACGAGGCTAGGAAGCAGAAATGATGTTGACATAAATCTCTCTCAGGGGGCTCATAAATGGATCCCAGCAGATACACAGGAAGTGTAAGGATGTAAAAAATTGAACAGTATTTTTTAACATGTGTTTAGTGTTAAATAATTTAGCAGGAAGGCAGAGGAGAAACGTACTGACGCGCATAATGAAGCGGCAAAATCGGGAGGAAAAAACAACGGTATTCTCACAGTTTGCATGCTGCGTCACTTGTGCATTGCATTCGACATTAAAGGGTAACTTTGGTATTCACTATTTTATCATGTTTTTGTGTCTAAGTGACTAATGGGTGCAACAATTTCAAATTGGTCCAGTATTGAGGGGAGAACGCTGCAGTCGCCAGCCGCTAAATGGGCTATAATGCAATCACTTGTGGCAACCTGGTACCGTCATTTTATGTCCACTAAATGTGCTTGTTTTTGCCACTGACAGGCTCAGATTGTTATTAGAAGTGTCTGACAACATTATGGAAAGGAGTGGAAAAAACAAGCACTTTTAGTTGACGTAAATGACGGTGCCAGCTTGCCCCAATGGCAGCATATTGCAACCTGTGAGCAGCTGTCGTCTACAGCGTTCTCTGCTCTATACTGGACCAGTTGAAAAATACCAAAGTTACCCCTTTAAGAGATTAATCCAATCAGTAAATCTAATCAATGAATCAGCCAACCCACCATCCCGACATGGTGAAGTCACGGTACAGCATCCTCTTCCCCACCTCCTTCCTCTGGACTCTCCTCGGGAATTCCAGATGTGTAAACTCGTTCCCTAATAAGTGTGGCTGCATGTAGGCCTGTGATACGAAAAGGGAAAAAAAACAGAAAAAGATTGACATACCCAGGGGATAGGAAAAACAATTCCATAGTCTATTAAGCTGGCAAAGAGAGCAGGCAATGCAAGAGAGACAGAGCTAAGCATAGCCGGTATCTCAACGGGAGGGGAGGTCAGCTCTGCTAATATCTGACAGCTGTGCTCGCTAGAAATGAGCCGAGAAAGGTTCTTTCTCACCAGGAACTGCAGTCGCTGTCTCTCTGACTCCGGCGTGAACTCTGCTGACATGGGGAGGACTTCCCCGGCCCGGATAATGATGGCTCTGAGGGAAAGGACCAGACAAAACAGAAAACTGTGTTTATTTAAGCTGGGACACTGCTGGCTGCAGGGCACGAGAAGGTGAGCGACAGAGAAAAGACGCCAACACGTGTGTGTCGTTGCAACACATTCTCACTCACAACTCGTCAAATATCGCCGCTTGGTCAACGCCCCTTAACATTTGGACGGACTAGGGCCAGCGTGTCAATATGCTTGTTACATGCATAGTGTCAAAATAAACTTCCGGTTTCACAGGAAGTTAAGGTTTAGGCAACACAGCCACTTAGGTAGGGTTAGGAAACGGCAAGGCCTATTGAAAGACGCTGGGACACGGGTCTTGGGGTACGGGGTATGACACAGTGTAACAGTGTGCAGTGTAACTGGAGCTGCGGTCGTGCGTTGCTATTGGCTCAATTTCGGCAAGTGCAGACCAGATTTTACACGAACACCGGCCTCCTGGTTGAAGTTTGTTTGACCCATCCACCACCCCACTCGCCCGCCCTCAGTGGACTCTCACACTGTTAATATTAGGTGACTTTCGTTACATACTGTTGCTAAAGGGTGCCTCTGTGCGTCCATGCCGAGGGGCACTTACCAACCGGCGGTATTTAACGAGCTGGGAGTGAGAACGGGTCGGTCATTTTGCAAAGGTACACTCATTTTGTGCATATCTCACCTGCTGTCTCCGGCGTTCCCAACGTAGAGCTTCCCGAGCAAAAAGACGACAGCCAGAGCGGTGCAGCCACCTGAGACGTTGTAGACAGCCTTCTCCTTCTCTATCTGCACATCCTAAACACAAACACACACACACATTAACACTGAGAGCACATAATCACATAATCCAAACCCATCCTCTGCACACAATCATGTTGCTAATCATCACAGCCTTCGAAAACTTTTTCCTATCACGCAGCGCCACAAAGCATTAAAGCAAGAACCCGATACCGAGTAAAATACTGCCCTGGTGCTTAAAACCCAACGTGATGCTATATTATTAATTATAGCACCATAATGAATTCATTTATCAATAGCGCCATAAGTCAAGGAGCAATAAAAACGGAAAGGAAACCAAAAGGATGGGAGAGAAAGTTTGGAGCGGCCGCTGGTTATTACACCGGTTAATTAGCCCAGATTAATTCGTTGCTAATTAAACCAAAAAAAAAAAGATTCGAAAAAAACCCATGCTATCAGTTCATTAATTAGATGAATAATTAATCTGTCAGCAAATTAATCAAAAATGCTAACGTAAATTTTGAAGCTGCTCACACTTGATTTAACTCCTTAATGCTCTCCGTGGCTGCTGTTGGTGAGCCGCTAACAGCTCCCGAGGGGTCTTTTAATGGCAAAACAGAAGCAGGAAGTTATCCCGGGAAAATGAATGACCCCTCCGGCGCCTCCTTCGCATCCCTCCGTCGCTATCAACAGATTGAGTGGGATGAAAAATGTTGGCGAACACATTTGCAGAGAGCGAGGCCTTCCTTAACGTGTTTTCCCATGTGGGACGTTACCCCCAACTAAAGCTGACGACCTCCATCGGATTACAGCTCGGTGAATGTGTGTGTTTCTCTGACAGGAGACAGCAGTGGATTGTGGGTGTACGCGTGCATTGTGTCTATAAATATGTGTTTTATGTCTGACAGAAAAGACAAATTTGTGTGAATCAGAGTGTGAGTGTGTGCAGACAGTTCTGCACGTGTGTACATACAGTTCTGCATGTGTGTGCATACAGAGCAAATATTTGTGTGACTGGATGTGTGTGTACGACTTCATACTTTTTGTATAAGACAGAATTAGCATGTATGTTTCTGAATGTCTGCACTCCATCTTCCTATCCAGTTACAGAACAAACACACACACACACACACACACACACACACACACCACTGTTGCTGCTGTACACATATCTCAAGAGTGAGAGGGCATGAAGGAGTATGGAGGATGGATACATGTGTGTGTGTGTTGGGGAGGGTGAACAAATGTGTCCTTCACCCTGAATGAATTATGAATCCATAGCGAGCCATACATATTTATCCTGGCTGTGTCCAATACCTCTCGCTGCAGGCAAAGTCTTTAATAATGAAAATGTCTGCATAAACATCTACACCTTTCTCCTCTCTCCACTTCCGCCAGGACGAATCTAAAAAACAACTGAGCTAAATCACCAGCAGAGAGAGAGAGAGAGAGAGAGAGAGAGAGAGAGAGAGAGAGAGAGAGAAAGAGAGAGAGACAAATTGGTTTCTGCACTTCTTCAAATTAAACTCTTGCCACAAGATATGGACTGACAAGTAATCACCCGGTAAGTAAAAAAAGAAAATCTAATCTGCCATTCAGAGACTAGTGAGAGGACAACAGAAGCAGAATTAATTATATTCCACTAAAATCCACTTGGATAAAGCCAGGGACATGTCAAAGAACAACAGACACACAAAAAGTATTGTTCAGTGCACATCTCGCCCGACCAAACTACTTTAACTGTCATCTTCATGCAGTTAAAGTTTTATTTGAACACAACCTGATTTTCCTTCAAAAAGTTACAAAAACAAAAAAAATGTATGAATCTCACGTAGATGTTATTTTGATTATTGTTGTTTTTGGAATCTTTTCTGAGGGTTTGTACAATATTATTATTATTATTATTATTATTATTATTATTATTTTGTCGCTGTGTATTCTGTTTTTGTTTCTATTTTTGTTGTTTCATATATAGAACTATTTTATTTATTTTCAGATCCTTACTTTTCGCTTGGTTTGTCTTTTCTTGTTTTACTGACTTTATTTGATTTTAAACTGTTTTTATTGTTAATGTTTTTGTGTGGACCCCAGGGAGACTATAGCAACCACTCTGTGAAAGCTAGTGGGGATCCAAATAAAGAATAAAGAATAAATAAACCTTGAGGAGAGACCTCTAATCCAAACAAACATCTTAATATAGTGATGAGTTTGACCAATCAAAGAATAGATATTTCTAGAAAAATGGACATAATAAGGTACGCTCACAGTAGATGTGATTAAATGATTCATACGTTGAGAATTGGCTATTTTATTCAACATATTGTCATGAAGGCCACCAGTTCACAGCAAGGTTCAAACCAGCTTACTATCCAATGATGAAGAGAAAGTTTTCATTGACAAAAAGCTGCTGTTGAGTCACTGTAATCTACCTGAGCTACAGGTCAGACCAAACATCCTTCTCCATGCTGTTTGCAGTGTTTTCTGTTAGTGAGTTTGCAGAATGAGAGCCTTTAAAGCTATTAAACCTAAAAACAGAAACTGAGAACAGAAAGCAGCGATGGTAGAAAAACAGGTTGAATGTCAGAAATGATGGAAAACTGTGATAAGAAAGGTATTTAACTGAATGAATCATTTTAACTGATTAGCAAAATCAGTGGCACATCAGCTGTTTTTGAGGGTAAGAAGGACCTTTGGGCAAATTCTTCAGCTAATGCTCCTTTAGAGTACAATAACCTGCTGCTAACACACACAATCACACACCTTGCTATTGTGACTGTCAATATTCATGCATTAATGGTATTGGTAATGGTACTCCGAGATAGGATCATGCATACACACACAAAAATGGTGAATTTAGATTTAGTATAACATTGTTAAAACTTAAAAACTATATTGATTTACCTTTATCTCCTGAAGGCTAATGCATAATTACAACATACCTCATGCTGGAGTAGTCCTGGTGTAAAAGTAAGGGATTAAAACTAGTTCCTAATGAAGTTGGATGGAAATAATTCAGTAAGGCAATTAAACTGAAAGTAATTTAGTTTAATAACAAAAGAAAACGTGGATATTCCTTTCAGATGGAAACATGTTCTACCTCCGATTCACAATATGTGGGTGAAAGATAAATTACTGTCCATTGGTTTGGAGAAACTTAGATTTGTATTAAGGGTTCCCTCAATTCTTTTGAAAAGACTTGGAAACCTCTCCTAAACCATATTCATTAATTTCTATTTTTTTTTTTAATTTACTTTATTTATTCTTTTTTTATTTTGTATGTTAATGTGTATATTGTGTGTTCTATTATTTCATGTGCGTACTTTAAGTCTTGTTGTAACTGTTGCCATTAGTGTGATATTGGTTATTTCCTTTATTTTTCTTATTGTTGGAGGTGTACAATAAAAGACTTCTCATTTGCTCTGTGATTTATATGCTTTGCAATATTCTTCCAATTAAAAAAAAAAAAAGAAAACGTGGTTAGATTAAGATAAATTGGGCATAAACAAGGTAGAATATAAATAGTTGAATAAGTAGGACTAGTTAAAATAAACAGTTCTAATCAATATTGAAGGCAAACAGTAAGAAAACCAGACTGAACCTTTAGTTTCAGCTGCTCTGATTGATTGGTTACTGTCGGTATCAATCAGTGTCACCTGTGCTAATTGGTCGGAGGTCAGGAAGAAAACAAACAGGAGGAGAGAGATAAACAGAGAGGAGCTAGGTTGAGTAAAGAGAGAATAATAGTAGCAGTAGTTTAAGACCTCAACACGCACTTATTCTGTTTAATCTCAGTTAATGAGCCTGAACGTTAGCCTTTGTTTGTGTGTCTAATTAAGTGTGCTAGCAGCAGTTTCTTTATATTAGCTTGTTGGACAAGTCCAGTGTGAGTTTGGACCCGGTGCTGGATTCAAGGTCAGACAGTGACCATAAAGCTGTGTAGGGTCCTCTGATGAAGACCTGTTGGACCGTTCTGATGCTACAACGCCATAATCTGACCGGAAGTGACCTTTGGTGTGCGTTCTGATGATGATTTCACCTCCTCTGCTGTCTGGATTCATCTTTTGACCACGGACTGTTTCTCCAGGACTGAGCCGAACTGTGAGTTGGAGCATCTCTTCTTCTTTTTCGTTTTGCGTTGCTAGGCAACAGCTTGAGTCCATGTTTACTTCCTGTCAGTTTACGTCATTCACGTACACAGCAACAGCTGTGGTCTACAGTGGAGAGAAATAGAGACTTTACCAAAGAAACCTGAGAGGATTTAAGTAGTGTGTGGTAATATTTTGGTATGAGCCAATTCAGTTTTACATATTTGTTTTCCAACAACTCTGCTAATTTGAATAGATGTAATTTATTACTTTTATTTTTTAAAGGAGTCCAATTTGTGTAATTTGTGTTTTTGCTTTTTTTTTCAACTGAAAGGGTAAATATTATTTATTTGTCAGTAAACAGTTTTTCCCCTTCATTCCAAATACTTCTCCGGGGTCAGTTATTTAAAATAAAGCATCGCCAATTTGAATAGTTTGACTGTGTCTTTGTTTAGTCATCGTGGGGTATTATAAGTTTCACCCAAAACAGGTAGACCTTTGTGATAGCTACCTTAGGAAACCAAACCCAAACACCCCATCATTCCAGTCTAATGTTAATTATGGCAACATGCCGCGTCTAAAAACATCTGGAAAATGCCAGCTGTGCCTCACTGAATAAACTAAACACAATCAAAACAGAGATGAATGCATTTCCAGCACTGTAATTTCTTCACAGTAGCTTTACACTTGATTTCTCTGTGTCAATTTGGCTGACCTTTCAACCTGATGTTTAGCCGTCCTCGGACAGAAAGGGTGAAGCCAGTAAAATAATCCATGGGACAGATGTTAAAGCTCTGCGTAGTCCTGCACTAACATGATTTATCTTCTCCATTTTACCATAGACTGATATTTACAGAAATAAAAGATATCTACCGGTCCGGCTGTGATTGGTAGGCGCTTGGGAACGCTTGCGCGCCGCGACTGCATCGCTCTAGCGTTTGAATAGCGTTAATGTCTACATTAACAACAATGGATTTGAGCTCACAGAAGAGGCAGCATGTGTACAATCATAGGAATAATATAGGGTGTTGGGGTGCTACACTTATAATTACAGTAACTTAAAGGAATAGTTCAACATTTGGGGAAATACACTTAATTTTCTTTCTGTTTGAGCGAGAGAATACCACTCTTAGGTCTGTCTCGGCTGAAGCTTAGCTTAGTATAAGTAGAAGTAGGAAGAAACAGCGAGCCCGGCTCTTTCCAGTGTTCAACAATATGCCCACAACACTTTGAAAGGTCACTAATTAAAGGAATCGTTCGACATGTTGGGAAATGTGCTTATTTGCTTTCTTGCCAAGAGTTCGATGGGAAGATAAACACCACTCTCATGTCTGTAATGGTAAAGATGAAGTTACCGCAAGTAGCCGGTTAGCTTAGTTTAGCCTGGCTCCGTCCAAAGATGATCAAATCTGCTCAACAGGATGGTTTTGACACTTTGTGGTTTTACAGCGGGGGGTTATGTGCATGACTGTTTCTTGGCCAGGAGCACTGACTTCCTGCTGTCCTCGCTGTTTGACTGGCAACCTCAGGGTGATGACAAGACTATGATTTCACACTTGAGATTTCGTACAGATTATGCAAACAAGATATGTGGTGGTAAATACTGAGCTTTAGGCAAGTCAGACTGGCTGTTTCCAGGCTTTGTGCTAAGCTAAGCTAACTGGTTGCTGAATATAAAAAGCAAATTTCCCAAAATGTTGAACTAATGCTGATAACCCACATTATGACGTGAGCCCTAAAACACTCACATGGTGGTATGATGTCAAGTGACAGTCTGCGTAAGTATAGCTCAACCACACAGACACGATACCAAGTAGTGAGGCGACAAATAAATGTTTTATACTAAAGAGGATCATACGAGGCCGGTGATCTCATCTCCTCTCTCGCCCACCAACAGTTTGGCTTGTAAGCCTTTGTCTCTGAGCTACACGTTGTTTTTGATGTTTACACATCCCTGAGTGTTTATCGGGCTTCGGCAGCCGCTCCGCACACACACCGGCCGCTTCCACAGGAATGCAGTGAGTCGTGTCAGAGGAGAATTAAAGGCGGATCCCGCTGATAAGATGCAGGGACTCGGTGAACCCTGAGACAAAGATTTAGAGTGTTACCAAACCTTCCCAAGATTCTCTGACACTTCCCATTTTCTTAAAGAATGAGCTTCATTAAAAAAATAAGACAGGGAGGAGGGGGGGTTTATGGGCGAGATTCTGCCAAAATTGACTTTTGGGTAGTTACTCAGCAAAAGTAGAAGTGACAGTTTTGTGTTCCAAGTGGATATGTGTACCATGTGAGCGAGATTGCATCCAATTTTACACAAATGAAATTAAAATAAATGACAGCTGCGGAGGAAACTGTTTTTTTCCAGGTGGTTACACCATTTTTTCCTCGCCTATGGGCTCTAATTACTATTAGTGAAACACTGAGCAATGAACTGGAAATACATTGTATGTGCTTTTAATATAAAACTCTCTGAGGAAATACTTTAGACCAAACGTTAAGAGTTTTGTAGCTGCGTGGTTTGAGGTACGCCGTGACATCAACTGCAGTGTTTGAAATGGTGGATTTCAGCGTAATTTCCCCTTTAAGAAAAGAGAGAGGACACGGAGGGTAAAGAGTGCCGATTCAGAGCGGGATGAAGAGGCTTGTGAGAGGAGAGACAGGAAGCAGAGTGAGACAGATTTCAGCTGATAGCTAGGAGTCGTGGGCAGATTTCTGACAAGGAAAAGATAAAGAGAGAAGCAGCACTGTAAAGTCAGAATATGCATTGAACTTTACAGTGTGATCTTAATTTCAATATCCTATGAATCTACATCCTGAATCCTGCTAAAAAAACTGGATTTCTGTGGATTACTGCCATGCTATTATAACACATTTCTTTGTGACATAACAATGTGCAACTGTAGTTCACAATCACCTCATCATTAACAATTCACAATAGACCTTTCAATTTCATTAACTGATCCTTATACAATCATTAATTACACCTGCAATCGCTGTAAATGCCCCAATACACAATTTTCCTTTTTATGACCATGTAGGTTTGGTGAGAATAGGTAATTACACACTACCATCTAGTGGTAAAGAGGTGGAAACACCAGGATGCACTGAGTAATTGTACTTCCTAATTAGATTGAACTGCACTTCCTCTATCAAGATCTAATTTAACCTCCCGAGTGATCTCAACTCTCACAGCACCAATGTTCAAAGGAGTAGTGCAGACCTGGGTCGAGCATTACTGTAAGATGATTCAGAGAGGCTGTTTCTAAGACCAGGTGGCGGGGGGGTTTACTGCATCACAGACATTACTGATTATATTTGGTCTGTTGTCAATCACAAAAATAGCTATCTAAATATATATTATTCATTATTGTAGTCATATTTCTTCATGTATTTTCTTGGTTTTATCCCACGGGGGCATCTGTATTTACCATATTGCTTCAATTATCTACTTTGGCTATGTCAATTGTCAATAGGCTTTTTATTTTTTTGTACATTAACAAACAATTTTCCTTTCATTTGGGGTGGGGGGAATCCTTTCCTTCACTTGTATACAACCCTTAATTAAAGTTGTTTGCTGCCAGGCATCATACTATCTACACAGCAAACTATGAATACCACGATTTAAACCACTTTGATTTCAGGCTCTCTCGATGTAACTCTACATAAGATCATTACTCTTTCGCAACCGAGCAGAGGACAAACATAACAGAGAGTGTTGATCGAAACCCTGATGTTGAAACTGAGGCCAGTGACCTTTGACCTCTTCCCCCTCAAAGCCTGCCAGGCAGGCACGCACTGTTTTGATTGGCTCTGGTCTCGATCTCTTGGCCTCTGAATGAGTAAAGTCTCCAGCATCCACTTAGGAGCACGGCCAGATGGCTTATGCGTGTGTGACCTGTAGCAGCTAGAAGAGAAAAGAACATCACTTCTCCTGACTGACTGACTGACTGACTGACTGACTGGCACCATGTGCTTCCAGTTTGAGAGGAACAGTCCTACAATATGAATTTGGAAAAGGAACATGGCGTATTAGTGTACATGCGTCTGCGCCTGTGTTATCAGGGTTTTGGTACAGTTTACTGTGTGTGACCACACTTAAATCTTATGCACTTTACCGCCTTCGCCCAGCTGGTGAAACAGCTCTCATCTCTCTGGATGAAAAGAACGATGAGTTCATGTCAACTTACAGCACCAATACCTCAAATCTAATGTTAGCTTTATAGTTGTATGAACAGACAGTCATCATGTTCGGTTAGAATACATACATACACAATGAGTATAGCAGAGAGGTGGATCATTGTGGGGAGACTTTATAGATGTTCTGATATATTTTTTTTCCACCAGACGATTGGAATAAATTGTATTTATATTCAAGCTGACCACATCCACAGCTCTTTGTGAAGAAAGGAGCAGAAAGCTCTTTGCAGCATTTCAAGCCTACGAGGGAAGGGATGGGGTTTCAATGCTCAAAATATAGATTTTGTCTGTAGTGTCATTTTACTGGATTTAAGGGTTGAGAAATTCTGTATACAATTTGTTGCGACAGTCTATATCATTGTGCAGTTTCCAAGTTCTGTTATGATGTGGGTGTGACGCTAATGGCAAACGCATGCAATAAAAAAACCTTAGATTAACACTTATAGTATTTTGATTGTAGGCTTGCATTTAGCAGACATTTCTGTGTCTTTCGTTCTTTTTCCAGCAACAGGAGGATTGCCTCCAAGCAGTACAGCTGGAAAAGCATTTTTTTTTTGGTTTTGTTTTGAGAAAAGGGCATGACTGGCCTTTTTCTCCAAATACACATGATGGAAGGGATGGAAGCAACAACTCTGGGTGATCTGACAAGGGGGATGTCCAATGTTATTCTGAGAATTATAGGAAATCCCTGTACTGAAGTAGCAGTACACAAGGAACACTAAAGGTTCTTTATTTGACATTCAGAGCATTAATATTAATATAGCAGCAAACAACTATTTGCTGTTTAAAGATTGCATTGTCTACCTGAGCAGAGAATAAAGTTGCTCTCCCTCTGTGTGTGTTGTAATCCGAGATTCTGTGTGTTTTGTTTATATAGCTGCTGCTCTGCACTGCTCTCATACGGCGGTTACAGCTGAAAACGCCTTCCCAACTGATGGAGTCATCGTGGAAGCGTAGCATCCACCCTCCGGTTCCCCATCAGGTAAGCACTGCCGGCTTGGCTGTCACCATGCAGAGAGCCGTTGCGAGGCAATAGATATGCTCTCAATTTCACATTTAGCACCTATACAAAGTCTATACAATACAACAAAAAGGCCAACAGTCCACAAAATAATATATTCAACATCATAAACTGATACAATAGGTTATTACACCGGCGTTGGTTTGTTGGTTTGTTTGTTGGTTTGTCCGTTTGGAGGATTACTCCAAAAGTCTGCGATGGATTTGAATGAAATTGTTTGGAGGGGTGGGGTGTGGCACAATGAACAATCCATTAGATTAGCGAAGTACCATGAAAACTGCCTTGGCGGATGTCTGCGCTCTCCGAGTGCACTTCTAGTTTTAATATAGAGTCGAAAAATTTCACCAAATCTCTAGAAGAAGAGAGTTTCAGATACTGGGGCAAATTTAATAGCAGTATCTTCCTTTTTCTTTGTGCAACAAGGGGATTAGAAGCCCCAAATTAACAGGTTTTCTATTTTCTATAATTTGAATGGTGTGTGTGGTATTTTCATTGCTCATTGGAGAGTTTATCTAAGACACTACTGGCCAAAAGGTCAGCACATTCTCTCAAACACTTTCTACTGCACACGCCTCTTACCATGTCTTTGAAAGCATTCTCGATGGCTCCGACCACCAGGCTCTCGGGTGACACTTTCTTTTCGGTAAAGAATCGCGTGGGCGGGGTGCTGGGTGAGCCCGGAGCTCCCGCAGCGCCGCGGAGCGAGGCGGCCCTGGTGAGGGCGCGTTGGGACGTCGGGGTGAGGTGGTGATTGATAGGCTCCTCGCCGAGGCACGTGGGGGGCAGCAGGTTTGGAGTGCAGATGATCTCCGTCACCTCCTGGAGGTGCAGGGCGATGTGGTGATGCAGAAGGCGGGAAGCCATTACAGCCGCCCCAGAGCCGGCGTGGCCGTCGAACAACGCCCAGTAGTGGAGGGTTAGGTCTTCAGCGCTCTCCTGGATACAGATAAGATCAGACAATCACACATTAATCAAGTGTGTCAACATTTGCATCTGCAGCATGTAAGAACAGGAGTTTTGTCAGACTTTGCTTTCACACTCATCAACCAACTAGTGACTGAAAATCTATTCAGTTTATTGAGCAACTTTATCCAGTGTCTGAAAGATCATTCGTCAACTGAGAATACTAGCCATGGCTTAACTTTTTATAGTCACCAGCAGTCAGAAAATAAATCAATTTTAAACAACAAATCTTTAACAGTTTCTCTAACATCAATCAGAAATTGATAACAAATATTTAAAGATTCAATTAGCATCTCTAAAAGGATGCTTGCACTACGGCTGCATCCAGTTTCTGTTAACTCCATGGGTTAGGGTTAGTATGAGTATTTCTCATTATTATCAAAATGAATGAAATGTAATGATTCATCATCCAAAACTACTGCTGTGGTTTCTTACCTGGAGGGACCCACCGATCTCAAGATACTGTAAAATCCAGGGAGGAATAAGAAAAAGGAAATAAGGGAAAAAGACATTTCTGCTCTACTTGATTTTCCTCTTATCTTTGCTTTTTTATTGTGAAATACTAAATAGTAGGCCTCTAAAGGGAGGGGAACCTCTTGCAACTAGGGATGTCAAGAGAACCAAGTTGATGCCAAAACACCGTCTGGGCTTGAGAATAACAGCGTCCAGTTTGGGACGCAGTAAACTCACTATCGACACATCCTGGGGACACACCATATTTTTTCCGTGATAATGCGAACAACAAATCGGCAGGATGAGAGCTAGTTAACATCAGCCGTTAGCTCTGTGCAGGGCTGTGTACTGTTAACTAGCTCTCGTCCTGCCGATTTCAACACAGGAGGTGCCTTTGATTTACATTATGATGCATTATGAGGCTATATTCAGTAAAAAGGAGTATTAGTTGAAGGTAAGTTGATAAAGGTGATCATGTTATGTTCAAATGTAATCTTGTTTTTGGTGAGAAACTTGAATAAATCAAATTGTTTGAAGGATATGTTTTCACAACAATATAAAATGGACAATAGAGAGGGAATTATGATCTGTTGAACTAACTAACAAGAAACAGGATGCAAACGGTAATAAAGGAGTGGATGTTGACGTACATGGGCTTTATTGGTTTACTTTTGTTTTTGATACTGTGGTATCGAATTGGTATCGACTACTACATTTCTGGTATCATGACATCCCAACTTGCAACTGACCTATAGTATGCAACCTGTGGCGGGGTAATGAATAGATGTTGTGTAAAGAGTCACAAGCCAAAAAGATTGGGGACCACTAACGTATACTGTCTCAGTGACCAGAAGCATAGAAACCCTTGTTCAATAAAACGTTGGACCAACTTTAACACTGAGTACAGCTGCCACCTAGAACAGAAAGCTGCACGGTCCAGGTGTTAAAGCTGACTCATGCAGACATCAGTGCTTCACACATTGCCCAAAGTTTAAGGGTGAAAGCTTTATTCTACTGACGCTACATTTAAATTCATCCCATACTGTAGGTGTTCAGTGGAAACGCTCCCAGGCTCTCATTCAGTGACATTTTCTGATCTAAAAGTAGTACCCTTCATCCTGCTATGATGTTAATGTATGCTCTGGGATCAATGCCTCAGTATGCAGGTTTTTATAGACCCACCAGGATGCACTGAAGCTGGATACTGTCTTCTGTGTTCATCTACAAAGTGCCACCTCCCACGTAATATTAGACAATGTGTCTTGTGATTCATTCACTGCACACCTTTTGAGTTTGCCGCCTTCAAAAAGTGCAGCAACTCTGTGATCTTCTGCCCTCCTAGAGCCAATGGCCATGCTTTTCCCTGTCTGTTAAGATACACATTTAACTCCATTCTAAGTCATTAGGTTGTATATAATGTAAGTATGGACATGGAATTGCTATTGAAAACATCTCTCATGCTGTAACACGGATGTAAAGTGAAACTTAGAGGTCTGATTTCTTGTGCAGGGGAAGGGTTTAAACTGCATTTTTCTGGTCACTGAGTGCGGATCATTGCTAGCACATATTTCTGCACACGCTAAAGCTAAATATAGTGCAGGCGGATTCTACAACATGAGCCTATGAAGCAAGCAAAGAGCACTACAAAGGCTACTCTTATCGGTCTAGTATCACTGCAGTAGTGAGTCATGAGGTACTTGCATGAGTGTGCTGTAGGCTCTGGGTGGGCCTGAGTTTAGTACTGGTGCGCTGAGGGGACATTATAGCAGCAGTATTACTTTATATAGATATCTGCCTTTGGAAATTAAATGAGAAAGGGATTTATGTGAACGGTTAGAGAGAAAGAACAGTGAGGATATCACAGAGTGTGTGTGTCAAATCAGAAAGACAAAGTGAAACACAGGACATGGACATCAGTGTTTAGTGGTTTCAGAGTGGTAGCAAAAAAAGGGACTGAATTAAGTGTGTCAACATACTGTGTGAATGTAGTACACAGAAGCAAACAGCTGTGAGTTTACATTTCATAATTCCTTTGTACACGTCATACTGCACTTGCAGAAAGACATGTGGCTAGATTTAAAGCCTAGTTGTTAGGGCTGCACTATTAATCAAATATTAATCACGATTTTGGCCTCCCACAACTAAGTGAACATGATTGTCTGCGATATTGACATTTAAAATGTGTGCTCCGCTCATAGATATCTCCGATGCATATCAAAACAAGTGCTTCCTCTGCCCGGGGTAGTCAACTCGGCGGGCCAGAGAAGGCCGCTAGGAGTGGGCTGGTCCTCGCTGGGCTTATTTCTGTGAGATTTGCAGCACCCTTCTCCCGGACCTCGTTGCTTCCCGGGGCCGTGGACTTAATGCTCGCTGTGCCCTCTTAACCTGCAGGGATAGATGAAGCTCCCGTCGCGACTGTCAACCAGGACGGACTGTCCTCAGTGCGTCAGGGGTCTGCGGCGATGTCGGCTACCCACCCTACCCGTCTTGAAACACGGAGTCCGTTAGCTGTGCTTTGTGGTTGTGACTTATTTTTGCCGTCATCACCATATACAACCAAAGTGTTTATGATTACATTTTTTACTAGAGCACAAAGTTCTACATAGATCTAGCCTCTTCATTTTGCTCTCAAACTGCACTAAATTAATGCATTTGGATAAAAAAAAAGGGTGAATATTCCTGTAAACAAAAAATATTGCAATACCATTTTTTTCCAACATCGTGCAGCCTTAATTTGTATATTAGCAGGAATGTAGCACAACATGGAAGTGCAATAAAATCAATGAATAATAGCGATAAATAATTGTGATCTCAATATTGATCTAAATAATTGTGACTATCATTTAGGCCATAATCGTGCAGCCCTAACTATTTGTGTGTTTCTGTGAGGATGTCCTCTGATTCACCTGCCAGTATTAGTTGGTGTGAAGAGCAGCTGAAGGCCGAGGCTGTGGTGTGTAAAGGACGCGCTGCTGTATGCCCCAATAAACTGCTGATGGGACGGGATGAGGGGACAGTGGGTCCCAACACGCCCTCAGGGGCATTCAAGGACTACATCCACTCTGACCGTTACCTGGAGTTCATCAGTGAATAAATGCTAAAATGTAGAAGCTCACCCAGCTTGCATTAGGAAAATAGCATTTGATTTTAAATTATTGAACTATGCCACCAGAATGTCATTGAAGTTTGAGATGGTGGAAAAGGTGGATATTTCCTGATGTCACCAGACCCGTTAGTTTGACTCACCGGGCACTCCCGGAGGCCCAAATCCTCTCCATTGGGCAGGGAAGACCTCCTGCGGGTCGTGGGGGTCCGGTTGGGCGTGGAGCTTCCTGCAGGTCTCCTTTTGACCACCAGCACCTCACAGCAGGCCTGGTCCTCATTTAATGTGCTCTTTCCTGCATTGATCACCCTAGACGGAGACGGGATAACAGGACACGAAACAGGGAAGTTAAGTCATACTTCAGTTTAGAAGGATACCTAACATAAGAGATGAAGAGATCATAAAAAACTATTTTAATTACTTGCGTAAAAATAAAAGAGATTAAAGAAATTGGAGATTTGATATTAAAAAAGCATTATACATTTGCACTGTATAATGTACAGTACAATTAGACTATATAAATGAACTGTGCAATTATTTGTTTGAAAGAAATCCAGAAATCTAGTGTGTGCATATAGATATAAGTTTGAATAATATATATAATATGCACTGCCCTTCAGAAGTTTGGAATGGCTTGCCACAAAAGCTTGATTGGGTCCAGTCAGATGGCTGAGAGGACCACTTTACATTTTTTTAGGAACAGGT
The DNA here is from genome assembly GCF_015220745.1 of Sebastes umbrosus. Classification (NCBI taxonomy): domain Eukaryota; kingdom Metazoa; phylum Chordata; class Actinopteri; order Perciformes; family Sebastidae; genus Sebastes; species Sebastes umbrosus. Next base: position 3,343,725 of record NC_051272.1, read on the forward strand.
TCCCGTTTCAGTGTCAAGCAGGGCTCAACAATAAAGATTTCCTGCTTGCCCGGGGCAAGGAAAATGCCACGTCGGGCTAGCAAATCTAGCAAATCAAGTGGAAAAAAAATAATTAAACATTGTATTTTCCGAAGCTGATGATGGAAGTAGCTAAGGAGTGAGCTATCAGTACCTACCGGGCACTCGCGAGAAAATGGCGATGGGTAAAGGCAAAGTTCATGAGCTGAAAGCGCAAAGGGAGCATCAATTATCCTGGAAACAGGAGTTTAGTTGGGTGGTGTTAGAGGATGGGGGCAAAACTCCAGATTAATTTACTTAAATAAAGATGAAACTTGACGGTTAACTTTAGTCACTGCTGTTATTTGATAACCGCTAATACATAATAGTAAGATAATGTAATAAAATTATATTTGTAAAAATTGACTTTGGGCAAGTAGATTTCCAACCGAGCAGGTGAAAAAAAACTCATCAAGCGCACAATAATGCCTATAACAAGCTGGAATTAACAGGCGTGTTACTTTAGCAAAGCTGTTCTTAAAACCTCAAAAAAAGAAATACAAGGTTAGTCTAAGGTTAGCACTATTGGAAACCTATTCAATCTAACCACTAGAGTAGACTGCAAAAAGTGCACCATTGTGGTTCAGTAATGATTGAGGGTCACTTTTCTGGTCTGGAAAACAAATTCAAAATCGAAGGGTAATTGGGGGAAAAAATGGTCCGAACAGTATTCTCCTCTGTCGTGCAACACTGTGGGGACATCGACTAAATGGACGTTTGAATCACTTCATTCTTCTTTTTTGGGGGGCACAACTATGTCTGAATGATACTGTTTTTATCTCTGTTAAAATAGACATTATTGAAGGAAAGGAGGAAAACATCAATAAAACAGGTGATTCCAAACATTTGAATGGCAGTGTACATAAAAAAATGCATTATTAGTATTAGTATACGTATATATAGAGAGTCTGAGGGATGAACTATTTCCAAGACGTCAGTTGTCATCTCCACTCACATCATTTCAAGCCCTCTCTTCTTTCAGAAACAACAACAGTTTGGCAACAGCTGTGTCTTGGATTAACCTTTTCAAAATGTGATTGTGCCTCGCTGCATTTATGACTACTAAGATAGCAAATTTCCTTAATGTCGGTGGTGAAAGATGATTCACAGCTACAGGTAATATAAGAGCTTCGATGTCCTTAACATTTCAAACTGTGCCCTTTAATCCATATGACGTTCGTCGGACCATAAAACCCTCCCAAACTCAATTTCTGTGTAAGCGTTTCCCTTAATGGCCACTAAACAAATTGAGACAATGCGGGATAACGTCAGCAAATGCACACTCTTTAAATACACATTTCAGTTTGAGACCCACGCATGTAGGAGAGAGGACAGAGAGACACATCAATACTGCATTATACAACACCTGGCAGATGGTGTACAGCTGCTGCGAGCTCCTGTAGTCGTGGACGAGCACACGCTGCTTCACAATACTCCAGCCGGGCATTCTCGATTTAGCCACACCGTAGGAGATGTTAAGTCTACAGTGGTGCTATTAAAACTGTGCATACGGTATCTTATGAAATTACAGGTATAAATATAATATAATAGAAATATGTATTTTTGTGGAAAACTTTTTACCTCAACAGATTATTATGCTTCTACACATAGAGACTGGTGCCATGTCTCTTTAAGAAATGTCTCAAGTGAGATTCTTATCAAATAAATGAGACATTATATGACCACATGTTGATACGAGAGGCAGTCAGGATTACTTCCCTGTGGAGGATCTTATATAAATAATCCTAATTGGTCATGGGGATGAACATGCCGAGCACAGATCCTCCGTCTCCAGCTAAGAAAACACAGTCGGTTGTAAAAAACGGCAGGATATCGATAGGGCAGACCTTCACTCAGTAAGATTGATTTTAATTGGGAGTCTTACACAATGGGCTATTCACCACATCCCTGTCCTATAAACTAATAATAGCACACCCCCTGTGGTGTGTCAATAAGACAGGTTTAAAGGAAACACTTGATTTGCCTACACAGCTACCCAACTATTGTTATGAACCCACTCCTGTTTATATAAGTGTGAAGCATGGAAAGATGCTCACCCCAGAATAGTGCTGAAAACATTAGTCAATTAATCCGTTAGTCTGTCAAAACAAAATTATCACCAATAACAATCATTTACATCATTCATCCACACTGGTTCCAGTTTCTGAAAAAGAATGATTTGCTGTTTCTCTTTGTTTTATATCATTATAATTTACATAAACATGACATATATTTGGATTCTGGAGTCTTGGTTGGACGGCGTTTTGGGGTCTGGGAAATTGCGACGGGTATTTTCCAACATTTTATAGACAAAATGAATAAACCATTTATTAAAAAAAAACAATCAACACATTAATGACCTCCGCCAAGGCCGAATGCCTAGGAAGGAGGTCATTGGTTTGTTGGTTTGTTGGTTTGTCAGTTAGAGGGGTGGAGTGTAGTACAATGAACAATCCATTCGATTTTGGGGGCGATCCGGATTCGGGAATTGTTTTGCAACGTACATGAAACCTGCCTTGGCGGAGGTCTGCGCTCTCCGAGTGCACTTCTAGTGGACAACGTAAATAATCGTCAGCCCTACATCAGCACTTTCCAAACCTCATCACTGAAAGAGAGGATAACATAAATGCAGTAAAAGCTCAAGAAATTCCAGATGTTGTTGTGCATGTTTGTCACAGTGTGTAGCATTTAGGGAGATCTATTAAGAGAACTATGTTTTCATTAGTGTATAATCACCTGAAACTAAGAATCGTTGTGTTTCGTTGGTTAGAATGAGCCCTTCATATCTACATAGGGAGCGGGTCCTCTTCACGGCCATGTTGCTCCGCCATGTTTCTACGGTAGCCCAGAACGGACAAACCAAGAGCTGTAGGGTGCAAAACGTGGTATACCACCAGCCGCCGTCTGACTTCCATTGCTCCTAAAGTAGTGTTATTATGGTAAGGATGGCGATTCACGTTAACGGAGGAGTGAGCGGAGGGGTATTCAGTTGGTTGTAATCTGCAACCACGCCACTAGATGTCGTCAAATCCTACACACTGTACTTTAAACCGCATTGATTTTATGTTTCATAAAACAGCACTTGGATAATGTTCTTTGTTCCTTGTGGATCTGTAAGACCTCACACAGAAGGTGGACACTATATGATCTGGGAATGACTGGGCTTTTTAGATGCACAATAAAAGTGACACCCTTTGATCTCAAACACATGCGGCAGTGAAAACTTGTTTTCAGCTTCTTACTGTGCGTCAGTGATGATGAGGGGCACACATAACCAAGGGGGAAAAATCTGGAGTGAAACTTGAGTTCAATAGACAGCAGACGTTTTGGCTTGTCAAACACTACATGTCAAACATCATTAAATTCTGCACTGCAGTAATTGCTAGAAGGACGCCCGTCCATTATCCACTGACGAGAGAAAGTTATACATGAACACATGCTACTTATTTCACAGGTTCACTTAAAAGCTTTTTCTGTGGCTTTCAACAACTTCATCGACAGTCGGGGTTTGTTAGTTGTCAAGGAGATGGTTCAGTTGTCATACTGTGACCTAACCTGTATGAATTCTACATGGCAACTGTGCAAACGCCATCCAACGATGAGAAAGTGGACCCTGAGTTAGGATTTTTTTCTGTCAAACTACTATTTCCAAGGAATGAACTTTCAGTTGTTGGGATGTTTGATTATTTTGCCTTGAAAATGCCAACGTTAATCATATATATTATAATTCAGTTTGGTTTTAACTTTAATGTGATTGGTGCTTATTTAGCCACATATATTTTATAGAAATACCTGAGATATAAAACCAAGTTTTTAAAGGTCCTATATCATGCTCATTTTCAGTTTCATACTTGTATTTTGTGTTTCTACTAGAACATGTTTAAATTCTGTAATGTTCAAAAAAAACTTTATTTTCCTCGTACTGTCTGCCTGAATATACCTGTATTTACCCCTCTGTCTGGAACGCTCCGTTTTAGTGCATTTCAACGGAATTGCAACAGAATTGCGTTGCTAGGCAACAGTTTGGGTCCATGTTTACTTCCTGTCAGCTGATGTATTTACATACACTGCAACAGGAAATAAACTGGAACACATTTAGAATGTTTATGTTTAAAACCGTGTAATGGTCTAAATATCGTATATTTGTGACATCACAAATGGACAGAAATCCTGTTTCTGAACACGGGCTGTTTGTATTTCTCCGTATATTGAGCGTTTTGATACTTTCACAGTATTTATATAGCACTTAAACCTGCTTTATAATATAAAAGTCATGAAAATCTCACTTTTTACAATATGGGACCTTTAAATTTTATTGTAAATTACTGCAAAACTATTTTCCACAACATATCCAACCTTCCAGGCAGCAGTTGGTTTCAGTTCATGCCACAACTCGTTTTCTCACAAGCTTTTAAAATCCGTCTATGAAATGATGGTATAGTCTGGAAGCATACAGTGAACTGTATGTGATCTGTAGTTAAAGTGTTCCTTTACTAACTTCATGCGTGTCTAAGACCAAAGCACTGCAGGGAGCGACCCGACCCTGAGAGATCACACGATTAATGACAGTTGAGCTTTCAACTCTGACATGAGAGGAAAAGCCGTCCAGAACCCCGAAGGGCACGAGCTGTGTCCGAGGGCAGCGCTGTCATATTCACTTACCTCATTTCATTTCTTCACATTTGAGAGAATGGCACGACCTTAATTACTCTGTCAGAGCTGTAATCTAAAGTGGGCCTTCTTTTTGGGAATCTTTTTCTTTTCAGTAACACTTGACCTTAAGCTTTGCTTTAAAAGCATTGTCACCACCAGGTCATTTATGGGACATGATATTATACATTTGCATAAGTGACAAAATGAGTACTTATTAACTATATAGCAAATACAATAAAACCAAAATACTTCAAAAAATATAACAAGTCAGTTAATTGATTGGCAGAAAATGCAATGAAATTATCATTTATCAATCAAAAATGTGCTGATTGCATCTTCTTAAATGTGAGGACTTGCTGCCTTTCTCTGTTTTACATAAAAAGTTTGAAGACGTCGGGCTCAGGGAATATGAGATGGGCACTTTTCACTATTTTTTTTTAAATGTGTAGACTGAATAATTAATTTATTATTTTGCAAAAATAATAGACAGATTAATAAGAAATGGAAATAATCATTACAAACACACAGCTAAGTTTTCAAAACAGGATAATTGCTCTGCTCTGGATCAGCCTTCTTCTTGCGCAACCAAAAGCATGCATAAAAGCGATGCCAAGTTTTGAAAAAGAAACTGACCTGGAGGCAATGACTATTATAAAAACACACTGTTCATAAAACATGGTTAATTATAGTTCCTCAGGTTAACTATTGAACCACTGCACTGCTACGATCTACTAATACTACTAACTTCATCCAGCACATAAGTCAATGTATCTTTAGTGTTTAATCAAATCCTGTTCAAAGTTCTACATGGAGGATTCACATTTTAAAGAAAGCTTTTTAACACATCTACATACTATTGTATGATAAATATTTTTGTATTATACACATTTTGGGTATTTTTATTTGTTGTACATACACACACCTATCTTTATATTCCAATATTACTGCCACTTCAACATATTGTATATCTACATATATCGTATCTATGTTTAGATAATCCTCCTTTGCTATATTCCTTTGTGTTCTATTTTTCTCTTTGTTTCGTATGCTCTTGCTATTGTTACTTTCTGCTGCAACATCTCGGTTTCCACGAACACATCATTTAAGATAACAATAACAACGATCCTATGATGTGATTATAGCAGCAGAGCGTCACGTGTTTCATTCAGAGGCAACTTGTAGTAAAGCTACACATTGAGGAAAGCTGGCACTGAGCTGAAACAGCGTCGCACTGTTTCTGCCTCAGAGCGATGTGGCGTGTTGATGTAGCAGAAACAACACAAGAACATGTGCTGTATCATGTGATTGAGCACTGGGAAGCTTTGTAAGTGCTGCTCATGTGCTTCCTCTCCACAGCTGAGTGGTAACAGAGACTTAATTTAGCTCCTTTGCTGTGAAAAGGAAAAAGTCCAAACAATAATATGGATAAACCTACAATAAAAATAAGGATAACATGCATATTTATGGCACTTTTGTGGCGTTAACATATTTTAACCCTTCTTTATATTGGAAATGCATAAGACAAGATAACATAACATAAGATAAGATAGACCTTATTGTCCCGAAGGAAATTTGTCTTAGACACAATATCTGCTGTTAAGACACGCCCTAAGTTCATTCAACAATAATGACTTCATACTGTTAGACACCCTGGAGCTTCCACTTTCTCATCTTTGTTCCCTTAACTGAGATATGAATGCTTAATGCTACAGCCTTCTACACATAAGCCAAATCTCTGACACGCCCTCTCACACATGCACGTCTGCTGACCTGCAGACAAAACATACAGTGTGCTGTGGTGGTGTTAGTATAGTATAGTATAGTATAGTATAGTATAGTATAGTATAGTATAGTATAGTATAGTATAGTATAGTATAGTATGGTATAGTAAAGTATAGTATAGTATTTAGCGTTCAGACACATATTGATTAATTATTGATCGGACTGCTGCTGAGGTTGCAGCGTTATATTGGTCGGGGTCAGTAGAGTGAGTGAATGAATGAGTGTCTGGGAAGGCTTTGTCACAACATATTCATGGAGGAAGTGGAGGAGAGGGGGAAGCCAAGGTGAAGCCCATTTGGTGTGCATGTTTTTGCTACACGACCATCAAAATTGGATCTCTCCTATTGATGACGTGCTTTAACAGTTCTTAATGAAACTCTTCTTGTGGCTACTGTAGAAAAGAATTGGATTTGGCATAGTCATTCCACCACTGGACAGAAACTTTCTGTCTACTATATCTCATTCTATTTGCCAGCCTTGATTTGTTCTCAAGACCAGTCAAGCCTCACTTTTATCCAAACTAAAGCTACACATCAGGAGGAGACCACAGCTTTTTTACTGTCCATTCTCTCGTCCCATCACTGTTCTCCCTCCTAAAAAGGGACTTGGGAGCAAACAAGGTAGAGGCTAGAACAAAGTAGTCCAAAACAAATGATGTCAATATGGAAGCATCAAGAAATTGCATTAGATGTCACCTGATAAAGTGGCTACTGTAAATGACTTTGCGTTTTTGGTGTTATGCAAGCACATGGTCACAGCGAGGTCAACCCCTCCAAAACTCAAAAGAACTTCCTGGAGAGAGCACGCCTGATTTAACTCAGCTGAAGGAATCAGGAGCAGTTTCCTCCTCACTTTCGGAAAAACACCGAGCAACATGCAACACATCAGCACTGTGAAACTGCACCCTAACGGAGTGCACATTAGTGGTCAGTGCTGGTGTGTGTACTTGATTGATGGGAAAACAACTGGAGAGAAAAGGCAGCAGTAAAATGTAGCCCGTCTACAAAAGTGCGCTGGAGACGAGATGAGAGGGTTGGTGAGCAATACTCACTGATCCATTCAAATGATTGTGTGCTCACCGGATCTGACAGTGCACCCACTCAGAGACGGCACATCAGAATCCTTCTCATAAAACTGCTCTTCCTGTCTCCACAGGGAGCAGCACAATAACCCAGGATAACCTCAGCGAGCTCAGCTCAGAGGCCTGCTGCACTTAAAGACAGGGGAAAAACACAGCACAGAGTGGCAAATGTGCAATTCACCCTGCATGATCCTAATGGATTTTACATTCCATTGCTAATGACACTATGGACGCCTTTCACATAATTTACAATGTGGAAAAACAACAGTCAGGATGATGAAATAGGATGTAAAAAGTACAATTATTTATCAAATAATCAGAGTCAGAGTGTAATATGTACCATAATTGGCAGGATGCACTCACTATAAGCCCCTCACAATGCTACCCGTAATGCACTACAAGTATCCAGCCTGGCGTTTTATCAGAGCGACTCATCGGTATCTGACCCTGTTAACCCTTACATCACATCCTCGCATATGGGCTCAGGTTTTCTCCACTGGCAGTGAGATTTCACTACAGCGAAGCCCGCTGGTCAGCCAGCTGTTGACAAATCCTCAGTATGGCTCAGTCCTGGCTGATGCTACGCCAAGCTGGCACGCACACACACACACACACACACACACACACACACTGGCAGCAGCATGACATCTATTCATGAAGGAGGGCTGTTAAACTGATCCTGTAGAATTATACATCTTATTTAGGTTATTTTTATATGACACAGAAACCTCAGTGAAATAATGAAGTTGTTTCTATTATAAACCAGCAATAATTAGGATTAATTCAAAAAATATATATATAATTTTAACTAAATTATGCAACCTACTTTAGAACGCAATATGAGTGGGGTGATGGTTTCCTTTCTTTTCCGCCTTGAGATTAAAAATTCTTCATGGCAGATTAGCATGAGGAAGCATATTGGAGGGCGTGTATGAGAATCAAACCATTTCAAAGGATTTTTCTTCATTCTCCAGGAGGCAGGCAGAGACCATATAGATCTCTTTTAGTACTGAAACAGGCAATTAATCAATGTTAAGTATTGAATGCTGCTTTTTTTGTGTGTTTTACATCACAGCAAAGTGAATATATTTGGGTTTTGGACTGTTGGTCAGACAAAACAAGCTATTTGAAGACATCGCCTTGAGCTCTGGGAAATTGTTCTGACATTATGTTCCACAACAATTGATCTGTGAATAAAAGAAATAGCCCTCCAGATTAGTTGCATCTCTGTCTTTGCTTGTAAAGAGTTAATCTGTCCTGTTTACTTCTTGTAACCGAAGAACAATTTCCTGAGGGGAGTGAGACTGACATGGTCAGTTGTGTCCAAGCCCCGGCTGACTTAAGATGACAAGCATTTGCACATCATTGGGTTCAGGGCAGGACGGCTGAAGTTGAAACACTAGACGCAAACAGATACGGGGAGTTTCTGCACGCAGCGTTCTCGCTGAATGTCTAACATCATCGATTAAGCAATTAGGCTGAAGGAAACAGGCGCTCCATCATAACAGCCCGTCAACAGCGTGAAGATACGACTTGATGTGGGGGGGGGGAAACACAGAGCAAACTAAATCTTCTTTTGGATTTATGAATCCAGGCCACTAAACCGTCGAGTCACACACTGTGCGGATAAGATCGCCTTAAGGACTGAACTGTGACCTCTATAGTTATGATGAGACATCCCCACTAACCACCAGACCACCCGGATACTTCATGTGGGAATGAATGAGTGGAAGTGATTGTGACTCTGTGCTCTCGGGCGTTTAGACGACGATGAGAGTTTACCCTACTTTTGAGTTGTGTCCTGTCAAAGGTGAATGTGAACTACATGAAGATAAATGGTTCTGTTTGCATAGTGCAGGTTGTTTTAGCTTGAGGGGAGCGTACAGCACGCTGCTCCATCCAGCATGCAAATTAAGTCGTTCCTGTTTGTTGTTGTTAGAAAAATATTTCACCAAGTCGTCAATTTCTCATGTTCTGCCATTGTCTATGTAGCGTGGCGACGCGATTCGAGAGACGAAGCGTCATGACGGCTGTCCCTCATTTGCATAAAGTTGAGGGCTAGTCTACTTTATGCAAATCACAGGCGTCCGACACGACTCGCTGCCTCTCGAAACTCCCGAGAATCTTTTAAACTAAGCATTGCCGGTCATTGTTGTGAAATAAACCCCTTCAGGGCAATGCGGCAACCATCGCCCTGAAGGGGTTTATTTCACAACAATGACCCACTAGTTGTACATTATCCCGCTTATAACACGGCTACTTACTCAAGAAATCAATAATTTGAATCAAAAATGGTCCTCCAGAGTCCGACATCAAAACTGCGCCCATAGCAACAGTCTGTTATACATAGCAACGGTCTGCTATACTTAGCAACAGTCTGTTATACATAGCAACGGTCTGTTATACCTAGCAACAGTCTGTTATACATAGCAACGGTCTGCTATACCTAGCAACAGTCTGTTATACATAGCAACGGTCTGTTATACATAGCAATGGTCTGTTATACATAGCAACAGTTTGTTATACATAGCAACGGTTTGCTATACCTAGCAACAGTCTGCTATACATAGCAACGGTCTGTTATACATAGCAATGGTCTGGTATACATAGCAACGGTCTGTTATACATAGCAACAGTCTGCTATAAAGAAATAACAGACGGCATACTTAATATGGCATAAATGTTGTCTTTTCCTGGTTTTAAGGGCTGCATTGTCATTTTCTGAACTTACCAGACTGTTCTAGCTGTTCTATTATAAGCCATTACTGATGATTATTTATCAAAAATCTCATTGTCCGAATATTTTGTGAAAGCCCCAATAGTCAACCCGTATAACTTCGTCGCAATATTGAGGTATTTGGTCCAAAACATTGTGATATTGTGATATCGCCCAGCCCTACTAACAACACATTTTCTAGAAGCAAACTACCAACTTAGCTTTTTCATGAGTCAAGCTGCTGCACTAGATGCTGTTTTATAATACGTCCTTTTAAAAATACAACACAGCCGGTTTATTGCAGCCTAATGGATTGTGTACGTACGTACGCCCAAACATAAGATGTGATATCAATAATATAACAGATGATCTCAGGTCCGGTTGCGATTCTGTTCTCAGTTGTCAAGTACAGAAGGAGGAAGGATGACTTCTAGTGTCTGACGAGGCAAATACTCCAAACCTGCTCTGCAAGTGATTACAGTCAGTCTCATGTAATGTACATCTACAGGATACGGTCAGGTTATACCGGCTTTACTGAGACACTGTACTCTAGGCTATTAATACTATGCTCACAACACTGAAGCAGGTAAAACTGGTGACTATTTGTGAAAGCTTTCCAGACTCATAGCCTACATATAAGTGCCAGTAAAACATGTTATTGCTATTCACAATAGGTTTGAGGGTGCAGTTTGTTGATCTCATTGTGTCAAAAAAAATACCATGATCTTACAGTGAGTCTGCACCGATAGTAAGCTTCCATCTATATGTCAATAATAAAGCAATAATAAAGCATTCCTATATGGCCTAGATTATTATAGCGACCTTGGAGGTGTTTTATGTCTGGTAGGACATAACATGTATTTTGGTGTAAAAATATGGAACACCAAAATACATGTTATCAAGAGCTCATTATCCTTAGAACATTTTAAAAGGAAATTATCATCACATTTAATTAATGATGTCTAATTATCTTTTGATATGTTTAGATGTTTTTTCTTTTTCTTCTGTATTGTTTTTTATATATATTTCATTGTTTTTATTGGATTGTTTTCCACTGTTTGGTTTGGTTTTTCTGCACATTTTGTGTACTTCTTAATGTTGTTTAACTTTTGTTGTATTTTTCCTGTTTGTTATTGGGGTTTTTTTCTCCTGAGGTTGGGTGGGTGGGGGGGTGGGGTGGCTTATTGACCTTTCCTGACACATTTCTTGTTTTTTTTCATTGACTGGATTTTGTGCAATTCTATATATGTGCAAATAAATAAATAAAAAATAGGAAAATGTGATGTTTATGCTGTGATTTGGTTATAACTGAAGGAGTATATGGGGGGAAGGCCAGCTGCTGCACCTGCTATTTATTTGTTTATCAAATAAAGCTGGATCCAACACAAGGCCTTTATCTTATCAGTCGATATATTGTGCTTAAGCAATGGTAGAATTGAACTACCAGTAAGTGCATTTACTGAAGTAGCCTAACTGCACTTAAGTACAATTTTGAGGTGCTTTACTTGATCATCATTATTTTATGCTACTTTATACTTTTACTCCACCACATTTTGGAGGCAACTATTGTCCTTTTTACTCCACTACGTTTATATATCTTCAAGCCTATAGTTACTTTCCAGATTTGTGAGAGCTTTCCAGACTCATAGCCTACCATATAAGAGCCAGTTAAACATGTTATTGCTATTCAAAATAGGTTTGAGGGTGCAGTTTGTTGATCTCATTGTGTCAAAAAAGACACCATGATCTCACAGTGAGTCTGCACCGATAGTAAGCTTCCATCTATATGTCAATAATAAAGCAATAATAAAGCATTCCTATATGGCCTAGATTATTATAGCGACCTTGGAGGTGTTTTATGTCTGGTAGGAAACTGTGATGTTTATGCTGTGATGTAGGCTTTACTGAGACACTGTACTGTAGGCTATTAATACAATGCACACAACACTGAAGCAGGTAAAGCTGGTGACTATTTGTGAGAGCTTTCCAGACTTATAGCCTACATATAAATGCCATAAAACATGTTATTGCTATTCAAAATAGGTTTGAGGGTGCAGTTTGTTGATCTCATTGTATCAAAAAAAACACCATGATCTCACAGTGAGTCTGCACCAATAGTAAGCTTCCATCTACATCTATAACAAACAATAAATCTGTGCAATATTAATCCACTGAATGTAAAATGCATTTGTCTGTGCAATATTGCAATATATACCTCAAGTGCAACTACCTTTGTTTACATTTATTTATCTATTACATCTATTTTGGCTGTTTTACAAGTGTAATTACCTCTGTTTACATTACATCTATTTTTATATTTTATACTTCTAGTGTAACACTTCTGTTTATATTTATTTATTACATATTCTGTACCTGTTTTATTTGCTTTATAACTGTGTGTGTGTGTTTTACTTGTGGCAGTAGAACATGTTATTGCTATTCAAAATAGGTTTGAGGGTGCAGTTTGTTGATCAATCATCATGTCAAATTGTGTCATTGTGTCAAAAAAAACACCATGATCTCTCAGTGAGTCTGCACCAATAGTAAGCTTCCATCTATATGTCAATAATACAGCAATAATAAAGCATTCCTGTATGACCTAGATTATTATAGCGACCTTGGAGGTGTTTATGTCTGGTGGGAAACTGTGATGTTTATGCTGTGATGGAGGTTATAACTGGAGGAATATATGGAGGAAAGGCCAGCTGCTGCACCTTGGCCTATTTTGCACATATCACATATACATGCATCCTTTCATAATGATAATAATGATGATACTAATAAAAGCGTCTGGTGCTCCTGTTTAAAGGAGGACGCGCTCACTTCTCCAAAAGGATGCTGTGCAGGATAAAAGATGGACGCATGCATATCCAGTATATCCAGGTTGTTACTCACTCTGCGTAGCCGGTGGACCACGGCAGCCTCTTGGTCTCCTTCAGGATGAGGATCGGTCTCGCTATGTGATCCGCAGAGCACTCCACCTCGTCCGGCGACAGCCCCAGGAAGTCCGGCCGGCTGTAGGGGTATTTCAGCGGCAGGTCGGAGCCTCCGGGATGGTCTCCGTTGGAGCCTCCGGACATCATTCCTCCCATGAAATTAGCCACCGCAGATTTCACCCGCGTGAGCATGGTGTTCCTGCAGCAGCGTGGAGTCCAGCAGGAGGTGATGCGGTGATGTGCGTGATGAGATATCCCCGCACGGCGACGCACTTTAAGGTAGAAACGCAGCTGCTGTGGCCGTGGAGACTCATTCAGTCTGAACGCGGAAATAAAGACACACACACACACACACACACAGTGAGAGGCAGGCAGCTCTGCACGCTGGTCATGTGACAAACCGGTTGCTGCTGGTGGATTTGGTCGCACTAGAGCATCTCAGTGAGCAGCTTAGTGTTGACAGAGCTGCAGGTCAAAGGTGCGTAATCCTGGAGTGACGATTACCTGCTGGGCAAGGTGCAGCAGAGCAGCACTGCTGTCATCAAACAGCCACTAACTGCTGCTTTCATGAAGCTCATAAAATGATAACATTATCATAGTTATTTCTCCAAAAATGTAATATAATGTAATAGTTGTCGAACTCCACAACCAGCACTGCTCCCAGTAGTCCACTTACACACAAACAAACTGACAATAACTGCACTATACTGTATAATGACTGTGCAATATCATTATCATTATTACTACTAAGGTGCAATTCATACTGTGCAATATTTTCAGGTGGAATTTCATTTCATTCTCACTTTGCAATATAATTTTCCACTTGTGCAATTTTGTTGATAGTGTGTTTATTGTCAATACTGTATATACTGCTCCTATTTTTATACTTCCTTCTATTTAAATGGTTCATATTTTGTTACACTTTGTTTAGCTCTTTATTTTATCTCCTTTGCTGCTGTACACTGCACATTTCCCCACTGTGGGACTAATAAAGGAATATCTTATCTTATCTTATCTTATCTTATATGAACAATTATATATATCATACTTACTAACATTGCGACCTAAAAAATAGGGATGGTTTCAAAACCTTTTCTGGGTCCTCCCCCTAGAAAAAAAATGAGTTTCAGAGACATTGTTTCCTGCACTCTGGTGATTTTTCATAAAAATAGTACGCTGCAACAGCATTTAAAAAAATACGCCTACTTTCTGGGGTAGTTGTTTTTTCTTCTTCCTGTTTGTTTGTTTGTTGTTGTTTTTTCTGTAGCTGCTTGCCAATTTTGTATTGGTTAATACATGGACATTTGTGATTATACTCTTTTACTCTATTGGTGATCTATCAACTTGTAACCCAACTCTATATAATTATGCTTAAATACCGATAAAAAATGTATCACAAAAGAAAAAAATATGCCTACTTTTAATTTTGCTTTTAATTCTCAGGAAAGAGAACTGAATAATTTACACCTCTGGGGTAAACTTCTGTCAATCTCTGGCATAAACTAACTAATTCATCATTTTTTATTCATTCATTCATTAATGTTTTTCTTCTGCTTGAGTATTTCTTTCTAGTAGCTCTCTCTGTCCATCGCTCACTCACTGAAGGCCCTTTCAGACACAACTCGGCAACAGGGAAAAGACATTTGGTGTAGCTCTACTGTCGTCTTAACGTACAGGAAATAGAGTGAGAAAATGTGCCTTAAATCGGGAGAAATACAGCAGAATTGTGACCCCGGGAGGAAACCGGGAAAGGGCAATCAAAAAGGGAGGGTTGGCAAATATGATATATCGTACAATGAAAATCTCATACCGTTACAACCCTATCATTTACATGGTTGTACATTGGCACATCTGCTTTTTTGTTTGTTTTTATGACCGTATACTTGTCTTTTACTGACCCTCCTGTCGTTGTTGCAGTGGAACTACTCTATGTATTTCCCTTCAATTACCCAGCCTGGGGTTATCTATTGTGTAGATGTCGTGTTGTGCATATTGTGCTTTATCTTTGTTAACGTATTGTGCATGTCTTTGTTTACGGTTCCCTCTTTGGGGATTAATAAAGTTCATCCTATCATATCCTTAAATCCTTTATTCATGTTTTACAGCTGGCCTCCCTGAGCCCCCCAAACAGCAGGCATGCATCATATTCTGGAGCGGATTTCTGATTTTTTTTTTTAAATACATCCATTTCTACATTCCTCTTTTTCTTTCATGTCATCCCTCATTTATTTCTGTTTTTTTTTATTTTGTGTTTTGGCCACTAATACAGTTGTCTCTGTTTTGTCTTCCCAGGATGTGGCGTCTAGCTTGAACCAGGGGAAATGGAAGGAGCAAAATCAAACTGCAGGGCTCCAGTACTAACGTGAAATGCTAATGATTTTTTTTTATTAAGTGTGACCTGTCGTGCGCTTTAGACCCTGGAGAACACGGGGGATGTGTCCCCATCACCAATCACTTTTTACAAATCTATTGCTCACGTTATTTCTGCGCTAGTAACAAATTGGGTTCTGTAATTAATTTAGCACACAGAATTAATAATTCAGTTAGATGTTACCACAAATATGGCACATCTGGCCAGATTTGTGGAATATCACTTTCTGTCGTTCTCTTTGTGTGTTTGTTCTGGCCTGTTAGTCAGTTTAAATCTGATTGGCAGGGCGTTCAGCCAGCCCACCAGGATGTGTGTCTAGACATCATGAACTCACAAACGCACTTAGAGCTGCGTTTTGGAGAAGTAAACCACACAAAATGATCTGTTATACAATACGGCAGACCAGCCAACCCACAGACTCACAGGCTTCTCTCTGTTCACGGACCCGGCGGTGTTGAAAGGTGAAGTTTAAAATCTGAGAATTGTCTGAGAATGACTTTTTAAAGAACGCTCTACTTTTAATGATAGAAAGACTGACTCTAACTGGCGCTGTTAGTCTCATCTGGGAATTGATTCAAATCCATTTAGTACGAAGGTTCACTGGGAAAAAATGTTGCTATTTGGCCAGAGTCTGCTGCTGTCAACAACCCTGAGTAAATGTTGCTTGAGTCTACTGAAAGTTGGCAGACATCAGATCAGCCTTCAAATAGAAGTTCACATGTTTCATTAACCTTTATTTAAACAAGGTTTAGACCCACTGAGATTAAAATCTCTTTTGCAAGAGCGACCTGGCCAAGAATGGCAGCAGTACAAACAGTTTCATACATTAAAAAACAATAGATCAGTTCCAAGGTGCTATACCGTAAAAGTGCAGGGAAGCCATATAATCCTATTTCAATCAAAACAAGTACAATTATCGATAGAGTCCGTTTCTATAGATTTCACCATGCCTTTAAATTCATTTAGAGCCACTAGGTCCTGGAGTTTAAGTTCATTTTGCAGGCCATTTCATGCAGATGGTGCAGAAAACATAAAGGCCTTCTTCCCCAACTCAGTCCGAACTCTGGGAACAGCCATAAGCATCGTGTCCTGAGACCATAACCCATAATTGCCATGTTTTCTGGTAAGAAAGACAGATAAATAACAGGGGAGTCTACCCAGAATGGCCTTATAGATAAAAACATACCAATGGCTAAGCCGACGTATTGACAGAGCAGGCCAATTTACTTAGGAGTACAATATACAGTGATGAGTGAGGGCTCTACAGTGTGTAACAAACCTTAAAGCACCGTGATATACAGTATCCAACATATGGAGACAATGGACTGATGCATTCATGTAGAGCAGATCACCGTAGTCAAGAACTGGCAGGAACATCGCTTCAACCAGTTTTCGTCTGACATCACGAGAAAAACAAGATTTGTTTCTAAAATAAAAACTTCAATTTCAACTTTTTCACCAGACTCTGTATATGAGGTTTAAAAGAGAGGTGGTCACCAATTTAAAATCCCAAGTATTTGGATGTGGAGACTACCTCAGTTTGTTGACCTTGAGTAGTAACAATACTCTGATTCAGCATCATAATCACAAGCATAACTGATTGAAGACACAATTTATATCTCCATTGAGCATGTTTGTAAGGTGTTACATGTCCTTTCATTCATAATCTCTCTTTTAATTGATTGACAGCCCTATAAATAATGTTTGATAAATCAAAACTTCATTTTATGCATGTTTTATTGAAAACATATGCAAATGTTAAATACTTTATTAATGAGACCAAATAACTGCATTTAGGCAGAGTAACAGGCCCTCGTTTTTTTCCTCACATCAGTAAAATAAAAACAGAATGGACGCCAGCGTTTCAGATTAGATTCAATGTTAGAAGTAGGCTACAACTAGAATGGCATTCGGAGAGCGCAGACCTCCGTTATATTCAATCTTGAAGTTTACATGCCCATTAAAACCGTGAGCTCACTCATTATCCAGAATGTCTCCAGTGAAAACGGATGAACTCCGATGAAAAGGAAGTTCCCAAATTGGCAGACTATGTCAAATCAATAATTCATGAGTTTGCCAGTAAAGAGCTCTACTGACCTAATTACACACAACAAGCCAGTCTGTGAGCTGGGGTGCAGGAGATGAGGTACCTCTCTATACAATCATCCAGAGTTGGGAAATGCCAGAGCTTGCTTGCTTGTGTCTCCACATACTTTGTTTGGTGTACTTTCGTTGGACAGACAGACAGACAGACAGACAGACAGACAGACAGACAGACAGATATTGACATCCAGAGAGGCTAAAAATGACATCTGATGAAACTAAAATGAATTGTTATGCGAGACACCTCTGTAAAATAAAACCAAATCATTTAAGGGTCACCTTTCCTTTTGAGAGACACATAATGTAATAAATGCCTGATGAAGTAATCGTATACTGAAACACTTCCCAGAACTTCCAAAAATATATATCACTGTGTACCGGTCAAGATTTACAATGTCACTTAAAGTGGCAGTAGTCAGTATATTTTTGGCATCATTGGGCAAAAATCCCATAAAAACCTTTCAGCATATTGTAATTCAAGTGTTCTGAGATAAAACTAAACTTCTGCTCCTCCTCATGGCTCTGTTTTCAGACTTTAAAAAATCTAACCGTGACGGGAGACTTTAACCAATCACAGGTCTTTTCAGAGAGAGAGAGCGTTCCTATTGGCTGAGCTCCGGTCATGTGACCGGAACTTGGTGTTCCTTCACCAGATTTCATAATGGCGGCGGCATCACAAACTTTTTCATTCTACAGCTAAACCGTGCACTACAAGATGATTCTGAGAACATCTGAGGAGAGAAATAGACATTAACGTAACAGAATATTGATTCATATTTGATCAGCGCTGCCTAGTTTGACCGTTTGGTCAGAGTTCACAAGTGATTGACAGCCGGCTCTCATAGACAGCAGCTGGACAGCAGATCTCAGATCAGCTCTTACTGCTTGTTTTCCTCCGGTCAGTGAAATCTTGCAGAGACCGTTAGGAGCACCGGAGGACACAGAGGAACATGATTTTTTTCAGGTTACCTGTTTCATGTACTACTGTCACGATATATCGACCGTTTTATAAAAATAACTTTTAAATCATATTTGCTCCTATCTCGCCTACTTCAGCTTTAAAGCCCTCTACAGTTCATGTCTGTCACAGAAAAAGTTCCCAGCTCATTTTTAGTGCAGCATATCAAAATTTACATTTTGAACCCTTTTCACCACTGGTTCCTAACCCGGGGGTCGCGAGGCCTTCTTTATTTTAATGGGTGTAAATATACAGTTGGTCTATATCTCAGCATTTCATTCATTTCTGTGAAGAAAACAAATTTATACGAAATTATTTTTTAAAGTTTGGATTATTATTTAAGATATTAACAGGATAAGGCCATGATGAAGACCTGAACACACACTGTAGTCACAGAGCCTCCCCTCTCTGATAAACAGCCTCGTCCTGCATTAGAAAAGTAAAACAACTAAAGAGCTAATAAAACAATGGCCTAGCGTCAGGGAGAAAAAAACACTGAATTTCACCAAAAAGAAGCCTATTAAATATGAATGATCGTTAAAAATAAATTAGAAGAAATACACAATACAGAGAATTGTAATAAAAGTTCCTAAAAAACAACAGGAAAACTCATCTCTGATGCAAAACTCACAGGAAATAATCAGCTCAAAATTCATCCAAATTGCTCGTTTTACACAAACTTCCTGCAGTTATTGTGTTCACTATCTGGGTTAATTGTACAGTTTATCAGTTGTTTTGTTCTGTTTTTGTTCTGTATTGAATATAATATGAAATAAACATCAAATATGTAAGGGGTCGTCAGTTTAAGTTTTGTTTAGTTGATAGAAAAAGAGTCTCCTAAAGAAAAAGGTTGTGAACCACTGCTTTTCACAATAAGTGCACACCCTCAAATCTTCTAGGAGGCAGTTCCACAGCATGAACTAAATGCACCATCACCCGAGGCTTTAGTCCTGCAGCGAGGAATAATTTTGAGTAAGGCCCTGAAGTGAATTGAAAACAGTGGGATGCACCTTAAAATGAATTCTATCGCTTGCAGGCAGCCTCTGAAGAGATGAGAGCATAAAATACATTTGTCATAATTGTCCTAGCAAGCAGGCAAACTTTATTTATAGAGCAATTCATTTCATTCCAGGTGGAAGCACAATGTGCTGCACGACGCGTGAGCAACCACGGAGGTTGCAGCCACTGACACTGTATTGATGGTGTAAAGATAACATATTATACATAAGTAAAATATAAAACAGTCACTTAAACACGTAGGATAATAATACTAATAAAGAAGTAAGAATAGATAAAACAATAATTAAGACCAGGAACCAGACTATTGAAAGGTGAAAGTGGTCCAGTTAAAAAGGTTCAGTTTAGTTTTAAAGGATGATAACGTTGGGGCACACCTAACATGACTGGGTAAGATGTTCCAGCAGCTTGGTGCATAACAGCTAAAGGCAGTTTCACCAGTTTCTGTGCAGACCTGGGGAATAACCAGACGGCATGTTCCAATGACCTGAGGGGTCTAGCTGGTTCGTAGTTCACAAGCATGTCAGAGAGATATCGGTGTGCCAGACCATGTAGTGCCTTAAAAACAAGCATTACAATTTTAAAATCAATTCTAAAATTTACTGGAAGCCAGTTTAACGACCTTCACACAGGTGTTATATGGTCGTATATAACACCTGTGTGAAGCTGCTTTTTCTGGAGTAGTTGCAGACGATTGAAATGCTTTTTAGGCAATCCTGTGAGCAGCGCGTTTCACAAATTGTTTAAAAATTGTTTAAAAATGCCGTTGGATAAATAGTGTAACCATGGCCATGTTCTGTGAGTAATAGAAGGCCACTTACAGTAAGTGAAGTTACACATCTGCATTTCAAAATGTATCAAGGGCAATATTTTTCATAATTCTTACGCACAAATTAGTAATGCAGAGTTGTATTTATGTCTTTAGATTGTGGGTGAGTCGGTATACATGAAGCTCTAATTGTGGCTCCTGATCTTTTGTCTTTCTGTCGTGTTAGAACTGCAGTATGTCGTCATGAGTTTGGAGACCTTTCCCCTATATATAACCAGATTACATCATTTTGCAGTATTGGTCAATAATACTGGACCAGTATCTACTGCAGTTCTACTGAATGTTAAGGTGTTTCTATTTTTTGTCCTCTCCCTGCACATCATCTCCCTCCCGCTCTGTCTCTGTCTTACTCATCACAGGCCTATGACGATGATGACGAGGTCAAGATGTCTTTGTCATACCAGCCTGTGTGTGTGCGTGTGTGTGTGTGTGTGTGTGTGTGTGTAATCAGCCCGCTAGTCCAACTGATGACTGACTCACAGATTGACTCAGACGTGCCGCCCACACACACTCATGCCAGAGGATATTCTGGAGGTGATGAACCCGGGGGGGAGAATGGATGATCACAAAGGTTGGTGTCTGATTATCTGCATGAGACAGATTCAGTTCAACACATCTTCATGTCAGCGCTGAATACATTTGTCTTTTAACTGAAACACTGAGACGCAGTTATTGGATCTCCTATTACTGTAGGGAAACATTTTACGTTTAAGACAACAGGGTGTGAATAGAAGAGCCAAAAATATGCAGGCAAAGAGCTGCATGTGGCTCATGAGCAGCAGGATGGCCACGTACGCATATACTACTGCTGCTACTACTCCAACTTCCAACACTATTACTCCTTCTAATACTGCTACTAGTGCTGCTGCAGCACGTTACTGCACTACTTTGTGTAATAAACTGTGCTGGTAATACTTTGGAAATAAGTGTTTTTAGTAATGCTTTGAAGTGCTATCCTCTGGGATTTTTGTGACATGATTCTCTTTTGAGTTGTTTTGCTTTTAAATGAATAATAAAAAATCAAATCAACTAAATGTTTTATGTCAGTTTAAAGGCACAGTTTCTGAATGCGGGCTGTGTGTATTTCTCCGTAGATTGAGCGTTTCACAGTATTTATATAGCACATCAACCTGCTTTATAATAAAAAAGACATGAAACTCTCACTCCCTTACAAGTAAAAGTCCTGAATTAGTAGTACAAAAGTATTATCAGCAAAATGTACTTAAAGCATCGAAAGTAAACATGCTCATTATGCAGAATGGCTTCTTTCAGTGTTATATTATTATAGAATATTATATGATTCTGTTTCTATCTATCTATGTCAATGTGGAGCCAATTCTAGATACTTTGTATACGACAAAGTAGATTAGTGCAGCATCCTATCATATAAGCATATTCTTTTTATGTAAAAAATAAATGTAGTGGAGTAGATTTATAAAGTAGTATAGAATGGAAATACTCAAAGGAAAGTACAAGTAGGTACACATTTTACTTATGTGAAGTACTTGAGTAAATATACTTAGTTGCATTCCACCTCAGGTTGCATCTGCCTTAATGAATCACTGATTTATTGCACCACCCTGCCAGCACACTGAGTGATCCAAATCAAACACACTCAACAGGTGCATGCTGGGTGTTGCTAACATGCTAAGATGCTGTGAGGTGTGTGTGAGAGGACAGAGAGGCTGAGTGGACTGGTTCTACTGGGACAGACAGGCCGATTGAACTGGTTCTACTGGGACAGAGAGGCTTAGTGGACTGGTTCTACTGGGACAGAGAGGCCGATTGGACTGGTTCTACTGGGACAGAGAGGCTTAGTGGACTGGTTCTACTGGGACAGAGAGGCTTAGTGGACTGGTTCTACTGGGACAGACAGGCCGAGTGGACTGGTTCTACTGGGACAGAGAGACTGAGTAGACTGGTTCTACTGGGACAGACAGGCTGAGTGGACTGGTTCTACTGGGACAGAGAGGCTTAGTGGACTGGTTCTACTGGGACAGACAGGCCGAGTGGACTGGTTCTACTCGGACAGAGAGACTGAGTGGACTGGTTCTACTGGGACAGACAGGCTGAGTGGACTGGTAATGCTTTGAGAAGACAGAAGTTGGACCTGGAGCAGACTGAGGAGGACTTCATGGTGCACAAGAATCACAGAATGTCATTGAGACAGGTAAGAACAACTAACTCCATCATTGTGATGGTTGTAACTCTCTTTTGTGCTTTAATATGTGTTTGTTGGCTGCAGCTGCTGTGCAGTTTATATTGTTTATACATATCTCTGTTGTCTGTCTTGGTGATGTTGTAGCCTACTGTTGGTTTTATGAGAAGTGTCAGGCTATTTAATTTTTGTAGTTTAATAATTTGAAAATAAATTGCCCCCGCCGTGCCGGGGGCAATTTCTATTTTTTAATTTCTATTGAGGCTACACTGAGGAAGGTGGTTGTAATGTTGCAAAGTGGCATCTATAGAAAACAAATTCATTGTTTGTTTGGTGTTATGTGTAAACTGTGTATGTGTATCCCTCCCTCTCTGTCTTTACCATGCTTTGCAAGCTCAGCCCTGCTGATGCTCAAGCCACTCTTGAACCTGATTCATTCTACTCTGCACACAACAACAATGTTACTGCAGAAAAACATTGTCATACTTTTCCTGTTTAACAGGAAATCAGGAGTTTGGTGTGCTTTTGGTCGTTTTTTGTCGGTGTATCTAGTCTCATGCATACCTTGACACACCTAGTGTCAGTAGGATATTCTGGTTTCTTCTTCTTCCATCCTAAAATCATGTGGTATTGATATTGAACATTGTGCAGCAGGATTAGAAAGCTGGCTCTGTAGATTGCAAACATATTTTTTCTTTTTTTTCATCTCTTGAGGTTTTGCTAAATAATGCACATTTTACACTGAAACTAGATATTGACCAAAAGTTCCCAAACATATGAAACAGCTCCTACTCTGCATGCGTACGTGTGTGAATGTTTGTCTGCTGCCATCAACAGTGACTTTATTTCTTCAGGTTTTGTGTAAAGCTTGTTGTTTTAATCTCTGACCAGCAGATGTCACCAGCGTACTGAGAAGCTTTCAGGGGAAACCTCATCGGACCACTTTGTTGTAAAAACTCTGCATGTTTTGGTGTGTGTATGCATTTATGTGTGTGTGTGTGTGTGTGTGTGTGTGTGTGTGTGTGTGTGTGTGTGTGTATGTGTGTGTTGCCTTCAGAACTGCCCCCTTTCAGTTGATTAATAGACTAATCCATCATTTTGATCTTAGTTGATTAAGATTTCTTAGTCTATTAGTCAGTTATTATGATTTTTTCATGCTGAATGACTCTAATAACTAATGAGCACACCTCTCTTGGTAAACACAAGATTTAAAGTGGTGCTTTTGTATGGTTCTTTGTGGAGAAACTGTTTTACAGATCTGTTGATTAAATCAACTAATCGATTAGTAAACTAAGAATTTCTTTGGTCGAGTACAGCGCTAGTTGCCTTTAGTACATGTATGTATAATAACACATGTTCCTGCATGTCAGCATTGGATACTGTGCTGTCAGTGTATCCAACACACACCCAAACACATGTGTAATGTGTTTTTGTGTGATGCAATGAGAGAATAACATTGGATCTGTCACACACCACCAGCAGGGCTGCTGCTGCTGCTGCGGCTGGTGTTGAACCGTGAATGGGTGTGATTTATGGGTGTCGACGGGTCCAGATTCCTTTCCCATCTGTCGCATCAGAAGGTTAAACTGGGGAGTCGTAAGATGCTTTGACCATATTGCCTTCCTCACTCGTCTGCTAATGGAAAAACAGGATACATATGTTGTTGTTGTCGAGGTTGTTCACATGTATGTATTGTTTTTGGAGAGCACTTTCACCAATCACACATGTCTTATATCATTTTTTATTACTGGCGAGGGACACTGTATATTAACAGAGATGTCTGTCATGCGCTACAGTTCGTCAAAAACAAAAGATCTATTATTTATTATATATCTGATTTACAAAAAGATGGGCCTTTTTTGACTTTCACCACTGCTTTTGCAATTTAGTAATTTGTAGAAGAGCAGAGTCACAACACTCAAAAACAATGGCTAAAATAATCTGATTTTGCATCGCTCAAACGGAGATAGTGAGGCATCATGAGAAAGCACCAAGTGAAAGGAAATCAAAAAAATATGGGAAATCAGTTTTTAATGGAAATTACTCGCAGTGAAAGCTCATAACAACATGATAGTTTAGCATCAAACTGTGTTTCAGGGATCAGTGCAATATCCCTTAACAGTCACTCGAGGGCATACATATAACAACCTGTGTCAGGACGGTTGTTGGAATTTATCTTTTTAGTGTGAAGATATTAAAAAAAAACATTTTGGAAGAATAATGTGTCTTCACAGTATGCCTCATTGGCATAAATCACCACAAGGACAGAATGGAAACAGTCCCTAAAACAAGAGTAAAGATCGATGCATACTGAGCAGGAATAGCACTATACAGCCTTTGCTGTATATGGAGAGCTGGAACATTAATACCTCTATATTACCTTGTATAATGGAACAGAAAGAGAATATTAATTTAGTCAGAACCTCTTGACTAAGGTGAAACTAATAGACCCTTTGTTAAAAAACATTGAGCTAACTCAGACAACAAAATCCTGTCATTTAAAGTGCCCTGTGAAGGCCTGTACTACAGGGAGGAGGACAGGAGGGAGGACTGATACTGACTGATGTCGCTGTTCTTCATTCTTTATAAACTTCACTCAGGATTTATTTTATTGACATTTTAGATTTCCAGTGAAATATTAATGAGTTTATACCGTGACTCTGCTGTTGTAAACATTACTGTTGCTGCTCTAACATTTAGTTATATTTAAAATATAAATAAATTCCAGTCCTGTTCGGAAATTATTCTTGTTTTAAATAATATATTAAAAAGCAATTATTTAGTAATGATAAAGAACCGAACCGACAAGGAGTATCGATAAAGGCTAGTATCAATACAATCCTAACATTACCTATCTCTACTCGTGTTATGAATACAATACTTATAATGTTATAATAATAATCTTAATGTATATTGCACCTTTCAAAACACAGTTACAAAGTGCTTTACAATAAAAACAGAACACATTTAAAACAGGGATAACAAAAGGTACTAAAAGCCAATAACTGTCATAAAAATAAATAAAATCACAGAAAAGCAATTCTAAAAAAGTGAGTTTAAAAAAAAAATGATTTAAAAGATGCGACAGAGTTTGCAGCCCTGATCTCCTCAGGCAGGTCATTCCATAGTCTATAGGTGCCCTGACTGCAAAGGCTATACCACTTCTGTGTATGAATCTGGACCTTGGAGCCACAAGGCATGACGCGTTTGAGGATCTCAGAGTGCGGGAAGGGATGTAGGGCAATAATAGATCCGCTAAATAACTTGGGGCGAGGCCTTTCAGGGCTTTGTAATTAGTAATATTTTAAAATCAATTCTAAAAGCAACAGGTAGCCAATGTAAGGAAGCCAGGATCGATGAGATATTGTCATGTTTCCTTGTCTGGGTCAAAATCCTAAAAGCTGCAGAGTTTTGGATGAGCTGGAGGAAAGAAATCTCAACTGCTTTAATTTTAAGACATTAGCATAAAGTAGATCACCAGAAGACTAATAGCCACATGACATCATGTGCCAATGGGTCACGGTTTATAGTGGTGTTTATTCAAAGGCATATTGCTTCACGTCACAGAACAGGAGGTTGGCTGCTGTCCTTCCACCGCAAACAGGTTATAATTGTGATGTTGGTCAGAACACAGACCGGCTCACACTGTGCTGGTTATACTGAGAAATACTAAGTGTTTTGTTGTTTTTCACAAAACATGCTCATATACTGACTGTGTGCTAGGTGTACGCACATAGGAGCTAGTACAGGCACGGCCTCATTTCCCAGATCAGCAACACTGACCCTTCGCCATTGTGTGTGTGTGTTTTATAGAATAAGAGTAGAGCATTGAACTGATTGCTGTGGTAATTTGACTAGTACAAAAGAAAATGGCGATTGTTGTTAGTTGTTATGTCGACAACAACACACGTCAGTGGGGCAGTAAAGTGTGCTGCTTCGCCGCCAAGCCGGCAGCAGAGGTAGTAACGGAGCCGGATCGACGTCTGTTAAGGCCAATTCATACTTTCTTTCTTACTTATAAAAGGGACTGCCGGCGTGGTGGGACTACACGCACACACACACTTGATTTGCCGCAGGTCGGCTTATATGGAAGTTAGGTTAACCGGCAAACATAAAAATGTCCGCCGCTCTGACCATCCTGCTACGTTGATTTGAATGGTACTGTCAGTTCTACTTCTATTCTATTTCTATGGCCCTTGTATTTGACACTAATATATTGATGGATAAAATGCAACATGCAGGCCTTTAACAGCATGCCCGCTGGTCATCCCACATCCAGCCAGCATTCGGTTACAGTGAAGTCAGGTTAGGAAATAGCTTGTCACCACTCTTATGTAATAACTCAAGACAAAATTGACAACGATCCAGTCCAGTTATAACTGCTGTTTATTTTAAAAGTTGTTTTGATTTAAAAAAAAGAAATGTTCTCCTTGGACACAACGCAGCGCCGGACTTGACATTCAGCCACACGTTCACTTCCTAACATAGCCTACAGATGAGGAGTCCTGATAGAACGCATTACTCAAGGAGGTAACAGCTTGCCTCTGTCAGATGCTGGAACATGCAGCACTAACCGGGCAGGAACACATCATCTGTCTCGGCTCGTGACATTACTGTTGACAAAATAAGGCGTTCGTAATAAGAGAGGGGTCAAGCTTTCCCTGCCCTGTGGGCATGAGCAGTGAAAACTATTGCAGTGGCCTTTCATTAATCATTGTCCACCGAGACAATTTAACCTGCTGTTGGTTTCTAGGCAACAAGTCCGCTGTGAAGGCATCACATACTAATCATATTTGAGTGGTTGTGGTGTGTGTGTCAGTCACTTACACCACAAATAATAAGACCAGGCTTTTTTATAGTTTATATAAGGTATGTTTTGCAACAATTTTAATAATACTTAATTACATTGTTGGGCACTTTTCAGGAGGGCATGTGTTTGTTGTCACACGTTCAGTGTTGTATATATCAGTATACACAGGTTTAATGAGGGACTAACGTCATTTCACATGAATACAGTTGGACTTATTGGATCTACAAGAGTCTCAGCAATTTATGTAATTTTAAGACTGTTTAAGGACCCCAGTATACAGAAGTACACTTCTACTGCATGCATGGTTTTTGCTCAAAACTGCATGTGATTATCATAAAGTGGGCACGTCTGTAAAGGGGAGACTCGTGGGTACCCATAGAACCCATTTTCAGTCACATATCTTGAGGTCAGAGGTCAAGGGACCCCTTTGAAAATGGCCATGCCAGTTTTTCCTTCTTTAGCGTAACTTTGGAGCATTTATTTAGCCTCCTTCACGACATGGTTCCTTAGGTTCTCTAGTTACATATGATACCAGTATCTTCCCTCTAGCGGGCTGTCGGACTTTTAAGAAATGTTAATTAAAAATCAAAGGCAGCGCTTTGGAGAATCGTTACAGTATCGGGAAACATATTATCACAACACTCATGTGTATGGATATTTTCTTCCACCCCTACTGTTTACACAGGTATAATGACATACAGAGGCTGGATAGATAACACGTTCAGCAGCCTCTCATCTCACCTCACCTGGCTCTGACTTCTGGTTTGACTTTGATCCTACAGCGCATCAAAGCACGCATTGACAGCAGCCCATCTTTGAGTGTGGTTATTCAGAACAGCTATACAGGAAGCACCTCTGCACTCAGATGTCACCGTACCGTACAAACAAGTTCATTTCCAGCATATCCTGGCCTTAAATCCTCTGTACAGTGGACATTTAGGAACTTCTCAGATTGTCTCCTAATAATTACTTTTATATATGCTACTGATTTTCAACAGCAAATGCATCTCGAAAGAAACATAGTCCGAATTAGGTTTAATTAACCAAGTGTGCAGCGTTTTGTCGGTGCAGTTACTGTAACCCTTTGCTAGTGAGCATAATCCATTCATCAATTATTGTTTCCTCCAGAACGTTTTAACCATTTTGTCGATTAAAAAAGTATTTTTTTGGAGGAAAGGCTGCAGCTCTACACTGTACCTGTATGTTCACCTCGAGCTGAACGCTAACATTGATATTGTGCAAATGATAGCATGTTGACATGCATGTTAACTGTTGGACATGTGGACCTTTAGCATAAGAAAAGACTCATTATTTGTGATCATAGTGTGGCCTGTTGAACTGATTTTTCAGTATACACTGTGAAGGATAATTATTGACCTTGGGAATAGCAGTTTGACCAACTAATCTTAACTCAAGGTTCACCGAGATGCAGTGTTTAACATGTTTTTACCGCTTACGTTTTATTCAACGTCCATCATCAAACAGTCATTTGTCTATCGTACCCACTTCCCAGTTTTTAGCTACTCTATTTGTGTTTTGGTGTCTCAGATCAAGAGATTGCTTCTTGTTTTATCATATTTATATATTTGTATTCTATACTTTAATTGAAAAATAATTCAGTTGTTCTTCTTTTGAAATATTAGCAAAGAAAACCAGTAAATTGTATGCCATTATTACTCTGCCACCCACATTACGACCATGATCTTAATTAGGATTCAAATTCCTCTAGTGCCCCTTTCAGAGAGCCTCGGCTACAAATAGCAGGAATAACACCCTTTACCAGTAGGAAACAATAACTTGTAGACACTGAGCTGACACTGAGTAAGAAATATGCTGACAGGTGAGAGTGGAAGTCGACATTAGATAAAGATTGTACACAGATGCTGCGAAGAACTTTTTTTTTGATGACAGTGTTTTTCACCAAGAAAAAAAAGTTGTTTGTTAAGCAAACCTCTGGATAGATACAGAGAACTAGGGCGAGCTGTGCAGCGGCCGTTATCAGTTTCCTCCGGGGAGGGGGGGCGGCTGCCAACATTGTGAATATACAGTTTGTCCCAAAACAAAATTTGTGGACGTGACAAATCTCGGACAATAACGTTTGATGGGGTTCCAGATTTTGTGTACCAGCATGTTAAGATCTGCTTAGACCCTCTGGGGAGCGATTAAACAACACAATAGTAAATAGACACGTGTTATTTTCAAGGACGATGGAAGGAAGAGGGAGGCTGCTGGTAATGGAGGCAGAGAGCCTCCTCTCATCTAACTCCTCTGATCGGAGAGCTGCACGAACTTCCTGTTCGTGCAGCTCGTTAGTACGAAAAGGCGTATAAATGCCACGATGGTGCGCAAGCAAGGCGTTTAGCGTACAATAAGTACGCCTTTCTTGATTTCCGTGTCATCTGTACGCCATGTAGTCTGTACTGACTACAATGTAAACGCATTAGCGTATAAATGCTACGATAAGAGCTGGTGAGGTAATACAAAAACGTTAGAAAGACCACTTATGGTGGGAAGGTGGGGAGGTTGATGGGTCCAACAAACACAGGACTTTTAATACGATACGATAATATGATAATACTTTTATTGTCAGGCAGGTCTGAAATGTGTTTTGCATCACAGCAGCTCCATTTGCAACATCACAGAATGGACAACAAAAATCAAGACAAGAAACAAGGATACATACATTTAACATTACAATCACAGAAGACGATATTCAGGGCCCTTCAACGTACATTTGATCTGGGATTAAGCTGCATATTTAGTTTTAGGATTGACTGGTGTACAAAAGAGTGCTTCAGTCTAACCTTAATGAATCGTGGAACCCTTTATCTCCGATTTGATGGTAACAACTCATATTCACTGTTCAAAACATGGCTGCGGTCAGAGACAACGGTGTTAGCCAGCCTTAATATGTTATTATGATAGGCTGATTCAAAGAAGTTCTCAAGGGGACCGGTGTTTGAGACTGTTGTTGACCAGTGTTTTGTTTTGTAAGTTACATTAGTGACGTTTGTCCATTGACGATTGTCACCAGTTTTTTTAATGACGTTTGTGACGTGCTTTCCTTAGTTGGGTTACGTTGTTTCCGTATGTATTTTACTTAGTGTATGTACATATTTTAAGCCCAACCATGACGTTTTCCCTTACCCTGACTAAGTGTTTTTTCTTGCGGACATTTGCTTGGCGCACAAACGACAGACGAAAAGGCTAAAATGCGTGACACGTGGAATGTTGCGGTATTTATACGCCTTCCCGTGAGACCGGGTTGGTTCATGTCAAATCCACTAATAACCAACATTGCTAGGACACTGCTGAACAAAAAAACATGTGAATCTCCATTTATTAAAAATCAACATTTTTGTCAGAATAGCGACTTTTTTTATCCTGTTTGGTTTATGCTGGCCGGCCAACCACAGCGTGTGTTTTGGGTTGAGGAAAGTCCAGGGTGTCGAGTGGAGGGAAGCAAGCTGTGGAAAACACAATTGTCCAGACAGACAGAAAACAGGACTTGTTTCCTGTGAGGGAAACTTGGTGGAAGCTGTTTACTCACTAAGAAAGGAAGCATGCATCTTCTTGGCAGTAGTCCCACACAAAGCACAATCAAAACAGTTTCTTTGCAGTCTGAAGAATACACGGGAGAAATCACAATCTTACATCCAACTCTGTGGGGTAAACACGTTTTCTCTGAACAACAGCGGCATTCTTTCAGCCACTTCTAAATCAGAGCTTGGAAGGGTTTGCAGAGAAACAGCTATCTGATTCTTGAAGTCATGTTTCATGCCTGACGGACTATAGAGTGAAGTGTGAAGTGATTCTCCAGAGGTGTGCCATGAGTAACAATGACCTTCATACACATGTGCAGCTCACAGCTTCTTCGTTCGACCTCTCACCTCCCCTCCTACAGTGTTATATTTCTGAGGTGCTGATAAATAAATCACAGAGGTTATGAAGGTCTTTGCTGCCGTTGCTCTTCACAAACCCCCGTCGGACCCATTTATCTTCCTTCCTGCATTCATCTCACTAGCAGCTCAGTACATACTGTTTGAACGAAGAGACAAAATAGATTTTCTGATTGATTTTTTTTCTTGTTCTCCTTCCAAATCCAAGTGCTAAAGAAAGCAACGATGAAGCTGATCCATTACCGTTTGTCACAGATTTGATACAGAAATGTATTGAATGCATTCATGTGCAGAAAATTCAGTGTTGAACTGGTAAAAAGTGCCTCTTTTAATGGCATTAATTCTTGTTTTATGAGCCTTTTATAATAAGACCTGTCTGTTTTCTGATTCCCTAACTTGGAGTCAAACTCTCTGGAGAAACTCAATCACTGCCTCCTGAAGTATTTGCTCGGTCTAGATTCTGACTGATGACCTTAGTCCAGATCATGTTAGCAGGCATGCTGTTGACTGACATGTCTAATGAGAGGCAGAGCGAGCGCTAGACGGGGAATTTGAGATCCATCAGAGCTACAGCGATGTTCCCACAGCACCGCCTTAAGTAGAGATCGTAGTAGCTGCGTAATCCCAGTTAATACCAGCCGGGACTGACTGATGTTTGTCTTACTTCTCACAATGAGCACCTCCAATCCTTTATGGTATAGTCTTAACTTTCTCTACCTTATTTGAAGGGGCTCACCTTATTTCCTGTCAACTTGCCCTCCCATAAGTCTCTGTGATATGATTACCAGACCCTCATGTTATGAGGTCAGATGGTCAGAGATAAACTGAACCATGGAGGATCAGGGAGGTATGGAGGGTTTAGTTACTATAAGGGGAAACTGGTCGATATCACCAGCTCTTCAACAATGTGCGATACCAGAATGCTGTGACATGCTGCTGGTATAATTACTCGTTATAACGTTAAAAATTAGGGATGCACAGATACCACTTTCTTTCAGACTGAGTATAAGTACAAGTACTTACATTTGGGTACTCGCCGATACCGAGTACCGATACGAGTACTTCTCTGTACCAAAAGACCCTCGTTAACAGCCAGCTGGAGGGTGTGAGCGACACATGGCAGGCTGGGGAGTCCCGCATAAGAGGTGGTGCGCTGCGACCGGCTCTAGGTCGTCTTGGAAAGGCCGTTGTATCGGAACCGTTTTGCGAGTACGAGTACGAGTACATGAGCACAGTATCAGACCCGATACCTGATACTGGTATCGGTATTGGTGCATCCTTATTAAAAATGTTCAAATTACTTAAAGGTGCAGTGTGTAGGATTTGGCGGCATCTGGAGGTGAGGTAGCAGATTGCAACCAACGGAAACTTCTCCCTTGTGCCAAGCGTGTAGCAGAACCACGTTGGCCGACGCGAAAACATGAATGGCCCTCTCTAGAGCCAGTGTTTGGTTTGTCCGTTCTACTTATTGCTCATTCTTAGGTAACAAAAACACAACGATTCTTATTTTTTAGGTAATTATACATGAAAGAAAACAAACGTATTAATATTATACTCCATTTCTCCCAATAGATGTTACACACTGTTCCTTTAATGATGCAACAAAGACGACAGAAGTTGCTGGATGAAGTAATACCACTGCATTATTACATTATACAATTATGATTTCATGAGGTGTAACACATTTTTTCAGCAAGAAACAGAATAATATGATAGTTGAATTAGACAATAAGATTATCACATAATCAAATTAAATGATGTTGAACTCCTGATGGAGTCTAATAGATGTCAGAGCACCCAAATAAAAACAAATAAAAGTATCTCACTAAAGTGGTATGGAGCCATGCGGATTTGGTTTTCTTTGCCTTGTTTGAGATATCTTACTTTCTTTGTTTTGATTTTAAAGAGGACATGTCATGTATAACTCCCTTATGCAGTGCTTGTGCAGATACAGTTGGGTATCTGGAGTGCCTACCAACTAGTGGACAAACTTAAACTTTCATTCTTTCTAACAGCCAGCGGGGGGCGACTCTTGTCTTGTCTGGGAGTTGTCCGTGTTTTTGTCTTACAACTTTAACCCTTTCACAGTGTGTTTTCAGTTCATGACAGTTAATTGTAACATTTTGGTTGCCTAAAGATGTCTTATGACGCGTTCGGTTGTACTCAGCTCCACCTTCTCGTGTCCTCGCTGGTTGCAAAAAAACAAGATGGCGACGGCCAAAATGCCGAACTCAAGGCTTCAAAACAGCAGTCCACAAACTACGTCTACTTCTTATATATAGTCTGTTTTTTTAACATGTTTTAAAGCTTGTAAACATGTTCTAGTAGAAACCCGAAATACAAGTATGAACCTCAAAATGAGCATGATATGTCCCCTTTAAAGTTAGAGGTACATTTACTCTCAACAGCTTTGCTATGGCATTATCTGTTCATATGTTATAAAGTTCTGTAGGTGGACAGCTTGTTGACTAAAAGCCTCCAATTAACACAACTTCTTTTTCACATTATTTTCAATCGAAAGGTCATGATAACGGCAGAATCCCAGAGCTTGGCAGGATATTAGTGCTTAGATTGGCCGGAGATACTAGTTTCAAAATTGCTCAATTTTCAGCAAAAACAACACCAGATATTTTTCCATGGTTGTGTAGCAACTTTGTAGCACAAACAAAGCGAGTGAAACCATCCGTTCCATGGTTGTGAAAACAGGAGACAGAGCCAGCGTAGTATTCAGTGCATCAACATGTATATTTCAACATATATTTATAGGATATTTTAGATTCTTTTCAATGTACACAAGTCTATTACAGACAAATAGAATTCATGTTGGAACAGATTTACATATATTATTCATATTTACAGATATTTGAAGTGCCTTTTATGTACAAATATACAGAAATGTCTCAATACATCATAAC
Organism: Sebastes umbrosus; assembly: GCF_015220745.1. Lineage (NCBI taxonomy): Eukaryota > Metazoa > Chordata > Actinopteri > Perciformes > Sebastidae > Sebastes > Sebastes umbrosus. The sequence goes on from NC_051272.1 coordinate 3,378,010, forward strand.
ACATGTGTTCTCATGGTGGTCTGGCAACCGTTGCGGTGCTGCATCAATGTGCAGGAGATTGTTTTTGTCTGGAGTGTGATGAAGCCTAGAAACAGACAAACACCCCAATGATGCAGGATGTCAGGAAAAAAATCAGGAAGCGTGTAGACTTGGAATGTGTGAGCTTCTCCCAAACGTTTTGTGAAAGCCGTGGGAGAGGTCGGTGTTGGTAGACTCCTCCAACTGTGGCCATACACCAAAACACACATCAACCCTCCCGCCCTACACTGTGTGTGTGTAGGTGAATGTCCTGCCATTGGATACCATCTGACTCATGCTACACAGAAATGAAAGCCATTCTTTAGGAACCAACACAGAGGACTGCCAAGCTGCAACATGGAATAATTAGGAAAAAGTGGATGCACGCAACGGCCTGATTAATGGATGTAGCCTAAACCACACACACACACATTATTTTTTTCGTTTTTTTGTGATAGCAAAAGCAAAGTTTTGTTTCTTACATAAACCACTAAAATGTGATTCTGAGAAAGCACAGCAAAATGGAAAGTTAATCACAAAGGATGAGGTGACTGCCTCGGTTACTTAGAGACGTGCGGTCTGGAAGAGTCGTTTTCACCACCGCGCACTTCCTGGCTGCTATAATACGTTTTATCTCTGTAAACACTCCAACAGGAAAGGGTGTTCGGCGGCACCGCGGGGAAACATAACCACCACTAAAAGCATCAGTATTCCTGGAAAAACATTTTCTTTCTTAAAAGTATCAGAAAGAAATCACGTTGGGACTCTGGACTAAAGAATACTTCAAGTATTACAACTAAATTCAACAAATTACTGTAAAAACAGCGTGTAGTGCCATTACAAACAGGTGTGGTGATATACAAACTTAATAAATTAGAAGTCAAACTTTGCAGTTTCTCTTCTTTTCCCAATGTTTTTCTAATATTTTTGCCGAGGTTATGTAGAAAAGACACAGGTAATGTGTCCATATTCTCTCTCCTTGTGGCAAATTCTCAGTTTACACCACATTTCTTCGCTCTGTTTCCTGACTTCCACGCAAAAAGCTTGATTTGTTTCATAGTTTTGGAGTTTGAGGGACATTTCAGTCACTGCCAGTCATGCCCAAAGTTAAGATGAGTTGATATGTGTACCTTGATGCCACTCCCAGACATGTTTCCATTCCCAACCCAAGTAAACCGCTGTTGCCTGGCTGTGTGTGTTTACTCCGCTTGAATGGAGAACTTGGGAGAGTTCTCCAGCTCTCTCCAGTTGCTAGAGCTGCCCGTAGGGCTCCGATTGGTCATCTTAGTCAGCAGCGTTGTTCTGCGGAGGCTGCTGTCCGAGTCCTCCTTCTTGAAGTTAGCGTTGATTTTGCGGCAGCAGGAGAAGCAGTGCACGAAATCCTGGAGGAGGTGACCGCTGAAGATCATGTATATCCACGGGTTGCAGCAGCTGTTGAGACTGGCAAGGAGCGCAGACAGAGTCACCGCTGTGTTCTCAGAATCTGGAGAACAGAGAGAGGAAAGAGGTGATTAATCTGCAAAACATCTGGTCCAGGCCAGCCTAGCAGAAACTGCCTGTCTAAGTCAATTCATCTGCTCCTGAAATGTAATGCCTATTTTTTTCTTTAAAGAAGAGAAAATTAACCAAATGCACATGTTGAAAAAGTTAGTGTCTGTTGCAAATCAAATGTATTTGAAGACTTTTTGTATCATTTTCTGGATATTAGTGAACTCATCTGTCTGCTGCGTCCCAGAAAAGCTCATTAGAACCAAGCAAAAGTAACAATATCACCTAATTACAGTAGCTTTGTTTCAAAATAACATATGTATCTAACAGAATATAAGACTACAATAAAGATATCAGGGATTTATTTGTTTCTCCTCTAATTCACTTTCAACAAGATCGTTCCTAATATTTTAATTCTGAAGGTGCACAGTGCTGCACTCGGTTATGGCTAGTGGCTTGTAAACAACAGATCAGTTTAAACATTTTTATTTCTGTAGTTTTTATTCATTTTTACTCAATTTACGCATAGTTTTTGGTTTTGTATGCCAAATAAATTTGTGGCACTGGACTAAGTGCTTCTCTGGTTTGTTATGTTTTGGCAATTCATCACATCATTCCTGAGGCTTTAAGAGTTTTAAAATCAGTAATAATTGATAAAAAATTAGCAGGTTTACTTCTAATATATCAAGTTTGTATATCACCACACCTGTTTGTAATGGCACTACACGCTGTTTTTACAATAATTTGTTGAATTTAGTTGTAATACTTGAAGTATTCTTTAGTCAGAGTCCCAACGTGATTTTCTTTTTGATACTTTTAAGAAAGAAAATGTTTTTCCAGGAATACTGATGCTTTTACTGGTGGTTATGTTTCCCCTGCAAATGTTTTGGTTTAATGTCTCACTCACCAGCATACTGGAAGTTGTCATCCCACACGGACCACATCTGCACTGTGAAAAACGGCGCCCAGCAAACGATGTACGCCAACACGATCACAAAAGTCATCTTAACAGTCCTCAGCTTGGCTCTTGATATAGTCGTGATGCTGCTGACTGAATTCTTCCCGATTAGCCCGTTCTTGCTCGCTGCGCCGGCCGTCGATTTCCTTTTCTTGTATTTGATATTTTTCCATATGCTGTGGCAGATGAAGCCGTAGCACATCATGAGGATGACCACGGGCACGAGGAAGATGCCCACGGTTATCCAGGTGATGTAGGCCTTGGCGCCCCACGGCTCGATGAAGTGTGCCCAGCAGTCGTAGACGTTGGAGCCGTTCTTGACCTCGCTCAGGGAGAAGATGAAGTACTGCGGGCTGCTGAACACCAGGCTGCACATCCACGTGGAGATAATCATGATGTAGGAGCGCTTGGTGGGTTGCTGGAGGGTTTTCAGAGGGTGGCAGATGGCGATGTAGCGGTCCAGGGTCATCATCACCATCATGTAGGTGGATGCAAACATCCCCATCACCTGAATGAATGAATGAATGAAAGACTTTATTTCCAACATAAAATAAATAAAAACAGATACAAAATAATAACAAACAAAACAAGAGTGTCCGAAAAGGAGTAGGTAGAAGTAATACTTATATTTCCCTATACCCCTTTCTCACTTCTCCTCTAATAACTCATATATCATAGAATGATAGAATGATAATATAATATAATATATAAACTATCCCAGACTGAATTACATCCCAAATTAAATATATGAACAGCATCCAAAGTTTATTTACAACCCACAAATCCATCCGGAGTTAAAAAGTAGATATAAACCAACCCTTAACACAACTCTTATCACAAACCTTATCACAACTCTTACCACAACTCTTCCTCAACCATATACGGTACCTCCCAAAAATATATATTTCTTGCTTTGAACATAATTATTGCAGTTTTAAATTTGACCAAATCCATAACTTTCAATGCATGTGACTTTAAAAACAGTATGTTCCCTACATCCCACATTATTTACTGTCCTGATTGCTCTCTTTTGTAGTATGCATAATGGTTGTAAGTTGCTTATATGAGTGTTACCCCCAAACTACCACACAGTAATTAAGGAATATGGTGATATAAGTGAAGAATACAGAATGTGCAGTGATTATGTTCCAGTATGTGTCTTGTTTTCCCTAAGACTGCTATGCTCTTAGCCAGCTTTGTTCTTACATAATTGATCTGAGGTTTCCAGCAGATTTTGTGGTCCAGTATTACACCCAGAAATGTATCTACATATACTCTTTCAATATTCACATCATCTATTATCATTTATGTCTATTTTTTGGTTTCCAAATAACATAAATTTAGTTTTGTCCAAATTTAATGACAATTTATTTCTGTCAAACCACCGTTGCAATTTTTTTATTTCTGTTGTGGCCAACCTCCAAAAGCTGCTGCAGATTTTCCCCAGAACAAATAATATTTGTGTCATCCGCAAATAAAACTAAATTCAGTGTCCTTGATATACCTATGTCATTTATATATATAAAAAAAACAGTTTTGGACCCAATACTGACCCCTGTGGGACCCCACAAGTAATACCTGAGCATGTTGATTTGTAATCCCCTATTTGCACGTACGTACACTGTAAACAATCTCTGTTAATTTACAGCAGGATTTCAACAGTATTAACCTGTTATTGCTAAAAACAGTGCTTTACTGTTAATACAAAAGAAAACCTGTTAAATTACGCTCAGAGGCCGTTTTTTAACTGAACTATAATGCATTCTTATAAAGCAGCACTTTACTGCTGATCAACTGTCTAAAGTATCATCAGTAACAGTTTCATGCAGTATTTGTTTTATTCTGGGACCTGATCTGCTCATGTGACGCTTGTACAAAGTTCATGATTGTAAAATCAGTGAATTAGCTTTATTGTTCTTCATCACATGTTGTTCTGGTTTGCATTCTGTGCTTGTAGCCAGCTAGAGACACACATTTTGACACAAGTGTCAACAAGTCTATTATAGCCTTTTTCCTAACAAGTGCCTTTAATTGTATTTAGTGTGACTATTCCTATCTCTGTAACCTGCTAAGTCTATTCATCTAGGCAACAAATGTTTATTAAAATGTATGTAAAAAATAAATAGTGCATTAAAACAAACCAGTAAGATAATGTAAAAGAAAGGTGAAAACACAGCTATATAATGTATCTTTAAACAGTAAATTAACTGTAAAATACTGTGAAATTATTAAAAAAAACAAAAAACAGTTCAAACAGTATTTTTCATTAACAGTACTAAGCTGCGACATTTCAGCGACAGTATAATAATGTTAGTTTTACAGTAACAGAAAGGCAACCCTGCTTCCAATTCTTTACTGTTATTTTACTGGGACATTCTTAACAGTGCAGCTGTGGTTGTCTGTGCAGGTAATTGAATTAAGAGTTAAGGAGCAGATTGTAATGTGCATGCTGTAGTTGTCTCTCTGCACTCATTGCTGTCTTAATTTCTGCATCTGTGTTTTAAATTTCTAGATGGTTTTAATGCATGTGCATCATTTTTTCTACTGCAGCTAAAATAATGCTTCTGTAAAATACTGTGAAATTAATAAAAAAAACCAGTTCAAACTGTATTTTTCATGTATTCATCTAGGCAAAAAATAATGTTTATTAAAATGTATGTAAAATACATACAACCTAAATAGTGCATTAAAACAAATCAGTAAGATAATGTAAAAGAAAGGGGGAAAACAGATACACTGTAAAAAAAAGTGTAAAATAAATCGCAAATGAAACATGTAATTTTATGTTGCAAAAGCCCAAATTTACATTAACTCAGAAGTTTTGCATAAAAAACTGTATTTTTACAAGAAATATTTTTAGAATTCCATGAAATCCTTTTCTTCTAATATAAATTAATTGTTAAAATAGAGTCATAAACCTCTAAAACAACAGAATAATTATCTTTAAAAATGATAAAGAAAAGCTTAAATACAGATAATTACTATTGTGATTACAAAAAATACTGTAAATCTAAGACCATTTACATATAAATCACAAATGAAACATGTAATTTTTACATTTTTTTCTGTCATTTTGAAATACAGACAAAAAATGTAAAATTTCTTGAAAAATTAATGTTTTTTTTCCAGTGTATATAATGTATCTTTAAACAGTAAATTAACTGTAAAATACTGTGAAATTAATAAAACAAAACAGTTCAAACTGTATTTTTCATCTATTCATCTAGGCAAAAAATAATGTTTATTAAAATGTATGTAAAAAATAAATAGTGCATTAAAACAAATCAGTAAGATAATGTAAAAGAATGATACAAAACAGCTATATAATGTATCTTTAAACAGTAAATTAACTGTAAAATACTGTGATATTAATTAAAAACAACAGTTCAAACTGTATTTTTCATTAACAGTACAAAACTGTAAATGTCATGTTAATTTGACAGTAGCATAAAGGCATTGTTAACAGTACCTGGAGGTGCTTTACGATCCTGCAGAGGAAGTCCGGGCTGTAGAAGCGGAAGGTGACGTCCCAGCAGAGCTGCGGCAGCACCTGGAAGAAGGCGACCACCAGGTCAGCCAGGCTCAGGTGTTTGATGAACAGGTGCATGCGAGACATCTTCTTCTTGGTGTTGTACATCGCCAGCAGGACGCTCACGTTGCCGATCACAGCCACCACGAAGGTGATGCTGAGGACCAGGATCTCCAGCTGAGCCACATCTTCGTTGCGCGCAAACGGATCGGATCCGTTCAGGTGCACGGTGGTGGTGTTGTTTCCAGGTGTTTCCATTGTCAGAGAGTGGTTGTTGCTGCTCAGGAGAAGTGCATAGTCCGCAGTGTGCATGGCACTGAGCCCCTCTGCAGATCCAGATCCAGAGGGGCTGCGAGGAGCCTCCTAGATCCGGATGTATGGAGCTACCTGATGCTCTCTGAGAGGGATCCTCTGCTCTCTGACTTGTGGCTGCTGCTGCTGCTCCTTTTTAAACTCTGCTGGAGTTGCAGACAGCGTGTGCGTAAAGATGGATACACTGCAAAAAATAAAACACCATAAAAAAGTTAGCTTATGAAAGAACAAGAACACGTTTGTCCTCAAACAAGACATGTAGGGCATGCATGACATCAATAAGGAACATTTTGAATAAAAATATATAATTTGTCATAATTAATATATAATTTGTCATGTTTCCAGCAAATGAATTAGTTTGAAGTCCTGTTTTCTTGAAACTGCACTGACATGCCTCTAAAGGAAGTGGAGGTTGTTGAAAGCTACATTGCAAGAAATCCAAACTCAATTTACCTCAAAGCTGTAGACAGAAAAGAAATCATAGACATAGTTAATACGTGCAAAAATAAAACATCTACTGACTGGAATGGAATTGATATGACACTAGTCAAGAAAGTCATTGACAGTATTGCAAACCCACTAACCTACATCTGTAACTTATCATTCACAACTGGCACATTTCCACAAAAAAAGAAAACTGCTAAAGTTATTCCGTTATATAAAGCTGGGGACAAACATCATTTTACTTTGCCAGTGCTCTAAAATACTGGAGAAACTGTTCATTGGAAGATTAGATAACTTCATGTTTAAACAAGACAAACGAATTGCTAATAATAATAATAATAAAAATAATAATAATAATAGCTAATAATAATAATAATAATGATAACAATACAAATAATAATAAATAGAATAATAAAAAATAATACAAATAATACAAATTCTTAATAATATGTAATAATAATAATAATAATAATAATAATAGCTTATAATAATAATGATAACAATACAAATAATAATAAATACAATAATAATAAATAATAAAAATTATAAAAATTCCTAATAATACATAATATGTAGGAATAATAATAATAATAATAGCTAATAATAATAATAATAATAATAATAACAATACAAATAATAAAAAATAAAATAATACAAATAATACAAATTCCCAATAATACGTAATATGTAATAATAATAATAATTGCAATTTTTTCTTGCTTTGGTAACATTTTTAAAGCTCATTATGATAGTTAAGTAATTTTTTGCAGTGTGTAGCGGAGCCCTTCCCCATGATGTTCATAACCTCCACCTCAGATCCTCCCACTCATAACTTGGGCCACGTGTTTACAAAGCAGTTTTCTTTGCATTAAAGTCACCCAAAACACTAACTCACACAATATTTTACAGTGTTTCCAGTCAAACTGCAGACTGAATTATTGAAAAAGGACATATTTCCTAGCCCAGTTACCTTTTTAGTTGAAGCATCCCTTGTTATACAGTTATTTACTGCAATAGGGATGGATTGACCAACACACTGGAATGTTGTTTGCTTTCACATCTGCTGCTGAGAGAAAAAAAGGCCTCGTACAACGATGAACTGTTTAAAATAGTTTATCTGAAGTGCTTTTTGCTCAAAGGAATCACCATGTTTGATTTATTCAGGGTCATTGTTTCCTATTTAAAGTAAAATTTCGGAGTATTCATGCTGCAAGAAACTGGTTTTGATCATTAATAATGTTCAAATGAGGTGTTTAGTTTTCGTTCATGCAGTATGCAAGCATGTGGTTAAAAAAAACCTGCGTAATTTTGTCTGCAATCTCACTTTTAGCAGAAATCCCAGAGATGGATATCGTCCGAATCTGGACAAATACCTCCAGAATTTACCGCTTTATTTAGAATATTTTCACCGGCTTTCCTTGCCCTGAGGCAGCTAAACAGTATATGTTTCCGGCGGGGAAATGAAGCGGTTATCTGAGCTCTCACCAAAAGCAACCAGACTCCATAAAAAAACAGTAATTTGACCTAGCAGTAACTCCTGTCCGTTTCTCCAAACTGGGGCCGTGCCCACCATCATCTATAGGTAATACACACTGACTATGGATAAGTAATTCATACAAACTCACTTTAAAACATCCAAACTTTTACTTTAAACTCAGATTAAAGATGAGAAAAAACTTTCAGCCTTCAGTGTCAAACTCTGCACATGCATCAGGGAAAGTCATCCAAGTGAATTAACAATAAGCAGAACACATTTGAGTGGAGGGATTCGTTAATAATTAAATTTTGATTTAAACCGACCAGCCTTTTGCACTGCCTGCATGCTTTTCTTTCTCTGTCTCTCTTATAGCTTCTCCTCGTTGGAGCATCCTTCCAGTCTCTACTCGTCTGCCAGTTCTTTGCTTCAGCATCTTTTGCGCCGCTTCAGTTTCCAAGTGACCCGTAACAATGTGAATTGCTTATTACAGTTTCCATTGCGAAAGCACATAATTGCCAACGGGCAGTGGCGGGTATCCGGCAGCTATTAAGCTCATCTGATCCATGTGCTGATAGTGAGGATAGTTATCTTTATTGCCTTCACCGTCCAGATCTGCTCTCTTTCATTTCCGATGATGGCCCTTGTAGTGAGTGGTGCAAACTGGGGCCCCTTTCCTAAAATTTCCTGCTGGCTGGTTGAACTGGCTCAGTGGTGTAATGAGGTTTTCTTCAATTATCCCTGTGTCAGTCTCTGCTAATCTTCCCATCAGAACCACGGCCAGGGACATTTCTGATGCCTTGGGCTTCTGTTGACCAGCTAACCAGCCTCTCCCCATGGGAGCCCTGGCTGTTATGTGTCTGATTTCTACACCCCGCTCGCTCCCCATCCACTCTGGTACAGTTTTGTCTTGTCCTGGGGGGTTTAAGGACAACAGAACGGATGTCTCCCTTCACGCTGGACTGAACCATGTTTTACCCTCATCTCCTGTTTTTGAAGATGTTCACCGGAGACGTCCTGCGCTGTTATTACAGCTCCGGGCTTAGATCATCTCATCAGCTTCAGAACATGCAGACTCCTTTAATCCGTCCTCAAACTGCGGACGATGTATGTCTTAGGGGCCAGGAATCATGGGAATGCGTGTTGTGTCTCAAGTAGCCGGAGCAGTCGGTCTGAATCATTTCCGTGATGTTTCCCTTTTACTCACAGGCTTAAGGTTCTTAAGAGCTCCTCAGACTCTTATTTTGTTCATCCTCGGGGATGAAGAATCCCGTTAAGGAGTTTCTCCTTTCATGAAGCAGGTTGTCTTTCTTGCATGACTTGTTCCCGGAAAACTTTGTGAATATCAAAACATCTTTGTTGCACATTTTAATTGAAATGTATAGCTTGGTCTTTCTAGCATTCAGAGTGGAATTCACAGCCTTTTTTTATTTCTACCTCTTCAGATCTCTCTAATTTTTTAATTTAAGATCAATGTTACGAAACAAAAAGTTTCTAAAAGTTGAACATTACGTCCCAGGGGCTTATATATACTGCTTATGTCACCGCCATATGTAATCTTGTGCATGAGAGGAATGTCCGCTCTTAACAAACTGCATAGTGTGCATGCTTCCCTTGTTCTGTCTGGCTCATATCATCAACACCCCATGCATTATAATACCCAGTCTCTTCATCCTGCTTCTATAGAGTATATGACATATACTGTGCTTCTGACTGACATCAATAAGAAGCACCTGAAAGAAAATGTATATCTGGTTTTCTTTATAGTATTCATAAAGGCAGTGTTTGCCTCCCGGGCGTCTGCAGTCCTACGAACATCACGTCAAACAAAACATTTAATTATCTGTTTGCTTTATGGATGAAGTTATGAACCTCCGCAGAGGCCACCTATAATACATTCGTTATGTAACTTTATATGTAGGTTTGAATGTTCTCCTCTGGCCTCGGTTGCCGATGATAAATCAGTGCTTCAGTAAACATGACATTCAGGTTTATAATCGGGAAAATCCGCGCCGAGTACACGATGGTTATGCAACCTGGACCTACGTGGATGATATACTGAAAACTTCAGTGCAGCTGCTTTTGTTTGAAGCCACTTTACTGGCCTCTCTGTTTGAATTTGAAAGACCACAGTGGCCTACACATAGATTTACAAACCACAAATAGTGTTTGAGTATTGGTTTTATTCTTTTTAAGAAAAAAATATTTATACTATAATGCAACACTGCAAAGAACAGTGAAGCATTTAAAAAGGCTTTACAGGCAGATCATGCAAACAGGAAAGCAAGTTAGTTATATCTGTGATGTAAAAGGCAATAGGAGGAGGTAAACAGCATGTCGATGCCTCCATATACGTAGTTTTGGTCGAATTTAGGCCCCTTAGTTGCAGTCATGGTGAATCTTAAAAGCGCTAAATGCAAGATTGAGAGCATTTCTGTTGCCTTTGCATGGCTTTCAACATGGCGACGGGTGAGCCGGCGTCTTGTAGCTAATGGTGCTAACAATGCTAACCGTGAAAACAACGGCAACAGTGCTGACAGAACCAAGCGTGGTAACTGCCGTATTAGCGTAGTGCAGAGCGATGGCTGTGAGCCAGCCAGTGGGGCATGCTCACGCGCACGAACATGCACGCAAAGCAAGTGCGTCCGGCCCGGCGATGTCAACAAAGCAAGAAGAAGCTCGGATTACAACACACACAGAGGGAGAGCAACTTCATAATCCAAGCTTCTCTGTGTTTCGCTTACATAGACGGGCCGACCGTTGCCGTTGTTAGCGCAGTTAGCTGCAAGCATGGATGTATTATTGGGACTGGATACTGGACCCCAAGACAGGCAGTAGATATGCTCCGAATTCCGTATAGAGCACCTTTAATGCTGCAACAGGTGATGATTTTTTTAGTGTGCTTTCAACTTTGTAGCAACACTTTGGGGAGGGTCCTTTCCTGTTTCAACACGTCAATGCCACCATGCCTAAGCAAACCCCGTCTCCTAGAAACGACTTTAAGGTTATATACTAATTTGCAACAGCAAATATGATGTGCACCATGATTATGATTTTTATCAACGTAATGAGGAAATGTTGTTTATTAACGTATCTGACAAGTCACGAAAGCATATCAGCTAAATCTTTGCTGACGTATTTAATTTGTGTTCCCTACAATCTACATTTTTATCTTTAACTTCCCTAAGTCTTGGTTTGGCATTGAAAAAGTCCACAGTGATTTGAAGCATGAGGCACAACATGTCTCTATGACATTTAACTGAAACCAAGATCTTTCCCTAACCTTGAAGGGATAGTTTGGGTGTTTCTCAGTGGGGTTGTATGAGGTACTTATCTATAGTCAGTGTATTACCTACAGTAGATGACGGTCTGCGTGCCCCCAGCTTGGAGAAGCAGGCAGGAGTGACACAGGACAAAAGCAATGTACTGCTGTGGACGGGGCCGGCAGCAAAACATATTTTAGCCACCTAAAAAAAGGCTCACCTAAAAAAATGTATATCAGTGTAAAGCTTCAGTAGGTAACAATGTTTTCTGCATCATTGGGCAAAAATTCCACAATAACGTTTCAGCATATTGTAATTCAAGTGTTCTGAGAGATAACTAGACTTCTGCTCCTCCTCATGGCTCTGTTTTCAGGCTTTAAAAAATCTAACCCGTGATGGAAGACTGTGACCAATCACAGGTCATTTCATTGAGAGAGCGTTCCTATTGGCTGAGCTCCGACTGGTGGGCGGTGCTTGGTATTTCCTCGAGAGATCTCAACATGGCTGCCGGGTCACAAACTTTCTCATTTTACAGCTAAACAGTACGCTACAAGATGATTCTGAAAACATCTGAGGAGAGAAATAGGCATTACAGTAACAGAATATTGATTCATATTTGATCAGCGCTGCCTAGTTTGATCGTTTGATTGGAGTTTGCGAGTTGCGTGGCAGCTGGACGGCAGATTCCAGATCAGCTCTGACTTGTTGTTTTCCTCTGGTCTGTGAAATCTTGCGGAAGACACAGAGGCACATGACTTTCTTCAGATTACCCGTCTCATTCACTACTGTCAGGATATAGTGACCATTTTATAAAAATAACTTTTTTTAAATCATATTTGCTGCTTTAAGTGCACGCTATATTTAGAGTATTTTCACCACTTTATCTCGCCGTCAGACAGACCTTTTCCGACGGGGAACTGAACTGAAAGTGAAACTTATCTATGCTCTCTTCAACGCAGCCAGACTCAGTTGACAAAAACATTATAGATAAGCTTCCCTTTCAGTTCAGTTCCCCATTGGAAAATATTCTAAATACAGCGTACGCTTGAACGGATATAGATTTCTTTAGGTGGTTAAAATATGTTTTGCTGCTGGCCCCGTCTACAGCAGTACATTGCTAATCTCCTGTGTCGGTACTGCTTCTCCCAACTGGGGGCGTGCTGACCGCCATCTACTGCAGGTAATAGACTATAGACTATTGACTATGGATAAGTACCTCATACAACCCCACGTCAAAACACCCAAACTATCCTTTTAACCTAAGTGCCTTTGTTGGTTGACCCTAAGTCCGAATTGGAGCTAGTCTCTCCAGTGCTTTGTAAACCCACCATCAATCACCAACAGGGATAAAATAGACACAGAATTATGAAACACACCAAAACTAAACCCTCAAACATAGACACAGAATGCAATCAACACTTCAGTTACTAGATTTTATGACCCCTCACAAAGCTGGTATTTATAACAGGACTTTCATTCAGTGACTTCAGTGTAGGAAAACATGTAAATCTTGTTATAAAAAGCACGAAAGCTGGACGTCAAACTCCTCATAGATGTTAGATATTGCTAGATGATTTTGTCCACCTTCCACACAGACCTGAGAGAGCTGTGATGTATTCTTTAACACAATTTAGTACAAGTCATTTTACGATAATTGCGCTTCAGGTATTGAAAAGCAAACTCATTTGACTCTGTTATCATAACAAGATATGGCTTTCATTTAGTTGTGAAACCACTCAGATGTGATTCTAAACTAACAACACAGCAGATATTAGCTCTCTGTAATGGGAACCTTTGAACAGGTCTCATCACATTACTGTGAATGGTAATATTGTTACTTTGATATGAAGTCACTCCTTTATCCACACAAAAAATTAAAACATGGGAGTTTTTTCTTTCTCCGAAAATAAGACGGTGCCCTAGATAATTTGTTCAAACTAAAATAGCCAGGCTGAAGCTAATGGGTCCTGCATTCTCGATGAGTCATGGAGATGTTCGGGACCATTTCCTTGGCGGACAGATCAACTTGTCCTGTGTAATGACCGGCTGTTCTGCTCTCACACGGACATGGAGGTGTGATCCCGTCTTCCCCGGGCCATTATCACATTAAAAGATTTCTCTTCACATTTCATTGCTTTTTGACTTCTTATACAATTCATTGCTTTATAGATTAAAGTATATAGTGAGTATATTATGTAATATAAAATGCAAAATATTCATATACGGTATTTTTGTATACTTTTTTATCTGCCTTCTCCTGAAACTACATCTTCACAGTGAGACTTTAACATTAAACGTACGGATGATTCAGTCAGTAAAGTGGACGGCAAGTCATTATTACGACAAATGGCACAATGTAATGTAGTGTCCTATATAATACAATGTACTTAAAGCTCCATTAAGAGATATATTTTTAGCTTTGCTAGCAGTGTGACTCCATGGAAATGAGAGTGAGTCTGTCTATCTGTCGCTCCCAGTTGGCAACACAAGGTCTGAAATGTGAAGCCAATGCTGAAGTGCCTTAAACTTGCATTCTTACTAACAGTCAGCAGGGGGCGACTCCTCTGGTTGCTAAAAGAAGTCTGATTGTATAGAAGTCTATGAGAAAATGAGCCTACTTCTCACTTGATTTATTACCTCAGTAAACATTGTAAACATGAGTTTATGGTCTCGGTCGCTAGTTTCAAGTCTTCTTCAATGCAGCATGATGTTCATTTAGTAAATGATGGTCCCATTTAGAGTCAGATACCTTGTGATTGACAGGTCGCTACCATGGCGTTGTCCCGTCTTAGAACTTAAACCCTTTCACAATGTGTTTTCTGTTAATTATAACCTTTCTAGTCACCTGAAATGTCTTATTCAGTGTTCGGTTGTGCTTAGCTCCACCTTCTCATGTCGCTTCTGGCAACGGACAAATACCAAGATGGCGTTGGCCAAAATGGCAGTCCCCAGACCAATGGGGGATGTTACAGTGACTACATCCACTTCTTATACACAGTCTGTGGTCGCTCCACCACAACTATTGGACGAATTGTCGTGACATTTTTTACAGGCATTCATGGCCCAGTGGATGAATCACTCAGATTTTGGTGACTCCCGGACATTTCCTTTACACCCACCATGAGAGAGGTTTGAGTGAAATATCTCAACAACCATAGGTTGAATCTGTATATTTGGTGCAGACATTCATGTCCCTCCCCAACATTAATTGTACTAACTTTGACTTTTCATCTGGCGACAAAATAAGAATTTGTCCAAAGACTTAAACTTGGTGTGAATTATTGTGTTAAATATATAGAAGTGTGCTTTTGGACCCTCACTTTCAAGTGTTTTGAGAGAAACATAACAAATGCAGATGGTTCCATGTGGGGCGCAGGAGCTCACTTCACGAGTATGTATGACAATGATATCAGTCCTATGCTATGGCATTTTAACACCTAAAAACAATTACAGTACATACCTATGGGAGACAGTATTAGCAACATGTTGGAGAGGGATCTAACAACAACAACACCTCCAGTAGACATTAGACTTTGAGAATCTAAATGCCAAGTTGTAGTAAAGCTAAGGCTCAGTAAAACAGGTTTGAAGCCAAAAACATGACTCTAAAGCAAAAATTGTCAAAAGTCAGAACCAGGCTGGCAGGGGAGATAAGGTAAACTTATCCAATATGGGATCAGGGTAGCAAGCAGGTGTCCAAAAGGCAGGCAAGTGGTCATAACAAAGCTCAGGCAAACAGGACATGGGTGGAAAATCACAATAGATAATCTGACAAGGAATTAATGGAAGTGGGCCAGTGTATATGCTGCTGGTCTGATGGGGAAGTGGGAACAGGTATGCAGGTGGGCGGGGGACGTCAGATGATGGGAAATGGTGGGAACACAGGTTACTGCAGGGCAGGTGGGAGCGGCTGGGTCTAAAAACGACAGGAGCAGCCCGGTCTCACCAAATAGTGTATGAATGACACGGTAATTTGTAAGTCATTTTGAGTGCAATAACATCGCCTTTGTCTCATGTGTATGCCATGTAGTGTGTACTTACTGCAATGCAAATGCATCCGCATAAACATGCTACGCTCAGAGCTAGTGACGTAGAATACAAAGTAAGAGAGACCACTTATGGTGGGTGGGAGGGTCCAACGAATACAAGACTTTCAACCAGGAGACAGGTGTCCGTGTCCAAAAGTGTTGTTGAGTTATCTTGAAGTTACGTTAGTGATGTTTGTGACATGTTTTCCGTACTTATGCTGTGTTGTTTATGTACGTATTTCACTTCATTTCCGTACTTATTTTAAGCTCAACCACAATGTTTTTCCTAAACACCAACACCAACTAAGTGTTTTTGTGGCCTAAACCGAACTGTGGCAGTTATCGCAGTTCTGTTGCGTAAACATAACCGTGACCGTTTCATGGTAACAACATGCCGTATAAATGACACAAACGAAAAGCCTAAAATGCGTTATAATGACACGCGAAATGTCCTTAAAATGTTGTGCCATTTATACGCCTTCCCATGAGATCAGGTTGACGGAAGAGTTAGTAGGAAATCAACACTAAAGTGCTCCTATTCCTGCCGTTCAACACGAGAGACTGACAAGAAAAGTGGCTTGATGTCCTAAAAGGAAATCTGGGATATAAAGTAAAAATAACAAATCAAAAAACTTAGTGAAAAACAGTTAAAACACTTAACAGTGACAGTTAAGTGTTTATTTTCTATTTAAATACCACTTGGAAAATATTATCGTGGCAACTTGATGAAAAGAGCGATGAAATATAACCAAACTGCACAGTGTGTTCACATTACACATACAGTATATCAGATATATACTGTGTACCATACAGCCATCTCTCTGAAAGGTTTATCGTTTGTCAGATATACTGTAGCTCACGAGGGCATCGCCCCCTTGGCAATTTTAAGTACTTAATCTGATTTACTCTTACAGGAAAAAATCAGTAATCTAGATTGACTGTACTTTAAAGTGATTAATAGTCTGATATATTGTCCTTGACCCACTGCCACAATTAGTACAGCAGAATATTCTCTTCTGCTTAGCTGCACGGTACAGTCATTTGAGCTTTTATCTTTACGGACATCTATTTTGAGGTACGATCACGTTGTTCTCTGCGTGAATAAAACTACCATTATATTATTTCCCTGGAAAAAAGGCTTTGAAACCGCTGCCACAGTAAAAAAAAAAAACAAGGCTGTTTGAAGATTGAAAGGTTATCCATCGTACAAAGACATAGTTGCGTCATCCAAAGAGGAATACACAGAACCTTGATCTTTAAAGCAAAACGTGAGAGACATGTGATCCCACGTAGGTTGTTCCCGCTGGTGTAATTTTCTGACATTTGAAGGAGGATAGGCAATCTTGTTTTCTGATGAGAAAGTTAACTTGCAATATAAACAGTCGAATGAAGCTGGGTTATTTATATGAAGATAGATGATCTGAATGGAAAGGGTGGGTGGACGTGTGGGTTATTTTTCTGTGCAGATGTGCGTGCATGTGGTGGTTCCCGCGTGCGTCTTGCAATCAGAGCTTATGGGAAACTCGGAGGCATCGACACGACTTGTCATCTATCAGGAGAGTTAGACAGCAATGTTCTCACTGCTGTTTCTTTGAATCCACGCACTGTGGCCTAATAACATCAGCCCTCATGGGGGGGAGCATCCAGGCCTCACCCCGATCCCGTTCCGTTAATTTGGCCAACTGGACTGTTGAGTAGATTTATCAGATAAATATGTTTTTATGTGATTATCTTTAAGATTCTAGTCCTCTCTTTCTATCCCCCCTCCTCTACCACCTTATTTGTTTGCTTTTCTGAGACTCAGATCTTTTGAAGGAAGGGATTAATTCATAAAGAAAGGTGAATAAAATCAGACACATTTCAAACTTATATGGGTGTATGTTTTATGCTCAAAACTATATTTTGGATGGAGCACCACTAAACATCCCTGATGGGTCCATGCAACCCACACAGGCTGGTGTGTGTGCATTGTGTATGCTGCCACCAATGTGATGGTTTCAGTTCACTTTTAAATCAGCAGCTGCAGGAAGTGAAATTGTATAACATTTTGAAAATTGAAATTAAATAACAATACCAGTTCCCCATTATTTTATCTTTCCTCCAAAGGAATAACAGATGTTGCCATTTAAGTGAATTTCAGTTTTAATCTAAATGTTCAGCTGGTGGCTAAACGGAGAGAACTGAGTCCCGTCTCTCTCTCTGGAGACGCACAGTAGCTTCCTGCTTTAAAGTGGAAATGAAGCCAAGTCAACCAAGTTAAGCTGATTTACTAAATAGATTTCCACTCTAATAAACAATCATATAACAAACATGACAAATATAAGCATTTAAAAGAAGAAAAAAAACAAGCCCCTTTGTAGTAAGACTGTCGCCATGTTGCAGTACTCCAGCCTGTGACGTCACGAGACTGGTTGGCTCGGCTGAGTTACACAGATACAGCCGTAGAGACGGTAAAAGACAGAGACCGGAGGAGACATGGGATGAGTTTTACAATGTTAAAACCAAGGACAAAACCGTCCATTTTCATAAACTGCGGCTGAAACGGAGATCAGTGCTGCAGCGATGGCTAGTGGCACTGAAGAGAAAGAGCTCTCCGATACACTGAGTTCAGCTGCAGCCGACTCTGTCTCCCCATCTCCCGTCCTCTCCCGTCTCTGATCACTTGTCTCTCCTCCTCTGCTGTCTCATTCAGACCGTTCAAAGACGGGGTCGCTGAGACAATAAACGCCGAAAGCACCTCTTTATTCTGAAGCCCACGTTATAGCGTTTGTTACCGCCACAAAGTAAAACTTTTTTCTTCTTTTGACTGATGTCATCAAAACAATCACTAGAGACATTATTACCCTAATGTTACTTGCATCTCTGAAGTTGTTTCTGAAGATTATACTCCCAAACCTAAGCGCACACACGGCGGACACCACGGACTCGGTGGGCTGCTGTCAGTGGCAGCATCGGGCGATGTGGGCGTGGCAGCCGGTCATCGCACCGCTGTTGTCCCAGCGTACTCCGCTCCACAGTTTATTAGGTTAGTAGTTTTAAGTCGGTGGCCGCTGTATGTCCTCAGCACCATTTCTGTAGCGTCTTTATGTTTTTCCTGCGGTCGCCCTCCTGTTTTATGATTTCTTCTTTTGAACATTTCTCTCGTTGCGTCTTGTTTGATGTTATTGTAACGGTGGGATTAACATTTACCATCACTATGATTTTTCTCTATATTAACTGCCAAAAAGGCATCACACGTGTCTTGTGGCAAATTAAAAAAATATCGTAGCCATCACCAACCAACGTAAGGCACAATAATTTACTTTTGGAACAATATCTGTTGATATCTGGTGATTTTTCTAATATATTTGGGCACTACCAGGGCCAAAACATGCATGTTTCCTGTCCTCTTTATGCAGCCCAGTCTCACGGGAAGTCATATAAATAGCACAACATTATAAGGGCATTCTGCGTATCACGAGTACGCATTTTAGCCTTTACACGTGTCATTTGTACGCCTCTTTTTACGTGTAGTACATTAGTAATGTAACACATCAACTATGGAAAACACATCACAAACATCAATGTCACTAAGGTATTTTACTAAACAAAACACCGGTCATCACAAACATCAATGTCACTAAGGTATTTTACTAAACAAAACACCGGTCATCACAAACATCAATGTCACTAAGGTATTTTACTAAACAAAACACCGATCTCGAACACCAGTCTCCTGGTTAAAAGTCTGGTGTTATTTGGACTCATCCACCTCCCCACCCGCCCACCCGCCCACAAACGGTGTTTCTCATTTTTTATACTACACCACTAACTCTTACCGTAGTATTTATATACATTGCAGTCAATACAGGATACATGGCGTACAAATGACACGCGGAAATCAAGAAAGGCCAACTCATTGCACGCTTAATGCCTTGCGCAATATCGTGGCTTTAAGACTGCAGCAGCAGCTCAGAGGGGAACCATGAGAATATGGGAACAGGCCAGGACAAAAGAAAAGAGCAGCAACCCCGCAGGGGATTGATGATTAGTTTCCTGTATGTCACTTTTGAGGTTACTCAATTACTGGCGCTTTGACAAATTTCAAAGTCCAGGAGCTGAAATAAATCAGTGTATTTTAATGAGCACGTACATTTATATGTTTGCAAAAATAGTGATAAAGAAACACAACAAAACCTTGCAGCAATTTAACTAATCCTGAATCACTTAAAAAGAAATTGAACAAATGAATGAACCTCCTTATTGTACATACTATAAATTCCTGCTTAATTTCATTTGCATGTTACAGAGGTGTTGGTGACTTATCCTTCCATGTCGAGAGAGTTGAAGAGCAAACAGAAATAGAAGTGTCCGAGTTAGGGGCCACCTTGCTGATAATGGCACACAAGAGCACTCTAGTTTGGCCTTTTACCCAATTACAGTCCTCCTTCTCTTTCCTTCTCACTCTTATTGCGTGTGATTGACTCGCTGTGTTGTCCACTGCATGCCATCCATGCTGGCTGAGGTAAATATTTGACTGGTTTTGCGTACCAGTTTGTTTATTCCCACAGTGCATAATGTGAATGTTTATATATACATGAGGTTTAGCTCATATGGAACCAATCCAAGTTTTGGATACATTGAAGGGTGTTTTCAAAAAGCTGGAGTCTTACATGAAGTTGTAGTCTCTCAGTAATGTAAGAATGCGCTTACAGTTGATAAAAAAAGGTGAAGATTGATGCATGAAAGTCAGATGAACTAACACACCCATACTCAACCGATGTTGGCAGTGGACATAAATTGTGAATACCAGGCTGAAAAGGTCACATACTGTAGAAAGGTTCAGTCCTTTCAATCAGTTTAACTGTCTTTACTGACAACCAGGTAAAACAACCAATGTAAATCTTTACATTACATGACATTTATTTGGTACACTTTTGTCCAAAGTGACGTACAAGAAGTGAATTCAAGCTCAAAAGGAGAAAGATCATAAACCACCACAGCTAAAAGCTACAAAAAAACCCATTAAAGCAGTTCCTTTAACTATTTCTAGATACTCGGCCCAAGAAAACAGGAAATCAGGAACAGGAAAACCCCCAACTTCTCTCTTGAAGAAGTCTCAGTACGGAGCTCATTTCTGTTCTCTATATTGTGCAATTTAGTGGGTTGTTTTTATTAAGAATAAATTAAAATAATAGCTAATTGGCAATTGGCTGTAGCCTTATATTTTACCATAGAGGTCAATCTTGAATTAATGAATGAATGAAACCTTTATTGCCTCTTTGGGAATTAGCTTTGCACAAAGAGCAGAATTTCAAGAGAACAACCATATATGACCGCACATAATATAACATAAAGCTTGAGCATCATAAAAACATCATAAACTCTCTGCAAGAAAGGGATAATTGTATTTCCCAAAATGTTAAAACATTCCTTTAGTCAGTAAGGCACAAATTAATGTATCTTCAGCGGCATTTACTTAGTTGACAGGTGTGTCATCCTGTAATTCTCAGCCATGGATCTGTTTTTCTCATCCCACCTGAACTCCCTCCAGGTGCCTCTCTTTAAAGGTTCTTTATACGATATCCAGAGCATTAATAGAGCATCAAACAACTATTTGCTATGTGAAGATATAGAGGAGTAATGTCTACCTGAGCAGAGAATGAAGTCACTCTCCGTCTGTATGTGTTGTAATCATTTAGTAAATTATGGTCCCATTTAGAGTCAGATAGATCACAGTGTGTTTTCAGTTCATGAATGTTAATTGTGACCTTTTTGGTAATTTAAAAATGTTTTATTCAGCGTTCTGTTGTACTTTGCTCCACCCTATTTTGTCACTTCTGGTTGCAAATAACCAAGATGGCGACGACCAAAATACCAAACTCGAGACTACAAAACGGCAGTCCACAAACCAATGGGTGACGTCATGGTGACGACGTCCACTTCTTATACACAGTCTGTGGTTAGCGTTGTTAGCACCGATAGCTGTGAGTCGCCGGCTCAGCCGTCGCCATGTTGAGAGCTATGTGGAGGCAATAGATGTGCTTTGAATTTCGTATTGAGCAACTTAAAGCCTAAATTTGGAGTTTTTGGTGGGTGGCAAACCGTTTCAAAATTCTCACTTTTAGAAACATATGGTGTCGACACAGACCCCGTGTTTATGTTTTTCTACAGTCTGGTCTTTCCCCTTTCAAGGCAAAAGAAAAACAATCAAGAATCAGGAAGTTAGCCCAATTTGCTCCTTGTACATCTGTTCAACATGTGAGACAGTCATATTTCAGCAGAGCATTGGCTGAGTGGAAAGCACCCAGTGGGCCTTTGGTGGCTCTGTTGCTTGATGATGAGTTATTTTAATTCACTGGCTCAGCTGTTGACCACATTTTAAATTTAGAATTTGAGTTTTTGAACGTCCCTTACTGGCCTTTCTGCATTTTTTTTTTCCAGGGATTGAATTGTGTCCTGGACACTCTTCAGCCTATAATGTTCACAACCAATCACGGTAGCACAGCATCACTTTTCTTCTGCCTGTAAACGTCTACTGATTAATGCGCAGGCACGCTTTACATTACAGGAAACAAAGCAGAACGGTGATTTGTGTGAAACTGCAAACAGGTTAACTGGACCCTGGCTGGTCACTGTGAATGGAAAAGCAGCTGCTGTGCCCCCGGTGACTCTGCTTTCCGTCAAGGATGACCCAGAGATCCGGTTCACAGAGGAAACTGCTAAGTATTCGTAACCCCCTCATCTTCTATAAGAGGAATTAGCTATGGGATAACAAGTCTACAGTCACGCTAGCAGCTCCATGAGGCTGCGCTGAGGCACAGCCGTGATTATTTGGTCAAACCCAAACAATTGGGCAAAAGTTTTTACAATTCATCCTGAGGGGGACATGAATGTCTGGACAAGATTTGTTGGCAATCCATCCAATAGTTGTTGAGATATTTCAGCTAAGATCAAAGTGGTGGACCTACTAACAACTACACATGTGCACATGGTTGTTTATTTTTGGATTAAACTTACAAATTGACTAAAGCTTTTTTGGTTTTATTATTTAAAGTAAATATTAATAAAGGTTAATTTAATGTAAATAAGAATAACAGTTAAAGGCAGCTAATCTAAACTAAACTTAAAGGTCTTATTGATAACGTTTTAATGTAGAAAAGTGCAGAATAGAAGTATGGCTTTTCCTGAAAAAAATATTATGATTTTGAATTGATAATTTAAACAGTTTGGCGGGTCCAAAATGAATGTTTTGTTATCTCTGTGGAAGATATCTGACGTTTGGCTTCAACTTCTAACAAGGCTTGTGAGCCAATAGTAAAACGATGTTGGTATCTTCTTGGTATCTCTGGGTCGTCAGTTGGAATGGGAAAAAACGATAAATGGCTGAGATTGACAGTAAGTACCTGGCAACGGCTTGTTGTGAAGTAAATGCAATTGAACGGGGGAGGGAGAATGCAACATCTAGTGGCTGAATGTTCAATCAATAACACCTTTAAATATGTCAGCATTAATTTGTGAATAACTCAGGTTGGGATCTCTCTGAAGCAAGAGGTCAAAATGATCCAAAAAGTGTTACAGTAAATCTGATGGGTGAGCAAAAAAAAAAACCCACAAATGCACTTCAACTTTCACATCCTTCTTTTCTGCCAATGGAAGACACTGACTTGCCAGCTGATGAATCAACATTGTTTCTGTTTCTACATCCCTTTTTATCATTTCGCCAACATGAAGTGTCTACAATTATTACCTCCACCAAGGCCGGAGGCCTAGGAAAGAGGTCATGTTTTCACCGGCGTTGGTTCTTTTGTTTGTTTGCTTGTCCGTTTGGAGCATCACTCCAAAAGTCTGTGATGGATTTGAATTACACTTTTTGGAGGGGTGGGGTGTGGCACAATGAACAATCCATTGGATTTTGGTGGCGAGCCGGATCATGATCCGGCTTCTGAAATTCTTTTTAATAACTCCGCTTAGCCTGTGCATTAACACCACAGGCTTTAAGACATGCGTAGTGTAACTGATGATGCGTTCATGACGCGTCACCCTGCCTCTTTCCTTCTGCCTGCAGAGAGAGGGACAGAGAGAGAGCGGGGGGTGGAGGGAGGGGGGCACAACTGTAGATTCTGCTTTTTTTCACATTAAACTCGGTGAAATTTCAGTTGAGTTCGACCAAAGCACACTTGGTGATTGTTGAAAAGAGTAACGACGACGGTTTAGGTGAATTTTACTTTGTTTCTGTCCAGTTTGAATGAAGTGTTTTACGATGCTCCGCTACATACAGCTGATCTCAACATAAACACTAATACACGTGGATGATGGCGCAAGCTGAACGAAGGGGTGGGGGGGGGGGTCAATCGTACTCGGGCAGCTTGGCGAAGGTCTGCGCTCTCTGAGTGCCATTCTAGTTTTTCCAGTGGCACAGTGTTGAACCGTTTAAGAGTAGATTGAATTTTGACTGCGAAATAGGAGGCACATTTTAGCACGCTGAGTCAAGATGAAGATGGGTGATTTCTTTTTCTGGTAACCACACAAAAATCCTGAGCCCTCTCGAGCTGGCACGGCAGTACCTCAGCCCAGCGGCTTTACCACTATTGCTTTGTGCCACGCTACAGGACTTGGCTATCACAAAGAGGGATATGTGGGATCACTGATCAAGATGTTCCTTTGTAGTGTCTGCCATTCAGATCTGCAGCAGCTCGGCGTGCTGCTGGATCAGTAGGCATTTCAGTGAGTGCCAGGGGAGTTTGAAAAATGTCCCTTTCACTCTGTCTAACCACACGGAGTTGGACTCTAATCTTTACCAAAACGATTCCTGCAGAATGTGGCTTGTGAGCCATGATGACCATTTAGCCTCTTGACACTGCATGCCTGTCAGGTTTTCCAAAACAAAAACATTAATGAAAAGCTGATGAGATGCATGTTATGCCAGGCTGTTTGTTCTGTGGGATCGTGCAAGGACTTGATGTTGTGGGAGAGCTCACAGAGCCAAAATGATAGCAAAATCTCTAATGAGTTTTTGATTACTATGTGTACATTTTAAAGAATGGATGATTATTTCACGGAATCTTTTTTTCTCTGACCTTCTGTCCATGTGGCTGCTGTTCTTCCTGCTTTTGTTTTCCAGTGGCAGACGTTTCCATCTCTGTGAATCAGCCCTCATAAGACCCTTCTCTGAGGGAACATTAAACAGACCCATATCCTCTGAAATAGCAGCTTTACAACCTGAGATTCTGTGAGATTTACTTACTGTCTTATTTTGGACGGCTATATTTCTATTAGGTGCTGCTGATGAATCTATGTGACAGCTAAGGCCTACAAACGAAATTGTTAAGATTCTTTGCTTTCTCATTGTGACAGATATACTGACTGAGTCTGTGCACAACTTACATAAAACGTGTCTGTGAGGGGTTTAAGAGCCGCAAATGGTGGGCCTCTTCTTCTCAGCGTCTGTAAAATGAAATCTAAACGCTGCATTAAGGAAGCTGACATGATAAGACAGTACCATAAATCCACGGAGGCCTTTAAGTTACACATGTTGTTTTTATCCTTAAGTGGAATAATGGGAAATAAAATAGATTTCAAGCACTTGAATTTGAGCAAGAAGCCAGAGAAGTGATGTTTTCATCTCATGTTATCATGCATGTTTTTTAATATAATCTGGGGACTTGACTTGAGACTTGTCAGTCTTGACTTGGGCCTTGACTTGAAACTCAAAGTTTAGGACTTGGGACTTGACTTGGGACTTGTCAGTCTTGACTTGGGACTTGACTAGGGACGTGTCAGTCTTGACTTGGGACTTGTCAGTTTGGACTTGGGACTTGACTTGGGACTTGTCAGTCTTGACTTGGGACTTGACTTGGGACTTTCAGTCTTGACTTGGGACTTGACTTGGGACTTGTCAGTCTTGACTTGAGACTTGACTCGAAACTCAACGTTTAGGACTCTGGGCTTTTCAGTCTTGACTTGGGACTTGACTAGGGACTTGTCTATCTTGACTTGGGACTTGTTAGTCTTGACTTGGAACTTGACTTGGGACTTGTCAGTCTTGACTTGGGACTTGACTTGGGACTTGTCAGTCTTGACTTGGGACTTGTCAGTCTTGACTTGAGATTTGACTCGAAACTCAACGTTTAGGACTCTGGACTTGTCAGTCTTGACTTGGGACTTAACTAGGGACTTGTCTGTCTTGACTTGGGACTTGTTAGTCTTGACTTGGAACTTGACTTGGGACTTGTCAGTCTTGACTTGGGACTTGTCAGTCTTGACTTGTCAGTTTGGACTTGGGACTTGACTTGGGACTTGTCAGTCTTGACTTAGGACTTGACTTGGGACTTGTCAGTCTTGACTTGGGACTTGACTTGGGACTTGTCAGTCTTGACTTGAGATTTGAATTGGGATTGTCAGTCTTGACTTGGGACTTGACTCGAAACTCAACGTTTAGGACTCTGGACTTGTCAGTCTTGACTTGGGACTAGACTAGGGACTTGTCTGTCTTGACTTGGGACTTGTTAGTCTTGACTTGGAACTTGACTTGGGACTTTTCAGTCTTGACTTAGGACTTGACTCTGGACTTGTCAGTCTTAACTTGGGACTTGAATTGGGACTTGAGTGCAAAGACTTGAGACCTACTTGTGACTTGCAAAACAATGACTTGGTCCCACCTCCGTGTCCTACCATCCTCTAAACTCCAACTTATTTACAACCAGTTCAGTTTTGTCCTTTTTTATGTGTTTTATCTCCTCATACTTTACACATCAAACATGCAGAATCCTTTTATGTTTTTTTGCGCCAACTGAGCTGGAGCCGGAATTCATGTTCTTATTCTGGCTTGCGCGTCTGGCACGCACAATGTCGATAGCTGGCAAGTGCTGAAAGGTGTCCGTTCTTTCAGATTAAAGTCACCACTAACTGAACATTACAGAGTGAGTGGTTGCGTTAGGTCACTGCCAGCGTGGAACAGATCTGTCACTGCACGGACCTGCAGCCAAGTGTTAACTGAATAAGGGTCGGGACCGGACTCTGGGCTGCCGTCCTCTTTCTCTTTTACATCGGGGTTTTCTTTCAGGGTCTTGCAGGCGATGTCACAAGGTTGTCTGCTGATAAGAGATTTATTTTTTAAAGCGGGGTTGGGTTTGGTTTGCCCAGTCAGTTTATATTTGCTTAAACCTCTGCCCAGTATCAGAGGTTTGATATATGGTGTTGGTTTAACCTCCGATTATTGACCCGAGTGTCACAGTGCATGTTATATATGATAATGAAGATTTATGTAATGCAGATTTAGGCATGTTATGGATACATTTAAACCTACAAAGCACACAACCTTACACATGGATGCACGCACATTGTCAATACACTACCCTCAGTGGTCTCTTTACGCCCAGTTAATATCATGGTCATTGATTCAGCAATGGAAAATGTTCCTTACAACTCAGGCAAATTTATTCAACTAATGCATTATTATTTATTCAGTGGTTCAATACGAGCATGCAAAATTCTAATTCAAGTTCAACAGCCACCCCAGTTGGCACTAATCTCCCCCTTTGCCTATCGTGTCGACACAGGCAGCACGACACAACAGAGCTCAAACGGAGCGGCTCTCATTCTTGTCTCAGCTGACAGGACGTGTTTCCTCAGGAGGCCTCTTATCACGTTTGTCTTGACATTCCAGACTATGTGGCGAGGACTCGGAGGCAGAAATAAGCATGCCGTGGTGAAGTGTGGCGCCTCACCTGTATTTCTTCAGTCGGATGCATTGATTTGAATAAAACATACAACGTTTATTTGACTGCTTTACTGTAGAGAAGTGTTCTTGAGGAATATTCATATTGAGAGGCTTTTAAATCATGAAAGAGGCTCATAAATATTTCCACCTTTGGCTTAAAGGTGCAATTTGTAAGATATGGCCAGAATTTTAGTTTAAAATGTTCAAACAGAATGTGAAGTAGTAACAGTTTTGAATGCTACCAGATAGCACCGGCCTGTCCTGTCTTGTAATACCACTTGTACCTCGAAAGGCGATAGTGAGCCACTGTAGCGTCCAGTCTGCCTGCAGTCCAACATGAGAGGACGAAGAAGTAGAGCTGCCCCGAGGGCTTGTCATCACATTAAAGGAACAGCTCCTGAGTAGTGGCACAGTAAACCCAAAGATGGTTGAAGCCCTTCGCAAGCAAACTTTATCACCATCCCAACCACCCGCCCCTGGCGAGAAGAAGTGATATAAAAAGAAGCAAAACAAGAGTAAACGTTCCATCGCCGTAGACAGATCTTGATGAGTAAGGAGGTGGTTTGATGCTAAACTTGCAACGTTTCTTTTAGACTTTTAGGTAATCTATAGCCATAACGTCTCGTTCTCACTCTCAACCCGTCAAATACCGACGCTTGGTAAGTCGTCCCTCTGCGTCTGATACTGATGCACCATTTAGAATCTGTATAAGACGCACCGGGCTTTCATCTAACTCCAATATAAACTCATCTGCATCAGTATTAGACAGTCAGAGCAACTGATGGAGTATAAAGAGCGAGAAAATCCGCTTAGGCAGGAGGTCGGTGTGGATGGTTGGGTCAAACAAACACATATTTTCACCCAGAAGACCGCTGTTCGTGTCCCATGTGAAACCAAGTCAACGTTGACTTGTATGTTAGTTGTTCTTATTTTAACCCAAACCGCAATCTTTTCCTAAACCTAAGCAAGTAAACCTAAACATGTGAGTAAACCTATGTTGGAAGTTTATTTTGAAAAGACACGTATGCAGGTAATGAGCAGAAACTGACACGCTGTCCTTGACACTGGAGGGGAAGCTAGAGCGTCATAGTTTGGAGCAAACGGGCCGCTGACCAAGCGTTGGTATTTGAAGAGTTGGGAGTGAGAATGTGTTGACATCTAGCGTTGGCTATTTAGCGAAACGTATCTTTAGTCCAACTAATGACCACACAAACTGTGCCGAAAAACATTCCAAATGGGGTTGATATGTGGCTGTTTTCTTGCTACTGTGGTTTTGCTAAAACTAAGCTAAGAAATCTATAACGTAACTGTAAGCCGACGCCACACAGTGTTATTTTGACCGGCTCTCAGTTTGGTTGAATTTTGCATTTATTCTTGCCCTGTTGTTAGTTGGCTTTTTAAAATAACTGATGACTGTAAATTTAGATTGTATGAACCCAGTAGTAGACTGTAAAATGTTGATCGGTTCGTCATATTGTAACCTCTTGGCATTATACTGTTATGAGACGAGGAAAGATCTCTGAGGATCTCTTGCTGCATTCACTTGCACTCGGATATTGGAGTTTTGCTGTGTGGTGTTACAGGAGGTGGTGTGTCCAACCATTTCTTGGCTGGGAACAGTGACTTCCTCCCTCATTTTTTACACTCAGTCATCCGCCACTCATCTGAGAAGTTTCATGATTTCTAAAACTCATAAAGTTCAGTTGCTTTTGGCTTCCTACTGGTCACATGATCCCATAGACACTTTGAAAGTTATTTTTCCTCTGAATCTATTGAATGCGAGTAGCATTTCTTCTCGTCAGGGGCAATTTAATTTAGTAAACGCTATGACTACTTTGTATTTCCAAGGAGAATTATATTTGAGGCAGCACCCAGTTGGCATTATGCTTCACTGGATCCGAGTGTGGCAACCAAACTCCTATACAGCCAGCCAGAGCAGCTCCATAGGAAATGGGCTTTAAGTGCCTTTGTAAAGGGCAAGCCAGTGATTCATCCACAACTGGAAGGGCGGTGGATGAAATGACTTCAAGCTGAGCACAGCTCCTGTTCTCTTTGAGAGAGGAAACGGATGACTTTTAGACTTTCAGCTACAGGAGGTGTATATCATTTCTTTTTAAATGCAATTGGATAATGTATTACTTTAAAGTAATTATCTCAAAGGTTTTCATTTCGTTAAATGTCTCGTTATGTCACGAACACGAGTTGACTGTTATTACGAAGTAGTCACAGGGAATGCAACGTGTTTGTCAGTGAGCTTGACTCTGACGGCTGTCGTTTACAATGTTAATTTTCAACATTTTTTGACAGCGGATCATTTTGAAATATATTGCAAGGAGTAATGGAACATGAAGTAGCAGACACAGTGAGCTGTTAGATTAAGAGCTGCAGGCGACAGGCTGCACAGCGAGGTAACCAACTACTTCGCTTTCGCTTTTTGCAGACTCATCCCGTGAGCGGCATGAAATCAGATCACAGGTTGTTCATAGAATGATGCAAAAAAAGGACAATTATTTCCTGACTTCTTTATTAAAACAATGGTTTGTTTTCCTGCCCCAGCATTCTGCGACCTGAAGTATTAAACCGCATTTGCAGTTACCACCAGTAAACAGGGTGTCGCCAGATCGACCAGGACTGAAATCTTCAGGATTTGCCACTTTAAAGGGGACACATCATGCTCATTTCCATTTGTATTTTGGCTTTTTACTAGAACATGTTTACTAGAACATGTTTACATGCTTTAAAGGGATATAAGTAGGGGTATAAATCGGGCCGGAGTCCCATGTGCGCTCGTGTGTAGCTACACTGTTCCAACACAAACCACACGGAAGCACCAAAACCGCAAAGTTCTATCTAGTGAAGCCCGTCTTGCAAAACAGTGTCAACTCTTCCGGCTCCAGCCTCCCGACCACGGTCAGAAGACACAGGGGAAACCGTAGCTTTGGTCTCCAGGGCCGGAGTCGACGCTGCACTCTGCTCCTCTGCCCTCCTGCTTGCCTTCACTCACACACTGCGCTCGTTCTCACTCGCTCCACCTCTCACGTGCATACGCGCACACTACACAATGAAGAAGACGGGAGGCTGAAGCAGGAAACACTATCAGCAACGATTCCTGGCGAGACCTTCGTCTGGTCAGCTAACATTACTGCCAAGCAGCTGAAATATAGAGTGATATTGTGCTTTTAGCTGACGTGTGTCGCCTCACAGTTTTGAGCAATGCTCATTCATGTCTATGTAGAGCGAGCACAAGCAACAGGACGCTGACTTTTGTTGCCTTAACGGCCACAGGTGTCGCTGTTAACAAGCAATTTCTGATTTTTACATAGAGTCCCTTTAATGTTAAAAAAACACAGTATTTTTCTCACACTGTCTGTCTGAATATTCCTGTATTCACCGTCTGTCGTTTTTGACCCCCTTATGAAAAAGCCCATTCTCTTCTGATTGGCTTGTGAGAAAAATATGGTGCACCTCATGGATGTATAAAGAGAACTGGATGCAGCAGGCTCCTGTTCATTCCTATGAGAGTTGCTCAGTGGCGCATGAAGCCAAAATGTCTCTACTCCGCCTCTCAGCCCTCGGTCCAGCTGTGGTCTGGGGCTCATTCACATGAACGGAGGGAGGAAAATAACTCTGGATTCAGGTATTAGTGCATTTTCCAACTTTTAAGACCCAACAATTTGAATAAGTGTATTCAAGTGTTTGTACTGGGAAGATGATTTACGTCTCTTTCTCAAAGTAAGTCTATGGAAAAAAGTCTTTTTGGGTCCAATGGCGTCACATGACGGACACAGAAGTTGTAGTACCGCCGTTTGGCCACCACGAAAATTTGCTTCAACGCCCGGCGCTCTTCCTCGGGGGCTTGGTTCACCTTAGCAAAGGTAGTTCTCAATCTCTAATGAGCCTGCATGTGACATAGGAAGGGGAGCCAAATCTGAATGGCTTGTTGAATCACATGTTTTCTGATCAAGGCAGCCCACTGGGTTGTCTTATTACACAGTTTGTTTGTAGGTAGGCACTCCAGATACCCAAGTCTATGTGCACAAGCACTGAAAAAGTGATTTTTTTTTCATGATATGTCCCCTTTAAGTATTAAAGATGACCACAGCCACTGTGCTCTATGAAGGAGGGAACTGCAAACGTTTACTAGCCACCTTTCTCGTCCACATCAAGTGAATATTTGATACTAAAAAGAAAATCAACAAAATAACAAACCACGTAATCTGCTTGTCAATCATTTCATTACTTCAACAAGTCATTTTTCCATCTGCTGTTTTTCTTTCATCTCTCAGAGGAATGTTTTAATTAACTTTAAATTTAAAGCATGCCATAGTGTAACAGCCTGTATGAGGCCATTTGGAGAGCTAATCTGTAAAAATACAATGTTCAGCGCCCAGGGCTCATTGCACTTGAGCACAGAAGCATTTAAGTGGCTGAGATTTGAATACAGTGATATAACTTCATGTCGGAATAAGCACACCTGTACATGCACGTGGACGCATACTTACTGTAATGTGGAGAAGAAAATTAAGGTTCAATAGATGTAACAGGAGCTGAGATGACTGATTTAAATCAACATGAAAGTCATTGCTGAGGATTAGAGAGATTGTTCTCGTCACGATCGCCGCTTCTGTGAGCAATTATGTCGCCACACTGCACTTTCAACATGCGTTCACACAACATGATTACATGGCAGCGAGGCATTTTTTAATTTATTTTTAACCTGAGACATGTACGCTTAATCCATCCTAATTCAGTTTTAATTGAACTGCAGCAGTGCAGTAAGAGGACATTTCCACCTCTCATCAGGCACAGTGAGAACTGGATGTGTTCAGTGTGACCCAGGCATCACCCCGCTGACATGCAATCTCAGTCTGCTTGATATTCCCCGGCGGTGCTGTTGCTACAGACCCCTCAGGCAACGGTGTCGTGTCTCCGTTTCATATCCTGAATCCTCGTCGCTGCAACGTCGTAAAGGACAGCAAATATTGATCCTTCTTCTGTGGTACATGGTGGCGCTCACGTCTCAAACGAGCCTTTGTTTCTGATAAGGTGGCATCAGTGGGGAAAGGTCAACAAAATGTTGTCAGAAGAGCAACAGATAAGAGAATCTTGTACCTCAGGCTGCCTTAAGCCCCCAGACCTGACTTATATTAAAACATTATATAACTAGTTTGATTTATGATGCCTCTGCCACAGTGTGAAAAACACAGGATTTAATGAGGACTCTCCATTCTTGCTTGCGAACCCAAAGGCAACTGTGTTAATAACGTTATTAAAATTTTATATCATTTGGTATCAAAAATCAGTTTTTCACAACTCTCTTAATGGTTACTATTAAAATCTCTGATTGACAAGTGAACTGGCTTTGTAGTTCAAACCATGAACACACTTCATGTGTTATTTACACTTATTGTACATATGGATTACACAATGGGTGCTTCTGTTCAGTTTAAACATGTCTGTTCAATCTCTCCTAATTTGTCTATTGTGGTGTGGTTTTGGTTTTAGTGCATCATTCTCTTCCGTGCTTCTAGCTTTTAAATGTGACAGAAAGACTTATTGCCATTGGGTCATGCAGCAACATGTAGATGTTTGCATCTGACGCCCATTTTTATTTTTTTATTTAAATTTTAATAGCTTATTCTCATTCAAAACTGTACATATTCTCATATTTCTTTGAGAATAGGTGCAGGTCTGCTTTCAGAGAGGCTGATCAAATGCATTAGTCTGAAATTAAAGGTGCTTTATATGATATCCAGAGCATTAAAAGGACTGTTTGTAAGAATCAGAAATGCTTGTTAACAGCGACACCTGTGGCCGTTAAGTCAACGAAAGTCAGCGTCCTGTTGCTCGTGACGTGTGTCGCCTCACTGTTTTGAGCGATGCTGGTTCATGTCTATGTAGAGCGAGCGAGCAGCAGGACGCTGACTTTCGTTGACTTAACGGCCACAGGTGTCGCTGTTAACAAGACATTTTCTCATTTTCATAGTGACTTGATTATTTATTAATGGTGAGCAACAGGAATTTACGATACATCCATGCAACAGTTAAGCATGACTTAAGTTTATGTTTTGTACTCTTATTATGAATGGGTTTAACTCTAGTTTTATCTCTTCTAGATCAGGAGAAATGTGTTTATTTTCAGCAGATTACCCAGGGTGCACCCTGGCACTCTACTCATTTTTCTCCCCTCACCAGTTCAATGAATTGCATAAGGACACAAACACTGTGCTGTGATGTAATACATTTTATTGAAGTAATTAACAATTGAAACAGCATGAAAATGATCAAACGCAAAGTTGTTAAAGTATAATTGTATGAAATGGTAAAATGCAAATTAAGCTTTCATCCTATCTGTATTGTGACTCTACTTCATGTGGAAAAAACATTTGGAAAATTATATACCATAAACACGGAATGGATTGCTCAGGAATCTTTATGAAATTGTGTCATTATGAAAAAAAAACTCAGAAAAATGTATCACTGCTAGCACTGAGTTACTGGTAAATTGCAGGTCCATTCCAGGTCTGTATTGTTACTGTTATGCCCATTGATCTATTCTCAGCTGCTGGGAGACATACTGGCAGAAACACACCCCTCCCTCCAGGTGGCCAGTGGAGCTGGGCTGGGGAAAGGGAAAGGGAAAGTGTTTTTTAGCAAGGCAGCAGGCGTAACCTGATGAGAAGTAGAGCAGAGCTCTTTGAAACATGTCCTCAGCACAAACCTGCTCAGAAAATGTCTCTGCAAACTCATGTTTGCAACCGTCCAGAGAAACATACACCAGATAGATTTGTTTTGAATTGGACCGGCGACAGCCCATTAACACCTTCTCCTCACAGAGGATTGTGTTCGCCTGGCCTACAGCTTTCTGCATTTCCCTCAATATGTACTTCTCATCGTCATTCTTCCAGAGAATAATGTGAATAAACAACCCCAATGGAGCAATATAGAAACAAGAAAGAGTGAAAACCGATGCTACAATAAAGTATGTGATATCCCCTTGGGGCACAATGAGGGTAGCACAATACATATATGTTGCACCTGTGGAAAAGGATGTGAAGAGTAAAACAAATGCTACACCAATAAGGTAGATCAGTACCCTAACCCAGAGTGGGCGCAACCACACTTTATCTTGAGAGACACTGTTGATCATCCTCACAGCCTGTCTGTACTTCTCGTGGTCCTCAATGATCAGGCGCAGTTGGTCTGGAACCTCCATGTCACTGAACTGACCACAATCCCATGTATGGAATCCCTCATCATTGACAGCAATCAGAGGCTGCAGGGCCTTCCCGTTGTAGATAGAGGGAGGCTGGTAGGGCACCACAGTGGACCCTTGCAGCTCCTGGTTGGCGGTGCAGAGCACCTTGAGCAGCTTATTCTTAAAGTCAGGGTCGTTGGCCTCCAGGTAGGTGAGGTGGCAGAGGTGGAGAGGAACAGAGACTCCTGGCTCCAGCAGCACTGGGACGATGGGTTTCCTCTCCAGGCAGTCTCTGAACAAAGACATGTTGGCCTCCAGGAGACACCAGCGGCTCCTCACAAACTCTGGGCTGAGAACCAGCAGGACCTTCTGGCTCTCCTGGATGCAGTCGGACATGTTCTCCAACACGGTGCGGCCGGGAGTGAAGTCACGCTCGTGGCAGCAGACCTGCAGGCCGCAGGACTCCAGCTGGTTGATGAGGGAGTGGGTCCACTGGTAGTCAGTGCTGCTGTAGCTGATGAAGACATGGTAACTCTCACCATCTCTCAGTGTGGGAGGAACACAAATAGAGGGAGACAGTGGGACAACAGGCTGTGACTGAATGTCTACAGTCTGCTGTTCATTGGCTCCATTATCTATGAAAACACTAAAGTGAGAAGAAAATATGATTTAGAAATGCAGATATCCTTTTTCAAAGATTTCATATAGCCATGTTTTTCATGTCAGCATAGCTCCAAGAGTCATTAAAAAGCACATTTAAAGTTCATCCTACTGCTCAGTGATCACACTGCTGCTCAGAATAATTCTTAAAATCTGGATAAAGTAAAATCAGAGATTTATTTATAAGCACATTATACATGTTAGAAAATAAACGCTTCTCAAAGTCACCCTGACACTCCCACATATAACACAGATCAACTGATTCCCGAACAAGTTTAGATTTGTTCTAAACATGAGTCATGTTACTAAAAGCTGATTACAAATGGCACAATATAATGTAAGATGAAGCCTAGACGGCAAAGATTTTCAGTTGATTTCAGGTATAACAATATCCTAAATCTAAAAAGAATAATTCAAGCAACTCAGTGCTGCTCCAAATATACAATACGCAGCCTATTTGTGTATAAAGAAGTAATCAAATAACCAAAAGTACAAAGTTATTGAGAAAGATCCATGACGTATAAAAAATACTTGAAATGTACATAACAGACAGAAAATGTTCATCAGTAAAGTAGATTCATAAAGAAAAAACAGCTCCATGATGTTTAAGCTTTCATACTTTCATTGATTTTTCTAAAAAACACAACAACAACAGCAGAATCCTACTACTCTTTTTAAGAGTGAAAACTATAATCCCACTAAGAGGACAACATACAGTACACAGCATCGTAAATCCATACCTGTTCATGATACAGTCAGTTCAAGCAAATGTAATAAAGAGTGATCGCACCGTGTGGATCAGCAAGAAATGAAAGTAAACTCAGGAAGCAGAAACTGCTAAACATCCTCACTGTTCTCCTCTCTCTGGTTGGTTAAAGCGACAGCCTCCGTTCTGATGGCTTAGGGGCTTCTAACATGAAGGAGGTTACTGTGCCTTTAACGGCTCTCAGTGGCTCGTTTTAGTCCTGACATTACATGTTGACTGGGGGATTTCTTTTATCAAATAGTAAAGACAAACATGTGGACACTGCTATGCCCATTGATCTGTGCTCAGCTGCTGGGAGACATACTGGCAGAAACACACCCCTCCCTCCAGGTGGCCAGTGGTTCCACTGACCACCTCGAGGGGAAAGGGAAAGTGTTTTTTAGCAAGGCAGCAGGCGTAACCTGATGAGAAGTAGAGCAGAGCTCTTTGAAACATGTCCTCAGCACAAACCTGCTCTGAAAATGTCTCTGCAAACTCATGTTTGCAACCGTCCAGAGAAACATACACCAGATAGATTTGTTTTGAATTGGACCGGAGACAGCCCATTAACACCTTCTCCTCACAGAGGATTGTGTTCGCCTGGCCTGTAGCTTTCTGCATTTCCCTCAATATGTACTTCATCTGTTCCTTTTCCCAGAGAAGACTCTCACTAAACCAACTCAAAATAACACAGCAGACACAAGCAATAAAGAGTGCCCAAAGATTTGTGTTGCCTTTCGATAAATCTTCTGTCAACATATTTATAGCATATATTAATAGAAGTAACAAAAGTACGAACAATGACATAGCGATAACAACCATCAGTGCTATACTCGAGAGGGAGAGCACTTTATCTTGAGAGACACTGTTGATCATCCTCACAGCCTGTCTGTACTTCTCGTGGTCCTCAATGATCAGGCGCAGTTGGTCTGGAACCTCCATGTCACTGAACTGACCACAATCCCATGTATTGAGTCCCTCCTCATTGACAGCAATCAGAGGCTGCAGGGCCTTCCCGTTGTAGATAGAGGGAGGCTGGTAGGGCACCACAGTAGACCCTTGCAGCTCCTGGTTGGCGGTGCAGAGCACCTTGAGCAGCTTATTCTTAAAGTCGGGGTCGTTGGCCTCCAGGTAGGTGAGGTGGCAGAGGTGGAGAGGAACAGAGACTCCTGGCTCCAGCAGCACTGGGACGATGGGTTTCCTCTCCAGGCAGTCTCTGAACAAAGACATGTTAGCCTCCAGGAGACACCAGCGGCTCCTCACAAACTCTGGGCTGAGAACCAGCAGGACCTTCTGGCTCTCCTGGATGCAGTCGGACATGTTCTCCAACACGGTGCGGCCGGGAGTGAAGTCACGCTCGTGGCAGCAGACCTGCAGGCCGCAGGACTCCAGCTGGTTGATGAGGGAGTGGGTCCACTGGTAGTCAGTGCTGCTGTAGCTGATGAAGACATGGTAACTCTCACCATCTCTCAGTGTGGGCGGAACACAAATAGAGGGAGACAGTGGGACAGCAGGCTGTGACTGAATGTCTGCAGTCTGCAGTTCATTGGCTCCATTATCTATGAAAACACTAAAGTGAGAAGAAAATATGATTTAGAAATGCAGGCATCTTTTTCAAAGATTTCATATAGCCATGTTTTTCATGTCAGCATAGCTCCAAGAGTCATTAAAAAGCACATTTAAAGTTCATCCTACTGCTCAGTGATCACACTGCTGCTCAGAATAATTCTTTAAAATCTGGGTAAAGTAAAATCAGAGATTTATTTATAAGCACATTATACATGTTAGAAAATAAATGCTGAAAATGTGAAAAGACTGCTACTACTACAAATACAGTCAATCATTGCAAAACAGATAAACGCTTCTCAAAGTCACCCTGACACTCCCACATATAACACAGATCAAATGATTCCCGAACAAGTTTAGATTTGTGATGAACATGAGTCATGTTACTAAAATGCTGATTACAAATTGCATAATATACTGTAAAATGAAGCCTAGACGGCAAAGATTTTCAGTTGATTTCAGGTATAACAATATCCTAAATCTAAAAAGAATAATTGAAGCAACTCAGTGCTGCTCCAAATATACAATACGCATCCTATTTGTGTATAAAGAAGTAATCAAATAACCAGAAGTACAAAGTTATTGAAAAAAGATTCATGAAGTATAAAAAAAAAACTTGAAAAGTGTACATAACAGACAGAAAATGTTCATCAGTAAAGTAGATTCATAAAGAAAAAACAGCTCGATGACATGTAAGCTTTCATACTAAAAACACAAATAAAACACAACAACAACAACAGAATCCTACTGCACTTTTTAAGAGTGAAAACTATAATCCCACTAAGAGGACAACATACAGTACACAGCATCGTACATCCATACCTGTTCATGATACAGTCAGTTCAAGCAAATGTAATAAAGAGTGATCGCACCGTGTGAATCAGCAAGAAATGAAAGTAAACTCAGGAATCAGAAACTGAAAAACATCCTCACTGTTCTCCTCTCTCTGGTTTGCTAAAGTGACAGCCTCCGTTCTGATGTCTGGGGTGCTTCTAACATGAAGGAGGTTACTGTGCCTTTAACAGCTCTCAGTGGCTCGTTTTAGTCCTGACATTACATGTTGACTGGGGGATTTCTTTTATCAAATAGTAAAGACAAACATGTGGACACTGCTATGCCCATTGATCTGTGCTCAGCTGCTGGGAGACATACTGGCAGAAACACACCCCTCCCTCCAGGTGGCCAGTGGTTCCACTGACCACCTCGAGGGGAAAGGGAAAGTGTTTTTTAGCAAGGCAGCAGGCGTAACCTGATGAGAAGTAGAGCAGAGCTCTTTGAAACATGTCCTCAGCACAAACCTGCTCTGAAAATGTCTCTGCAAACTCATGTTTGCAACCGTCCAGAGAAACATACACCAGATGGATTTGTTTTGAATTGGACCAACAGCCCATTAACACCTTCTCCTCAGAGAGGATTGTGTTCACCTGGCCTGTAGCTTTCTGCATTTCCTTCAATATGTACTTCAATTGATCAATTTCCCAGATAGCAATCTCAATAAGGTAACTAAAAAAAACACAGCAGACACAAGCAATAAAGAGTGCCCAAAGATTTGTGTTCTTGCCATTTGATGAATCTTCAGTCAACGAAATTGTAGCATATACTAATAGAGCCATCATAAGTACGATCAATATTCCAGCGATAACAGGCATCAATGCTCTACGCCAGAGGGAGAGCACTTTATTTTGAGAGACACTGTTGATCATCCTCACAGCCTGTCTGTACTTCTGTTTGTCCTCAATGATCAGGCGCAGTTGGTCTGGCACGTCCATGTCACTGAACTGACCACATTGCCATTTTTTGAGTCCCTCCTTATTGACAGCAATCAGAGGCTGCAGGGCCTTCCCGTTGTAGATAGAGGGAGGCTGGTAGGGCACCACAGTGGACCCTTGCAGCTCCTGGTTGGCGGTGCAGAGCACCTTGAGCAGCTTATTCTTAAAGTCGGGGTCGTTGGCCTCCAGGTAGGTGAGGTGGCAGAGGTGGAGAGGAACAGAGACTCCTGGCTCCAGCAGCACTGGGACGATGGGTTTCCTCTCCAGGCAGTCTCTGAACAAAGACATGTTAGCCTCCAGGAGACACCAGCGGCTCCTCACAAACTCTGGGCTGAGAACCAGCAGGACCTTCTGGCTCTCCTGGATGCAGTCGGACATGTTCTCCAACACGGTGCGGCCGGGAGTGAAGTCACGCTCGTGGTAGCAGACCTGCAGGCCGCAGGACTCCAGCTGGTTGATGAGGGAGTGGGTCCACTGGTAGTCAGTGCTGCTGTAGCTGATGAAGGCATGGTAACTCTCACCATCTCTCAGTGTGGGAGGAACACAAATAGAGGGAGACAGTGGGACAACAGGCTGTGACTGAATGTCTGCAGTCTGCTGTTCATTGGCTCCATTATCTATGAAAACACTAAAGTGAGAAGAAAATATGATTTAGAAATGCAGGAATCTTTTTCAAAGATTTCATATAGCCATGTTTTTCATGTCAGCATAGCTCCAAGAGTCATTAAAAAGCACATTTAGAGTTCATCCTACTGCTCAGTGATCACACTGCTGCTCAGAATAATTCTTAAAATCTGGATAAAGTAAAATCAGAGATTTATTTATAAGCACATTATACATGTTAGAAAATAAACGCTTCTCAAAGTCACCCTGACACTCCCACATATAACACAGATCAAATGATTCCCGAACAATTCTAGATTTGTTCTAAACATGAGTCATGTTACTACAATGCTGATTACAAATGGCACAATATACTGTAAAATGAAGCCTAGACGGCAAAGATTTTCAGTTGATTTCAGGTATAACAATATCCTAAATCTAAAAAGAATAATTCAAGCAACTCAGTGCTGCTCCAAATATACAATACGCAACCTATTTGTGTATAAAGAAGTAATCAAATAACCAAAAGTACAAAGTTATTGAGAAAGATCCATGATGTATAAAAAATACTTGAAATGTGTACATAACAGACAGAAAATGTTCATCAGTAAAGTAGATTCATGAAGAAAAAACAGCTCGATGACATGTAAGCTTTCATACTTTCATTGATTTTTCTAAAACACAACAACAACAACAGAATCCTACTATTCTTTTTAAGAGTGAAAACTATAACCCCACTAAGAGAACAACATACAGTACACAGCATCGTACATCCATACCTGTTCATGATACAGTCAGTTCAAGCAAATGTAATAAAGAGTGATCGCACCGTGTGGATCAGCAAGAAATGAAAGTAAACTCAGGAAGCAGAAATTGCGAAACATCCTCACTGTTCTCCTCTCTCTGGTTGGTTAAAGTGACAGCCTCCGTTCTGATGTCTGAGGGGCTTCTAACATGAAGGAGGTTACTGTGCCTTTAACGGCTCTCGGTGGCTCGTTTTAGTCCGGACATTACATGTTGACTGGTGGATTCCTTTAATCAAATAGTAAAGACAAACTTGTGGACACTGTTATGCCCATTGATCTGTGCTCAGCTGCTGGGAGACATACTGGCAGAAACACACCCCTCCCTCCAGGTGGCCAGTGGAGCTGGGCTGGGGAAAGGGAAAGTCTTTTTTAGCAAGGCAAGAGGCGTAACCTGATGAGAAGTAGAGCAGAGCTCTTTGAAACATGTCCTCAGCACAAACCTGCTCTGAAAATGTCTCTGCAAACTCATGTTTGCAACCGTCCAGAGAAACATACACCAGATGGATTTTTGAATTAGACAAAAATCCCATTAACACCTTCTCCTCAGAGAGGATTATGTTTGCCTGGCCTATAGCTTTCTGCAATTCCCTCAACATGTACGTCAATTGATCATTTTTCCAGAGAGCAATCTCCATAAACAAACACAATGGAACACAGATGACACAAGTATCAATTAGCGCCGGAAGATTTGTCTTCATAACCTTTGATGAATCTAGTTTAAACCAACTTATTATCGTGATTAAGAGAAATATAAAACCGATAACAGACGTCACCACTCTACGACAGAGGGAGATTATTATATTTTGAGAGACACGGTTGATCATCCTCACAGCCTGTCTGTACTTCTTTTTGTCCTCAATGATCAGGCGCAGTTGGTCTGGCACGTCCATGTCACTGAACTGACCACATTCCCATTTTTTGAGTCCCTCCTTATTGACAGCAATCAGAGGCTGCAGGGCCTTCCCGTTGTAGATAGAGGGAGGCTGGTAGGGCACCACAGTGGACCCTTGCAGCTCCTGGTTGGCGGTGCAGAGCACCTTGAGCAGCTTATTCTTAAAGTCAGGGTCGTTGGCCTCCAGGTA
Source organism: Sebastes umbrosus (assembly GCF_015220745.1). Taxonomy (NCBI): domain Eukaryota; kingdom Metazoa; phylum Chordata; class Actinopteri; order Perciformes; family Sebastidae; genus Sebastes; species Sebastes umbrosus. Next base: position 3,419,654 of record NC_051272.1, read on the forward strand.
GGTGAGGTGGCAGAGGTGGAGAGGAACAGAGACTCCTGGCTCCAGCAGCACTGGGACGATGGGTTTCCTCTCCAGGCAGTCTCTGAACAAAGACATGTTGGCCTCCAGGAGACACCAGCGGCTCCTCACAAACTCTGGGCTGAGAACCAGCAGGACCTTCTGGCTCTCCTGGATGCAGTCGGACATGTTCTCCAACACGGTGCGGCCGGGAGTGAAGTCACGCTCGTGGCAGCAGACCTGCAGGCCGCAGGACTCCAGCTGGTTGATGAGGGAGTGGGTCCACTGGTAGTCAGTGCTGCTGTAGCTGATGAAGACATGGTAACTCTCACCATCTCTCAGTGTGGGAGGAACACAAATAGAGGGAGACAGTGGGACAACAGGCTGTAGAGGAATGTCTACAGTCTGCAGTTCATTGGCTCCATTATCTATGAAAACACTAAAGTGAGAAGAAAGTATGATTTAGAAATGCAGATATCCTTTTCAAAGATTTCATATAGCCATGTTTTGTATGTCAGCATAGCTCTAAGAGTCATTAAAAAGCACATTTAGAGGTCATCGTACTGCTCAGTGATCACACTGCTGCTCAGAATAATTCTTAAAATCTGGATAAAGTAAAATCAGAGATTTATTTATAAGCACATTATACATGTTAGAAAATAAACGCTTCTCAAAGTCACCCTGACACTCCCACATATAACACAGATCAAACGATTCCCCAACAAGTCTAGATTTGTTCTAAACATGAGTCATGTTACTACAATGCTGATTACAAATTGCATAATATACTGTAAAATGAATCCTAGACGGCAAAGATTTTCAGTTGATTTCAGGTATAACAATATCCTAAATCTAAAAAGAATAATTCAAGCAACTCAGTGCTGCTCCAAATATACAATACGCATCCTATTAGTGTATAAAGAAGTAATCAAATAACCAGAAGTACAAAGTTATTGGGAAAGATCCGTGATGTATAAAAAAAACTTGAAAAGTGTACATAACAGACAGAAAATGTTCATCAGTAAAGTAGATTCATGAAGAAAAAACAGCTACATGACATGTAAGCTTTCATACTAAAAACAAAAATAAAACACAACAACAGCAGAATCCTACTGCACTTTTTAAGAGTGAAAACTATAATCCCACTAAGAGGACAACATACAGTACACAGCATCGTACATCCATACCTGTTCATGATACAGTCAGTTCAAGCAAATGTAATAAAGAGTGATCGCACCGTGTGAATCAGCAAGAACTGAAAGTAAACTCAGGAATCAGAAACTACAAAACATCCTCACTGTTCTCCTCTCTCTGGTTTGTTAAAGCGACAGCCTCCGTTCTGATGGCTTAGGGGCTTCTAACATGAAGGAGGTTACTGTGCCTTTAACAGCTCTCAGTGGCTCGTTTTAGTCCTGACATTACATGTTGACTGGGGGATTTGTTTTATCAAATAGTAAAGACAAACATGTGGACACTGCTATGCCCACTGATCTGTGCTCAGCTGCTGGGAGACATACTGGCAGAAACACACCCCTCCCTCCAGGTGGCCAGTGGAGCTGGGCTGGGCAAAGGGAAAGTGTTTTTTAGCAAGGCAGCAGGCGTAACCTGATGAGAAGTAGAGCAGAGCTCTTTGAAACATGTCCTCAGCACAAACCTGCTCTGAAAATGTCTCTGCAAACTCATGTTTGCAACCGTCCAGAGAAACATACACCAGATGGATTTGTTTTGAATTGGACCGGAGACAGCCCATTAACACCTTCTCCTCACAGAGGATTGTGTTCGCCTGGCCTGTAGCTTTCTGCATTTCCCTCAATATATACTTCTCATCATCCTTCTTCCAGAGAATAATGTGAATTAATAACCCCAATGGAACACTGTAGAAACCAGAAATAGTGAACACCCATGCTACAATCTGGTATGTTTTGTCCGATCGGGGCAAAGGGTGGATAGTAGAGAACATAACTGTTGCAAATGTGTAAAAGGATGCGAAGAATACAACAAGTGCTAAACCTATAAGGTAGATCAGTACCCTAACCCAGAGTGGGCGCAACCACACTTTATTATGAGAGACACTGTTGATCATCCTCACAGCCTGTCTGTACTTCTCGTGGTCCTCAATGATCAGGCGTAGTTGATCTGGAACCTCCATGTCACTGAACTGACCACAATCAGAGGCTGCAGGGCCTTCCCGTTGTAGATAGAGGGAGGCTGGTAGGGCACCACAGTGGACCCTTGCAGCTCCTGGTTGGCGGTGCAGAGCACCTTGAGCAGCTTATTCTTAAAGTCGGGGTCGTTGGCCTCCAGGTAGGTGAGATGGCAGAGGTGGAGAGGAACAGAGACTCCTGGCTCCAGCAGCACTGGGACGATGGGTTTCCTCTCCGGGCAGTCTCTGAACAAAGACATGTTGGCCTCCAGGATACACCAGCGGCTCCTCACAAACTCTGGGCTGAGAACCAGCAGGACCTTCTGGCTCTCCTGGATGCAGTCGGACATGTTCTCCAACACGGTGCGGCCGGGAGTGAAGTCACGCTCGTGGTAGCAGACCTGCAGGCCGCAGGACTCCAGCTGGTTGATGAGGGAGTGGGTCCACTGGTAGTCAGTGCTGCTGTAGCTGATGAAGACATGGTAACTCTCACCATCTCTCAGTGTGGGAGGAACACAAATAGAGGGAGACAGTGGGACAACAGGCTGTGACTGAATGTCTGCAGTCTGCTGTTCATTGGCTCCATTATCTATGAAAACACTAAAGTGAGAAGAAAATATAATTTAGAAATGCAGGCATCTTTTTCAAAGATTTCATATAGCCATGTTTTTCATGTCAGCATAGCTCCAAGAGTCATTAAAAAGCACATTTAGAGGTCATCGTACTGCTCAGTGATCACACTGCTGCTCAGAATAATTCTTAAAATCTGGGTAAAGTAAAATCAGAGATTTATTTATAAGCACATTATACATGTTAGAAAATAAACGCTTCTCAAAGTCACCCTGACACTCCCACATATAACACAGATCAAATGATTCCCGAACAATTCTAGATTTGTGCTGAACATGAGTCATGTTACTAAAAGCTGATTACAAATGGCACAATATACTGTAAAATGAAGCCTAGACGGCAAAGATTTTCAGTCGATTTCAGGTATAACAATATCCTAAATCTAAAAAGAATAATTCAAGCAACTCAGTGCTGCTCCAAATATACAATACGCAGCCTATTTGTGTATAAAGAAGTAATCAAATAACCAAAAGTACAAAGTTATTGAGAAAGATCCATGATGTATAAAAAAAACTTGAAATGTGTACATAACAGACAGAAAATGTTCATCAGTAAAGTAGATTCATGAAGAAAAAACAGCTCCATGACGTTTAAGCTTTCATACTTTCATTGATTTTTCTAAAAAACACAACAACAACAGCAGAATCCTACTGCTCTTTTTAAGAGTGTGAACTATAATCCCACTAAGAGGACAACATACAGTACACAGCCATGTACATTCATACCTGTTCATGATGCAGTCAGTTCAAGCAAATGTAATAAAGAGTGATCGCACCGTGTGGATCAGCAAGAAATGAAAGTAAACTCAGGAAGCAGAAATTGCGAAACATCCTCACTGTTCTCCTCTCTCTGGTTTGTTAAAGTGACAGCCTCCGTTCTGATGTCTGAGGGGCTTCTAACTTCTTCTAAGGAGGTTACTGTGCCTTTAATGGCTCTCAGTGGCTCGTTTTAGTCCGGACATTACATGTTGACTGGGGGATTCCTTTAATCAAATAGTGAAGACAAACATGTGGACACTTTTATGACCATTGATGTGCTCTGCTGCTGGGAGACATACTGGCAGAAACACACCCCTCCCTCCAGGTGGCCAGTGGAGCTGGGCTGGGGAAAGGGAAAGTGTTTTTTAGCAAGGCAGCAGGCGTAACCTGATGAGAAGCGGAGCAGATCTCTTTGAAACATGTCCTCAGCACAAACCTGCTCTGAAAATGTCTCTGCAAACTTATGTTTGCAACCGTCCAGAGAAACATACACCAGATAGATTTCTGAATTAGACCAACAGCCCATTAACACCTTCTCCTCACAGAGGATTGTGTTTGCCTGGCCTATAGCTTTCTGCATTTTCCTCACTATGTTCTTCAACTGATTATTTTCCCAGCGAGTAACCTTTATAACAGAAAACACTGCAACACAGAAACCAACAATAAATGGCACCCAATGTTGTGTGTTCTCACCTTTCGATAGCCTAACTATTAACATACCTATCCCGTATAAAGTTAGAAATATCACAAAGATGACCGTTATTGTATATAAAGCAAAATAATACAGTCTCCTACACCACAATGGGCGCACTTTATTTTGAGAGACACGGTTGATCATCCTCACAGCCTGTCTGTACTTCTCGTGGTCCTCAATGATCAGGCGCAGTTGGTCTGGCACGTCCATGTCACTGAACTGACCACAATCCCATTTTTTGAGTCCCTCCTTATTGACAGCAATCAGAGGCTGCAGGGCCTTCCCATTGTAGATAGAGGGAGGCTGGTAGGGCACCGCAGTGGACCCTTGCAGCTCCTGGTTGGCGGTGCAGAGCACCTTGAGCAGCTTATTCTTAAAGTCGGGGTCGTTGGCCTCCAGGTAGGTGAGGTGGCAGAGGTGGAGAGGAACAGAGACTCCTGGCTCCAGCAGCACTGGGACGATGGGTTTCCTCTCCAGGCAGTCTCTGAACAAAGACATGTTGGCCTCCAGGAGACACCAGCGGCTCCTCACAAACTCTGGGCTGAGAACCAGCAGGACCTTCTGGCTCTCCTGGATGCAGTCGGACATGTTCTCCAACACGGTGCGGCCGGGAGTGAAGTCACGCTCGTGGTAGCAGACCTGCAGGCCGCAGGACTCCAGCTGGTTGATGAGGGAGTGGGTCCACTGGTAGTCAGTGCTGCTGTAGCTGATGAAGACATGGTAACTCTCACCATCTCTCAGTGTGGGAGGAACACAAATAGAGGGAGACAGTGGGACAACAGGCTGTAGAGGAATGTCTACAGTCTGCTGTTCATTGGCTCCATTATCTATGAAAACACTAAAGTGAGAAGAAAGTATGATTTAGAAATGCAGGCATCTTTTTCAAAGATTTCATATAGCCATGTTTTTCATGTCAGCATAGCTCCAAGAGTCATTAAAAAGCACATTTAGAGGTCATCGTACTGCTCAGTGATCACACTGCTGCTCAGAATAATTCTTAAAATCTGGATAAAGTAAAATCAGAGATTTATTTATAAGCACATTATACATGTTAGAAAATAAACGCTTCTCAAAGTCACCCTGACACTCCCACATATAACACAGATCAACTGATTCCCGAACAAGTTTAGGTTTGTGCTGAACATGAGTCATGTTACTAAAAGCTGATTACAAATGGCACAATATACTGTAAAATGAAGCCTAGACGGCAAAGATTTTCAGTTGATTTCAGGTATAACAATATCCTAAATCTAAAAAGAATAATTGAAGCAACTCAGTGCTGCTCCAAATATACAATACGCAGCCTATTTGTGTATAAAGAAGTAATCAAATAACCAAAAGTACAAAGTTATTGAGAAAGATCCATGATGTATAAAAAAAACTTGAAATGTACATAACAGACAGAAAATGTTCATCAGTAAAGTAGATTCATTAAGAAAAAACAGCTCGATGACGTTTAAGCTTTCATACTTTCATTGATTTTTCTAAAAAACACAACAACAGCAGAATCCTACTGCTCTTTTTAAGAGTGAAAACTATAATCCCACTAAGAGAACAACATACGGTACACAGCATCGTACATCCATACCTGTTCATGATACAGTCAGTTCAAGCAAATGTAATAAAGAGTGATCGCACCGTGTGGATCAGCAAGAAATGAAAGTAAACTCAGGAAGCAGAAACTGCTAAACATCCTCACTGTTCTCCTCTCTCTGGTTTGTTAAAGTGACAGCCTCCGTTCTGATGGCTTAGGGGCTTCTAACATGAAGGAGGTTACTGTGCCTTTAATGGCTCTCAGTGGCTCGTTTTAGTCCGGACATTACATGTTGACTGGGGGATTTCTTTTATCAAATAGTAAAGACAAACATGTGGACACTGTTATGCCCATTGATCTGTGCTCAGCTGCTGGGAGACATACTGGCAGAAACACACCCCTCCCTCCAGGTGGCCAGTGGAGCTGGGCTGGGCAAAGGGAAAGTGTTTTTTAGCAAGGCAGCAGGCGTAACCTGATGAGAAGTAGAGCAGAGCTCTTTGAAACATGTCCTCAGCACAAACCTGCTCTGAAAATGTCTCTGCAAACTCATGTTTGCAACCGTCCAGAGAAACATACACCAGATGGATTTGTTTTGAATTGGACCGGCGACAGCCCATTAACACCTTCTCCTCACAGAGGATTGTGTTCGCCTGGCCTACAGCTTTCTGCATTTCCCTCAATATATACTTCTCATCATCCTTCTTCCAGAGAATAATGTGAATTAACAACCCCAATGGAACACTGTAGAAACCAGAAATAGTGAACACCCATGCTGCAATCTGGTATGGGTTGTCCGGTGGGGGCACAGGGTTGGTAGTACAGAAGAAAAATGTTGCACCTGTGGAAAAGTATGCCAAGAATAAAACAAGTACTAAACCTATAAGGTAGATCAGTACCCTAACCCAGCGTGGGCGCCACCGCACTTTATTTTGAGAGACACTGTTGATCATCCTCACAGCCTGTCTGTACTTCTCGTGGTCCTCAATGATCAGGCGCAGTTGGTCTGGAACCTCCATGTCACTGAACTGACCACAATCCCATGTATGGAGTCCCTCATCATTGACAGCAATCAGAGGCTGCAGGGCCTTCCCGTTGTAGATAGAGGGAGGCTGGTAGGGCACCACAGTGGACCCTTGCAGCTCCTGGTTGGCGGTGCAGAGCACCTTGAGCAGCTTATTCTTAAAGTCGGGGTCGTTGGCCTCCAGGTAGGTGAGGTGGCAGAGGTGGAGAGGAACAGAGACTCCTGGCTCCAGCAGCACTGGGACGATGGGTTTCCTCTCCAGGCAGTCTCTGAACAAAGACATGTTAGCCTCCAGGAGACACCAGCGGCTCCTCACAAACTCTGGGCTGAGAACCAGCAGGACCTTCTGGCTCTCCTGGATGCAGTCGGACATGTTCTCCAACACGGTGCGGCCGGGAGTGAAGTCACGCTCGTGGTAGCAGACCTGCAGGCCGCAGGACTCCAGCTGGTTGATGAGGGAGTGGGTCCACTGGTAGTCAGTGCTGCTGTAGCTGATGAAGGCATGGTAACTCTCACCGTCTCTCAGTGTGGGAGGAACACAAATAGAGGGAGACAGTGGGACAACAGGCTGTAGAGGAATGTCTACAGTCTGCTGTTCATTGGCTCCATTATCTATGAAAACACTAAAGTGAGAAGAAAATATGATTTAGAAATGCAGGCATCTTTTTCAAAGATTTCATATAGCCATGTTTTTCATGTCAGCATAGCTCCAAGAGTCATTAAAAAGCACATTTAGAGGTCATCGTACTGCTCAGTGATCACACTGCTGCTCAGAATAATTCTTAAAATCTGGATAAAGTAAAATCAGAGATTTATTTATAAGCACATTATACATGTTAGAAAATAAACGCTTCTCAAAGTCACCCTGACACTCCCACATATAACATAGATCAAATGATTCCCGAACAAGTCTAGATTTGTTCTAAACATGAGTCATGTTACTACAATGCTGATTACAAATGGCACAATATAATGTAAGATGAAGCCTAGACGGCAAAGATTTTCAGTTGATTTCAGGTATAACAATATCCTAAATCTAAAAAGAATAATTCAAGCAACTCAGTGCTGCTCCAAATATACAATACGCAGCCTATTTGTGTATAAAGAAGTAATCAAATAACCAAAAGTACAAAGTTATTGAGAAAGATCCATGATGTATAAAAAATACTTGAAATGTACATAACAGACAGAAAATGTTCATCAGTAAAGTAGATTCATGAAGAAAAAACAGCTCGATGACATGTAAGCTTTCATACTTTCATTGATTTTTCTAAAACACAACCACAACAGAATCCTACTGCTCTTTTTAAGAGTGAAAACTATAATCCCACTAAGAGGACAACATACGGTACACAGCATCGTACATCCATACCTGTTCATGATACAGTCAGTTCAAGCAAATGTAATAAAGAGTGATCGCACCGTGTGGATCAGCAAGAAATGAAAGTAAACTCAGGAAGCAGAAATTGCGAAACATCCTCACTGTTCTCCTCTCTCTGGTTTGTTAAAGTGACAGCCTCCGTTCTGATGGCTGAGGGGCTTCTAACATGAAGGAGGTTACTGTGCCTTTAACGGCTCTCGGTGGCTCGTTTTAGTCCGGACATTACATGTTGACTGGGGGATTCCTTTAATCAAATAGTAAAGACAAACATGTGGACACTGTTATGCCCATTGATCTGTGCTCAGCTGCTGGGAGACATACTGGCAGAAACACACCCCTCCCTCCAGGTGGCCAGTGGAGCTGGGCTGGGGAAAGGGAAAGTCTTTTTTAGCAAGGCAGCAGGCGTAACCTGATGAGAAGAAGAGCAGAGCTCTTTGAAACATGTCCTCAGCACAAACCTGCTCTGAAAATGTCTCTGCAAACTCATGTTTGCAACCGTCCAGAGAAACATACACCAGATGGATTTTTGAATTAGACAAAAATCCCATTAACACCTTCTCCTCAGAGAGGATTATGTTTGCCTGGCCTATAGCTTTCTGCAATTCCCTCAACATGTACGTCAATTGATCATTTTTCCAGAGAGCAATCTCCATAAACAAACACAATGGAACACAGATGACACAAGTATCAATTAGCGCCGGAAGATTTGTCTTCATAACCTTTGATGAATCTAGTTTAAACCAACTTATTATCGTGATTAAGAGAAATATAAAACCGATAACAGACGTCACCACTCTACGACAGAGGGAGATTATTATATTTTGAGAGACACGGTTGATCATCCTCACAGCCTGTCTGTACTTCTTTTTGTCCTCAATGATCAGGCGCAGTTGGTCTGGAACCTCCATGTCACTGAACTGACCACATTCCCATTTTTTGAGTCCCTCCTTATTGACAGCAATCAGAGGCTGCAGGGCCTTCCCGTTGTAGATAGAGGGAGGCTGGTAGGGCACCACAGTGGACCCTTGCAGCTCCTGGTTGGCGGTGCAGAGCACCTTGAGCAGCTTATTCTTAAAGTCGGGGTCGTTGGCCTCCAGGTAGGTGAGGTGGCAGAGGTGGAGAGGAACAGAGACTCTTGGCTCCAGCAGCACTGGGACGATGGGTTTCCTCTCCAGGCAGTCTCTGAACAAAGACATGTTGGCCTCCAGGAGACACCAGCGGCTCCTCACAAACTCTGGGCTGAGAACCAGCAGGACCTTCTGGCTCTCCTGGATGCAGTCGGACATGTTCTCCAACACGGTGCGGCCGGGAGTGAAGTCACGCTCGTGGTAGCAGACCTGCAGGCCGCAGGACTCCAGCTGGTTGATGAGGGAGTGGGTCCACTGGTAGTCAGTGCTGCTGTAGCTGATGAAGACATGGTAACTCTCACCATCTCTCAGTGTGGGAGGAACACAAATAGAGGGAGACAGTGGGACAACAGGCTGTAGAGGAATGTCTACAGTCTGCAGTTCATTGGCTCCATTATCTATGAAAACACTAAAGTGAGAAGAAAGTATGATTTAGAAATGCAGATATCCTTTTCAAAGATTTCATATAGCCATGTTTTGTATGTCAGCATAGCTCTAAGAGTCATTAAAAAGCACATTTAAAGTTCATCCTACTGCTCAGTGATCACACTGCTGCTCAGAATAATTCTTAAAATCTGGATAAAGTAAAATCAGAGATTTATTTATAAGCACATTATACATGTTAGAAAATAAACACTTCTCAAAGTCACCCTGACACTCCCACATATAACACAGATCAAACGATTCCCCAACAAGTCTAGATTTGTTCTAAACATGAGTCATGTTACTAAAAGCTGATTACAAATGGCATAATATACTGTAAAATGAATCCTAGACGGCAAAGATTTTCAGTTGATTTCAGGTATAACAATATCCTAAATCTAAAAAGAATAATTCAAGCAACTCAGTGCTGCTCCAAATATACAATACGCATCCTATTAGTGTATAAAGAAGTAATCAAATAACCAGAAGTACAAAGTTATTGGGAAAGATCCGTGATGTATAAAAAAAACTTGAAAAGTGTACATAACAGACAGAAAATGTTCATCAGTAAAGTAGATTCATGAAGAAAAAACAGCTCCATGACATGTAAGCTTTCATACTAAAAACAAAAATAAAACACAACAACAGCAGAATCCTACTGCTCTTCTTCAGAGTGAAAACTATAATCCCACTAAGAGGACAACATACAGTACACAGCATCGTACATCCATACCTGTTCATGATACAGTCAGTTCAAGCAAATGTAATAAAGAGTGATCGCACCGTGTGAATCAGCAAGGACTGAAAGTAAACTCAGGAATCAGAAACTACAAAACATCCTCACTGTTCTCCTCTCTCTGGTTTGTTAAAGCGACAGCCTCCGTTCTGATGTCTGAGGGGCTTCTAACATGAAGGAGGTTACTGTGCCTTTAACGGCTCTCAGTGGCTCGTTTTAGTCCTGACATTACATGTTGACTGGGGGATTTGTTTTATCAAATAGTAAAGACAAACATGTGGACACTGCTATGCCCACTGATCTGTGCTCAGCTGCTGGGAGACATACTGGCAGAAACACACCCCTCCCTCCAGGTGGCCAGTGGAGCTGGGCTGGGGAAAGGGAAAGTGTTTTTTAGCAAGGCAGCAGGCGTAACCTGATGAGAAGTAGAGCAGAGCTCTTTGAAACATGTCCTCAGCACAAACCTGCTCTGAAAATGTCTCTGCAAACTCATGTTTGCAACCGTCCAGAGAAACATACACCAGATGGATTTGTTTTGAATTGGACCGGAGACAGCCCATTAACACCTTCTCCTCACAGAGGATTGTGTTCGCCTGGCCTGTAGCTTTCTGCATTTCCCTCAATATGTACTTATCATCATCATTCTTCCAGAGAATAATGTGAATTAATAACCCCAATGGAACACTGTAGAAACCAGAAATAGTGAACACCCATGCTACAATCTGGTATGTTTTGTCCGATCGGGGCAAAGGGTGGATAGTAGAGAACATAACTGTTGCAAATGTGTAAAAGGATGCGAAGAATAAAACAAGTGCTAAACCTATAAGGTAGATCAGTACCCTAACCCAGAGTGGGCGCAACCACACTTTATTATGAGAGACACTGTTGATCATCCTCACAGCCTGTCTGTACTTCTCGTGGTCCTCAATGATCAGGCGCAGTTGGTCTGGAACCTCCATGTCACTGAACTGACCACAATCCCATGTATGGAATCCCTCATCATTGACAGCAATCAGAGGCTGCAGGGCCTTCCCGTTGTAGATAGAGGGAGGCTGGTAGGGCACCACAGTGGACCCTTGCAGCTCCTGGTTGGCGGTGCAGAGCACCTTGAGCAGCTTATTCTTAAAGTCGGGGTCGTTGACCTCCAGGTAGGTGAGGTGGCAGAGGTGGAGAGGAACAGAGACTCCTGGCTCCAGCAGCACTGGGACGATGGGTTTCCTCTCCAGGCAGTCTCTGAACAAAGACATGTTGGCCTCCAGGAGACACCAGCGGCTCCTCACAAACTCTGGGCTGAGAACCAGCAGGACCTTCTGGCTCTCCTGGATGCAGTCGGACATGTTCTCCAACACGGTGCGGCCGGGAGTGAAGTCACGCTCGTGGTAGCAGACCTGCAGGCCGCAGGACTCTAGCTGGTTGATGAGGGAGTGGGTCCACTGGTAGTCAGTGCTGCTGTAGCTGATGAAGACATGGTAACTCTCACCATCTCTCAGTGTGGGAGGAACACAAATAGAGGGAGACAGTGGGACAACAGGCTGTGACTGAATGTCTGCAGTCTGCTGTTTATTGGCTCCATTATCTATGAAAACACTAAAGTGAGAAGAAAGTATGATTTAGAAATGCAGGCATCTTTTCAAAGATTTCATATAGCCATGTTTTTCATGTCAGCATAGCTCCAAGAGTCATTAAAAAGCACATTTAAAGTTCATCCTACTGCTCAGTGATCACACTGCTGCTCAGAATAATTCTTAAAATCTGGGTAAAGTAAAATCAGAGATTTATTTATAAGCACATTATACATGTTAGAAAATAAACGCTTCTCAAAGTCACCCTGACACTCCCACATATAACACAGATCAAATGATTCCCGAACAAGTTTAGATTTGTGCTGAACATGAGTCATGTTACTAAAAGCTGATTACAAATGGCACAATATAATGTAAAATGAAGCCTAGACGGCAAAGATTTTCAGTTGATTTCAGGTATAACAATATCCTAAATCTAAAAAGAATAATTCAAGCAACTCAGTGCTGCTCCAAATATACAATACGCATCCTATTTGTGTATAAAGAAGTAATCAAATAACCAAAAGTACAAAGTTATTGAAAAAAGATCCATGAAGTATAAAAAAAAATACTTGAAATGTACATAACAGACAGAAAATGTTCATCAGTAAAGTAGATTCATAAAGAAAAAACAGCTCGATGACGTTTAAGCTTTCATACTTTCATTGATTTTTCTAAAAAACACAACAACAACAGCAGAATCCTACTGCTCTTTTTAAGAGTGTGAACTATAATCCCACTAAGAGGACAACATACAGTACACAGCCATGTACATTCATACCTGTTCATGATGCAGTCAGTTCAAGCAAATGTAACAAAGAGTGATCGCACCGTGTGGATCAGCAAGAAATGAAAGTAAACTCAGGAAGCAGAAATTGCGAAACATCCTCACTGTTCTCCTCTCTCTGGTTTGTTAAAGTGACAGCCTCCGTTCTGATGTCTGAGGGGCTTCTAACTTCTTCTAAGGAGGTTACTGTGCCTTTAACAGCTCTCAGTGGCTCGTTTTAGTCCGGACATTACATGTTGACTGGGGGATTCCTTTAATCAAATAGTGAAGACAAACATGTGGACACTTTTATGACCATTGATGTGCTCTGCTGCTGGGAGACATACTGGCAGAAACACACCCCTCCCTCCAGGTGGCCAGTGGAGCTGGGCTGGGGAAAGGGAAAGTGTTTTTTAGCAAGGCAGCAGGCGTAACCTGATGAGAAGTAGAACAGATCTCTTTGAAACATGTCCTCAGCACAAACCTGCTCTGAAAATGTCTCTGCAAACTTATGTTTGCAACCGTCCAGAGAAACATACACCAGATAGATTTCTGAATTAGACCAACAGCCCATTAACACCTTCTCCTCACAGAGGATTGTGTTTGCCTGGCCTATAGCTTTCTGCATTTTCCTCACTATGTTCTTCAACTGATTATTTTCCCAGCGAGTAACCTTTATAACAGAAAACACTGCAACACAGAAACCAACAATAAATGGCACCCAATGTTGTGTGTTCTCACCTTTCGATAGCCTAACTATTAACATACCTATCCCGTATAAAGTTAGAAATATCACAAAGATGACCGTTATTGTATATAAAGCAAAATAATACAGTCTCCTACACCACAATGGGCGCACTTTATTTTGAGAGACACGGTTGATCATCCTCACAGCCTGTCTGTACTTCTCGTGGTCCTCAATGATCAGGCGCAGTTGGTCTGGCACGTCCATGTCACTGAACTGACCACAATCCCATTTTTTGAGTCCCTCCTTATTGACAGCAATCAGAGGCTGCAGGGCCTTCCCGTTGTAGATAGAGGGAGGCTGGTAGGGCACCACAGTAGACCCTTGCAGCTCCTGGTTGGCGGTGCAGAGCACTTTGAGCAGCTTATTCTTAAAGTCGGGGTCGTTGGCCTCCAGGTAGGTGAGGTGGCAGAGGTGGAGAGGAACAGAGACTCCTGGCTCCAGCAGCACTGGGACGATGGGTTTCCTCTCCAGGCAGTCTCTGAACAAAGACATGTTAACCTCCAGGAGACACCAGCGGCTCCTCACAAACTCTGGGCTGAGAACCAGCAGGACCTTCTGGCTCTCCTGGATGCAGTCGGACATGTTCTCCAACACGGTGCGGCCGGGAGTGAAGTCACGCTCGTGGTAGCAGACCTGCAGGCCGCAGGACTCCAGCTGGTTGATGAGGGAGTGGGTCCACTGGTAGTCAGTGCTGCTGTAGCTGATGAAGACATGGTAACTCTCACCATCTCTCAGTGTGGGAGGAACACAAATAGAGGGAGACAGTGGGACAACAGGCTGTAGAGGAATGTCTACAGTCTGCTGTTCATTGGCTCCATTATCTATGAAAACACTAAAGTGAGAAGAAAATATGATTTAGAAATGCAGATATCCTTTTTCAAAGATTTCATATAGCCATGTTTTTCATGTCAGCATAGCTCCAAGAGTCATTAAAAAGCACATTTAAAGTTCATCCTACTGCTCAGTGATCACACTGCTGCTTAGAATAATTCTTAAAATCTGGATAAAGTAAAATCAGAGATTTATTTATAAGCACATTATACATGTTAGAAAATAAACGCTTCTCAAAGTCACCCTGACACTCCCACATATAACACAGATCAACTGATTCCCGAACAAGTTTAGGTTTGTGCTGAACATGAGTCATGTTACTAAAAGCTGATTACAAATGGCACAATATAATGTAAGATGAAGCCTAGACGGCAAAGATTTTCAGTTGATTTCAGGTATAACAATATCCTAAATCTAAAAAGAATAATTGAAGCAACTCAGTGCTGCTCCAAATATACAATACGCATCCTATTTGTGTATAAAGAAGTAATCAAATAACCAAAAGTACAAAGTTATTGAGAAAGATCCATGATGTATAAAAAAAACTTGAAATGTACATAACAGACAGAAAATGTTCATCAGTAAAGTAAATTCATGAAGAAAAAACAGCTCCATGACATAAGCTTTCATACTTTCATTGATTTTTCTAAAACACAACAACAGCAGAATCCTACTACTCTTTTTAAGAGTGAAAACTATAATCCCACTAAGAGGACAACATACAGTACACAGCATCGTACATCCATACCTGTTCATGATGCAGTCAGTTCAAGCAAATGTAATAAAGAGTGATCGCACCGTGTGGATCAGCAAGAACTGAAAGTAAACTCAGGAAGCAGAAACTGGAAAACATCCTCACTGTTCTCCTCTCTCTGGTTGGTTAAAGCGACAGCCTCCGTTCTGATGTCTGGGGGGCTTCTAACTTCTTCTAAGGAGGTTACAGTGCCTTTAATAATAATAATTAATATGAGAGCCATAATTAATGGCTCTCAGTGGCTCGTTTTAGTCCAGACATTACATGTTGACTTGGGGATTTGTTTTATCAAATAGTAAAGACAAACATGTGGACGCTGCTATGCCCACTGATCTGTGCTCAGCTGCTGGGAGACATACTGGCAGAAACACACCCCTCCCTCCAGGTGGCCAGTGGAGCTGGGCTGGGGAAAGGGAAAGTGTTTTTTAGCAAGGCAGCAGGCGTAACCTGATGAGAAGAAGAGCAGAGCTCTTTGAAACATGTCCTCAGCACAAACCTGCTCTGAAAATGTCTCTGCAAACTCATGTTTGCAACCGTCCAGAGAAACATACACCAGATGGATTTGTTTTGAATTGGACCGGCGACAGCCCATTAACACCTTCTCCTCACAGAGGATTGTGTTCGCCTGGCCTACAGCTTTCTGCATTTCCCTCAATATGTACTTCTCATCATCCTTCTTCCAGAGAATAATGTGAATTAACAACCCCAATGGAACACTGTAGAAACCAGAAATAGTGAACACCCATGCTGCAATCTGGTATGGGTTGTCTGGTGGGGTCACACGGTGGGTAGTACAGAATGTACCTGTTAGAGCTGTGGAAAGGAATGCAAAGAATAAAACAAGTGCTAAACCTAAAAGATAGATCAGTACCCTAACCCAGAGTGGGCGCCACCGCACTTTATCTTGAGAGACACTGTTGATCATCCTCACAGCCTGTCTGTACTTCTCGTGGTCCTCAATGATCAGGCGCAGTTGATCTGGAACCTCCATGTCACTGAACTGACCACAATCCCATGTATGGAGTCCCTCATCATTGACAGCAATCAGAGGCTGCAGGGCCTTCCCGTTGTAGATAGAGGGAGGCTGGTAGGGCACCACAGTGGACCCTTGCAGCTCCTGGTTGGCGGTGCAGAGCACCTTGAGCAGCTTATTCTTAAAGTCGGGGTCGTTGGCCTCCAGGTAGGTGAGGTGGCAGAGGTGGAGAGGAACAGAGACTCCTGGCTCCAGCAGCACTGGGACGATGGGTTTCCTCTCCAGGCAGTCTCTGAACAAAGACATGTTAGCCTCCAGGAGACACCAGCGGCTCCTCACAAACTCTGGGCTGAGAACCAGCAGGACCTTCTGGCTCTCCTGGATGCAGTCGGACATGTTCTCCAACACGGTGCGGCCGGGAGTGAAGTCACGCTCGTGGTAGCAGACCTGCAGGCCGCAGGACTCCAGCTGGTTGATGAGGGAGTGGGTCCACTGGTAGTCAGTGCTGCTGTAGCTGATGAAGACATGGTAACTCTCACCATCTCTCAGTGTGGGAGGAACACAAATAGAGGGAGACAGTGGGACAACAGGCTGTAGAGGAATGTCTACAATCTGCTGTTCATTGGCTCCATTATCTATGAAAACACTAAAGTGAGAAGAAAATATGATTTAGAAATGCAGATATCCTTTTTCAAAGATTTCATATAGCCATGTTTTTCATGTCAGCATAGCTCCAAGAGTCATTAAAAAGCACATTTAAAGTTCATCCTACTGCTCAGTGATCACACTGCTGCTCAGAATAATTCTTAAAATCTGGATAAAGTAAAATCAGAGATTTATTTATAAACACATTATACATGTTAGAAAATAAACGCTTCTCAAAGTCACCCTGACACTCCCACATATAACACAGATCAAATGATTCCCGAACAAGTTTAGGTTTGTGCTGAACATGAGTCATGTTACTAAAAGCTGATTACAAATGGCACAATATACTGTAAGATGAAGCCTAGACGGCAAAGATTTTCAGTTGATTTCAGGTATAACAATATCCTAAATCTAAAAAGAATAATTGAAGCAACTCAGTGCTGCTCCAAATATACAATACGCATCCTATTTGTGTATAAAGAAGTAATCAAATAACCAAAAGTACAAAGTTATTGAGAAAGATCCATGATGTATAAAAAAAACTTGAAATGTACATAACAGACAGAAAATGTTCATCAGTAAAGTAGATTCATTAAGAAAAAACAGCTCCATGACATAAGCTTTCATACTTTCATTGATTTTTCTAAAACACAACAACAACAACAGAATCCTACTGCTCTTTTTAAGAGTGAAAACTATAATCCCACTAAGAGGACAACATACGGTACACAGCATCGTACATCCATACCTGTTCATGATACAGTCAGTTCAAGCAAATGTAATAAAGAGTGATCGCACCGTGTGGATCAGCAAGAAATGAAAGTAAACTCAGGAAGCAGAAATTGCGAAACATCCTCACTGTTCTCCTCTCTCTGGTTTGTTAAAGTGACAGCCTCCGTTCTGATGGCTGAGGGGCTTCTAACATGAAGGAGGTTACTGTGCCTTTAACGGCTCTCGGTGGCTCGTTTTAGTCCGGACATTACATGTTGACTGGGGGATTCCTTTAATCAAATAGTAAAGACAAACATGTGGACACTGTTATGCCCATTGATCTGTGCTCAGCTGCTGGGAGACATACTGGCAGAAACACACCCCTCCCTCCAGGTGGCCAGTGGAGCTGGGCTGGGGAAAGGGAAAGTCTTTTTTAGCAAGGCAGCAGGCGTAACCTGATGAGAAGAAGAGCAGAGCTCTTTGAAACATGTCCTCAGCACAAACCTGCTCTGAAAATGTCTCTGCAAACTCATGTTTGCAACCGTCCAGAGAAACATACACCAGATGGATTTTTGAATTAGACAAAAATCCCATTAACACCTTCTCCTCAGAGAGGATTATGTTTGCCTGGCCTATAGCTTTCTGCAATTCCCTCAACATGTACGTCAATTGATCATTTTTCCAGAGAGCAATCTCCATAAACAAACACAATGGAACACAGATGACACAAGTATCAATTAGCGCCGGAAGATTTGTCTTCATAACCTTTGATGAATCTAGTTTAAACCAACTTATTATCGTGATTAAGAGAAATATAAAACCGATAACAGACGTCACCACTCTACGACAGAGGGAGAATATTATATTTTGAGAGACACGGTTGATCATCCTCACAGCCTGTCTGTACTTCTTTTTGTCCTCAATGATCAGGCGCAGTTGGTCTGGAACCTCCATGTCACTGAACTGACCACATTCCCATTTTTTGAGTCCCTCCTTATTGACAGCAATCAGAGGCTGCAGGGCCTTCCCGTTGTAGATAGAGGGAGGCTGGTAGGGCACCACAGTGGACCCTTGCAGCTCCTGGTTGGCGGTGCAGAGCACCTTGAGCAGCTTATTCTTAAAGTCAGGGTCGTTGGCCTCCAGGTAGGTGAGGTGGCAGAGGTGGAGAGGAACAGAGACTCCTGGCTCCAGCAGCACTGGGACGATGGGTTTCCTCTCCAGACAGTCTCTGAACAAAGACATGTTGGCCTCCAGGAGACACCAGCGGCTCCTCACAAACTCTGGGCTGAGAACCAGCAGGACCTTCTGGCTCTCCTGGATGCAGTCGGACATGTTCTCCAACACGGTGCGGCCGGGAGTGAAGTCACGCTCGTGGTAGCAGACCTGCAGGCCGCAGGACTCCAGCTGGTTGATGAGGGAGTGGGTCCACTGGTAGTCAGTGCTGCTGTAGCTGATGAAGACATGGTAACTCTCACCATCTCTCAGTGTGGGAGGAACACAAATAGAGGGAGACAGTGGGACAACAGGCTGTAGAGGAATGTCTACAGTCTGCTGTTCATTGGCTCCATTATCTATGAAAACACTAAAGTGAGAAGAAAATATGATTTAGAAATGCAGATATCCTTTTTCAAAGATTTCATATAGCCATGTTTTTCATGTCAGCATAGCTCCAAGAGTCATTAAAAAGCACATTTAAAGTTCATCCTACTGCTCAGTGATCACACTGCTGCT
Organism: Sebastes umbrosus; assembly: GCF_015220745.1. Lineage (NCBI taxonomy): Eukaryota > Metazoa > Chordata > Actinopteri > Perciformes > Sebastidae > Sebastes > Sebastes umbrosus. The sequence goes on from NC_051272.1 coordinate 3,438,822, forward strand.
CAGAATAATTCTTTAAAATCTGGATAAAGTAAAATCAGAGATTTATTTCTAAGCACATTATACATGTTAGAAAATAAATGCTGAAAATGTGAAAAGACTGCTACTACTACAAATACAGTCAATCATTGCAAAACAGATAAACGCTTCTCAAAGTCACCTTGACACTCCCACATATAACACAGATCAAATGATTCCTGAACAAGTTTAGGTTTGTGATGAACATGAGTCATGTTACTAAAATGCTGATTACAAATGACACAATATACTGTAAGATGAAGCCTAGACGGCAAAGATTTTCAGTTGATTTCAGGTATAACAATATCCTAAATCTAAAAAGAATAATTGAAGCAACTCAGTGCTGCTCCAAATATACAATACGCAACCTATTTGTGTATAAAGAAGTAATCAAATAACCAAAAGTACAAAGTTATTGAGAAAGATCCATGATGTATAAAAAAAACTTGAAAAGTGTACATAACAGACAGAAAATGTTCATCAGTAAAGTAGATTCATGAAGAAAAAACAGCTCCATGACGTTTAAGCTTTCATACTAAAAACACAAATAAAACACAACAACAACAGAATCCTACTGCACTTTTTAAGAGTGAAAACTATAATCCCACTAAGAGGACAACATACAGTACACAGCATCGTACATCCATACCTGTTCATGATATAGTCAGTTCAAGCAAATGTAATAAAGAGTGATCGCTCCGTGTGGATCAGCAAGAACTGAAAGTAAACTCAGGAATCAGAAACTGGAAAAAAACATCCTCACTGTTCTCCTCTCTCTGGTTGGTTAAAGTGACAGCCTCCGTTCTGATGTCTGAGGGGCTTCTAACATGAAGGAGGTTACTGTGCCTTTAACAGCTCTCAGTGGCTCGTTTTAGTCCTGACATTACATGTTGACTGGGGGATTTCTTTTATCAAATAGTAAAGACAAACATGTGGACACTGTTATGCCCATTGATCTATGCTCAGCTGCTGGGAGACATACTGGCAGAAACACACCCCTCCCTCCAGGTGGCCAGTGGAGCTGGGCTGGGGAAAGGGAAAGGGAAAGTGTTTTTTAGCAAGGCAGCAGGCGTAACCTGATGAGAAGTAGAGCAGAGCTCTTTGAAACATGTCCTCAGCACAAACCTGCTCTGAAAATGTCTCTGCAAACTCATTTTTGCAACCGTCCAGAGAAACATACACCAGATGGATTTTTGAATTGGACCAACAGCCCATTAACACCTTCTCCTCACAGAGGATTATGTTTGCCTGGCCTATAACTTTCTGTAATTTCCTCAATATGTACGTCAATTGATCCTTTTTCCAGAGAGCAATCTCAGAAAGCCAAACCAATACACCACAGATGAGACAAGCTTGTGTAAGATTTGTCTTCACAACCTTTGTCAAATCTACTTTCGAACAACTTATTATCATGATTAAGAGAAATATTCCAGCGATAACAGGCATCAGTACTCTACGCCAGAGGGAGAACATTATATTTTGAGAGACACTGTTGATCATCCTCACAGCCTGTATGTATTTCTGTTTGTCCTCAATGATCAGGCGCAGTTGGTCTGGCACGTCCATATCACTGAACTGACCACATTGCCATTTTTTGAGTCCCTCCTTATTGACAGCAATCAGAGGCTGCAGGGCCTTCCCGTTGTAGATAGAGGGAGGCTGGTAGGGCACCACAGTGGACCCTTGCAGCTCCTGGTTGGCGGTGCAGAGCACCTTGAGCAGCTTATTCTTAAAGTCAGGGTCGTTGGCCTCCAGGTAGGTGAGGTGGCAGAGGTGGAGAGGAACAGAGACTCCTGGCTCCAGCAGCACTGGGACGATGGGTTTCCTCTCCAGGCAGTCTCTGAACAAAGACATGTTGGCCTCCAGGAGACACCAGCGGCTCCTCACAAACTCTGGGCTGAGAACCAGCAGGACCTTCTGGCTCTCCTGGATGCAGTCGGACATGTTCTCCAACACGGTGCGGCCGGGAGTGAAGTCACGCTCGTGGTAGCAGACCTGCAGGCCGCAGGACTCCAGCTGGTTGATGAGGGAGTGGGTCCACTGGTAGTCAGTGCTGCTGTAGCTGATGAAGACATGGTAACTCTCACCATCTCTCAGTGTGGGAGGAACACAAATAGACGGAGACAGTGGGACAAGAAGCTGTAGAGGAATGTTTACAGTCTCAGGTGAACTCATTGGCTCCATTATCTAAAGAGAAGACAAAGTTGAGAACATTACACAAATTATTAAAGGCCTACAAGGATACTATTTACCATGATGGTAAAGCTACAAAGGAGCTATTTATAACTGAATTACCTACAACCCTTGTCAGTGTGCTATGTTCGGTCCCACATTGCTTTAGCAGTGGGGTTTTATAGGAGATATATATTGTACTATAGAAGAGAAAGCTAAAATAAATCACAGGCGCTGGACACAACATCAACGCCTGTAAAATCTATTTGTATATAGTATATAGTATATAGTAAGGCTGTCAAAGTTAACGCAATAAGAACGTGCCAACTAAAATTCGTTTTACGTCACTAATTTCTTTAACGCATTAACACAATTGATCTTTCAGGGGTTGAACCGGGCTCAGTTTTAAAGCTAGACCTAACCTAACCTTAGGAAACCATTGGTACCAACCATGTCAGACTAGCTTGTCGCCAAGGAAGTTAAATAATGCTCCAAACTTGTGCTAAGTTTTGGCGAGGAAAAACTGTCATGGCCATTTTCAAAAGTGTGAAAATGGGTTCTATTGGTATTCCACGAGTTTATGATAATCACATGCAGTTTGTTGTTGTCTGCCGGGCTTTAGTTTTATGCTAAATGCAGTACCTGTGAGGGTTTTCTGGACAATATTTGTCATTGTTTTGTGCTTTGAATTGATTTCCGATAATGAATATATACATACATTTGTAAGAAACAAGCACAATTGCCCACTCCCATGTTGACAAGAGTATTAAATACTTAACAAATCTCCCTTTAAGGTACATTTTGAACAGATAAAAAATGTGTGAATAATTTGCGATTAATCGCGATGAAATATTTTTAATCGATTGACAGCCATAGTATATATCTACACCGATCAGCCATAACATTAGGGCAGCACGGGCACCCTGACCGGCAGCCCCATACGCATCAAACTGCTCCTCACTGTGTGTTCTGACACCTTTCTATCGGAACCAGCATTGACTTTTTCAACAGTTTGAGCTCCAGTAGCTCTTTTATTGGATCGGACAACACGGGCCAGCCTTCGCTCCCCACGTGCATCAATGAGCCTCGGGTCTGACCCTGTCGCCGGTTTACCGGTTCACCGGTTCACCGGTTCTCCTTCCTTGGACCACTTTTGGTAGGTCCTGACCACTGCAGACCGGGAACATCCCACAAGAGCTGCAGTTTTGGAGATGCTCTGACCCAATCGTCTAGCCATCACAATTGTGTTCTTTTGACCCCCCCAGTATTTTCCCGCCCATCTCCACCTTATTCCACTACCATGGCTACTTCTGTTCGGAATTGCTTTCTTGGCCTTTAAGCCCCTGTATGATTTTTACCATTAACCCCTTAGCCCTAGAGCCCTACAGGGAAAAAGGCCTAAAATAACATACCCAAAATGAATCAGGAATAGCTCCTCAACCACAAGGCTTATATGCATATTTCTGGTCTCCTTTGAAAGGTAAGAAGCTAAGGAATATGAATCCAATATAAGTAAACCTATATATATTACCATTCCAGAGTAAATGGAGTTACAATAAAGGGAAAAAATAAGATTTTAATCCTCGCCTAGTATATAATCTCAATTTCAAAGGAAATATCATTATAACCAAAATCCCATCGATAATGATGCAACTGAATGTATTCTACTACTCTTGATGAAATTACATTAAAATACACTCTTTATGATAAAAAATTATAAAGATATTTTACATGTTGACTGTTTACTGGGAGTTTCACTTCAAAACACTAATAATTTCCCTGTAGCCATGTTATAAATACCATAAATCTCCCCAAAACATTGAAAAAGTAATAAATACAATGGATATTGATTAATATTCATATATAACTGAAAAGCTCAATGCTACATGGAGAATGGAAGGGCCCTTAGTTCTCTATGAGGTATCCACAGATTCGTCTATGCAAGCTGAATAGAATGGTATAAGGCTTGTTGGTGTACTTTACCACCTCCTTCCTGTTTTGATGACAGTAGATGTGGTTGGGCTAGCTAGTTAGCTGTCTAAAGTAAATCGCAAAAATATGCCTTGGTAAAATATTCTACCAAGAAACACAGATTTATGTCAGTGTGAGTGTAAAATGTAAACTTTGACTGCTTTGATTCCCTGTTAATAGCTGACGCTGTGAGTTTTGAGTTGAGGAGCATTTAGAAAGCTTGGAATTTTTAAGTTTCCAGCAATACAAGTATGACTGACAAGAAAATCATTCTAGATCCTTTGAACACAACATGCTCGTATATTTACGAAGGTTAAATTTGTACCGACTTTAATGTTAAAATACTTCGTAATAGGACATAGTTTGGACAAAAGTTAGTTTACGGATTATGAAAACTGAAAACCCCATGTTTTTAAAACAGTATAACATGTATATCTTCTATAACTACATCTTCCATTGCAACTTTTTGTAACTACGCCACAGCGGTGGACCCGGAACCGGGTCCGTCCAGCTCAAGGAGTCACCGAACTGATCCTGTCTGCCTGGTTGTGCTGCCTCGTCCACAAACATACATCGTGACACATGTGAAGGTAGACTAAATATAGCAAAAACCTCTCAGTAAAACACAATGCAATTCAGTAGGACCGTAAACTACAGCCTCCAAAATGACCACGTTTGAACGTTACGTTTGAATCCATAGCTATTTAAAACAGTTAAAAAAAACGGAATATTAGAATTTAGATATAGTTTAAATTCAGTTTTGTAACTGTTGTAACTATACATTCAAATCACACTTCACTAAATAAATGTATTCTCATACCTGTAGATAATAAACTCCTAAAGCAGTGCAGCAATGCGTCGCCAAGAACAGTATAAGGAAGTTGGTGGAAATAAAACAGTGCTCTGTTGGGAGCTTTGTTAAAGGCATATACTACATTGTCTTGTATCAATGGCTTTAGCGGCTGACTTTAGTGACTGTACCTTTAATGAAAATAACTATCAAATGACGTCACCCCTCACCCTGCACACTTCAACCTGTCTGCCTGGTTAGTGATGGTCCAACCTGTCCTGGGTTGCATATTTTCAAATACATTGGAAGATTTATAATCTGCTTAAGTGTCTGATGAAGTAGTACACAACACAATACTGTTGTGCTGTGCTCTGGTTATTTAGCTCCTTGCATTACATTTTCAAGCTATTGCTTGCATGCAGGTGTGTCTTGAACAACTCCACATCTCACCCACTCTGTCACGTCTGCACTGGCAGAGCTAAACCCAGTTTGGTCTCTGGCTGGCTAAACACTGCTGCATTCATCACTCTGCTGGATTTTGGACTCTCCATCTGATCACATTAAAGGAAGACAGAGAGTGACAACACAGTTTAACCTCAACATTACCAGTGTTAGACTTTCACTTTCATTTTGTGTGTAGATCATCAATACAGGCTATTGTTTATCATCACTTTTGTTTTACAACTGCCACGTAACTTGAGCTGAGAACATACCTGTAGATGGCATGTCACTAGTACTTCAGCATATAGCATATTTGGGTTTCTCAGAACCAAGATAAGGGCTTTCTTATATTTCCAGTATATCGTATGATGTTTAAATGCACAAACCATACTAGTGTCCACATAAATGCACTCCCCGACTGGTGGTCAGAAAGCTTTTTATAAGTACGGACTTAAAGCCTGTTGATAACGAAATTGTAGTAGTAGTATGAAAATCTTTTAAAAATCAACTTCGCTGTAGGTTAGAAGAGACAACTACGACAACTAGCGATGCAGTGAAGTCTCTCTTTCCCTAAAAAGTTTAGAATGTGCGATAATTGTAATTGCCTGAAAATATCACTACCACAAAACAAAGCTGCTGATCTTCAGTGACTTAGGACTGTACGAAAAGTGGTGAATCGTACCTTTCATTAGGGCTGTCAATCGATTAAAATATTTAGTTGTGATTAATCGCATGTTGTTCCATAGTTAAAATATTAGTTAACAAATTTTTTGTCTGTTGAAAATGCACCTTAAAGGGAGATTTGTAAAGAATTTAATACTCTCATCAACATGGGAGTGGGCAAATATGCTGCTTTATGCAAATGTATGTATATATTTATTATTGGAACTCAATTAACAACACAAAACAATGACAAATTGTGCCCGAAAACCCTCACAGGTACTACATTTAGCATAAAAAATATGCTCAAATCAAAGGTCATATCAGAGGTCAAAGGACTCCTTTGAGAATGGCCATGCCAGTTTTTCCTTGCCAAAATTTAGCGTAAAGCTGAAGTAGGCGAGATTGGAGCAAATATGATTAAAAAAAGTTATTTTTATAAAACGGTCGCTATTTCGTGACAGTAGTACATGAGACAGGTAGCCTGAAAAAAATCATGTCCGGTGTCCTCCAGTGCTCCTAACATCCATGTGCTGTCTATGAGAGCCGGCTGTCAATCACTCGCGAACTCCGACCAAACGGTCAAACTAGGCAGCGCTGATCAAATATGAATCAATATTCTGTTACGTTAATGCCTATTTCTCTCCTCAGATGTTTTCAGAATCATCTTGTAGTGCACGGTTTAGCTGTAAAATGAGAAAGTTTGTGAAATCTGGTGAAGGAATGGCAAGTACCGGTCACATGACCGGAGCACAGCCAATAGGAACGCTCTCTCAATGAAATTACCTGTGATTTGTCAAAGTCTCCCCGTCACGGGCTAGATTTTCTAAAGCCTGAAAACAGAGCCATGAGGAGGAGCAGAAGTCTAGTTATCTCTCAGAACACTTGAATTACAATATGCTGAAAGGTTATTATGGAGTTTTTGCCCAATGATGCCAAAAATATGCTGCCTACTGCCACTTTAAGTTTGGAGCGTTATTTAACCTCCTTCTTGACAAACTACTATGACATGGTTGGTACCAATGGATTCCTTAGGTTTTCTAGTTTCATATGATACCAGTACCTTCACACCATCTTTAAAACTGAGCCCGCTACAGTCTAAAAAACCCACGTTGCGTTAATGCATTAAAGAAATTAGTGGCTTTAAAAACAAATTTGCGTCAACATTGTTACGTTGACTTTGACAGCCTTGAAGAATATATAATGTTATTTAATAATATTATGATATACATAAATATAAATTAGATCAGATAATGCCACAGATGATGCAACATCTGTAAAACATTTAGATGAATCCATTTAATTAATTTATTTCATGAGCTCGATCAGGTTGTTTTCGATACTTCAACCCTTTAGGAGCGGTAAGATAACGTCTGGGCTCGTTGTGTTTGGTTCATCAATTCTGTTGATGTTCTTTTGACTTGATGCTCATTGGCCATTTTTCCTGTGGTGAACGAGGTGAACTGGGCTTGTTAAATGGCTGAATATTGACCAAAAAGAGCTGCAGACTTAGGTTCTGTAGAGGACAGCCCAAACATATCTCACATAAAAAGAAGCTCAATGATTCACACTGTCTAATCGTAGTAGTGACTCTGGAGAGCGACCCAATAAAGATCAGTAAGCAAGGCCTGTCTGTGTCAGTGACCTAGGGCCCTTTTAATATCTGTGAGGTATTGAAAACCGAGGGGAATTTCATTCATCAAAACTACCTTCGTATCCCAGCTGACATTAAAGAACAATTTACAGGATAGGAAATCAAACTGTGCCATCTCTACTCCGACTTTTGTTCACAAATTACGTCCTCCAGATCATTACACGGAGACAAACCGAAAATATGAGAGTTCTCGGCCTCAGGGGCTTTTTTTCCTGTTCGAGTGTTTTCATGCAGACTGGTGACCACTTCTAATCTTTTGGTGACAGGACTGAACAAGTGCCTCGAGGCAGAGAGGAAAGCTGCTCTAACAATGTAATGCAGCTGTAATCTAGACCAACATCTGTTGCTCTCCTGATGCGTCCAGGCTGGAGGAGCACTGAGTGGACAGGGTGCTGAACGCTCTAACGCCCTTCACTCAACCTGACCCCAGTAGGAAAATCAATCTCATAGAAAGTCACAGAAGGAAAGTCACTTCAACCACACAGGGATTTATCTTGGCTGTATAGTACATACATTTTGACAACTAACATACTGACTGAAAGATATTAGCATATTCATAGATTCTGGGCTTTTCAATGAGGGAGAAGGACTAGATGTATTTATTAACAATTTCAAATTTGGTAATTGTACTTTTTGTGTAGAAAAAAACACATTAGACACAATCTATTATTATTATATATGGAGGAGAGTCTGGAGGGGATCTTTAATAAATAATATAATATATATAAATATATATAACGCAAATTCCTTTCAACGCCACTAATTTATTCAACGCATTAATGCAACTTAAAATTTTTAGGTTGTAGCGGACTCAGTTTTAAGATAAGATAAGATATTCCTTTATTAGCCCCGCAGTGGGGAAATTTGCAAGAAGCAATTTAAAGCTATAAAGCTATTCAATAATAAATATATACACACATTTACACAAAGCAAACATATTTACCCAATCCCATTTTGATACGAGTATTAAATACTTGACAAATGGTACATTTTGAACAGATAAAAAAAAAGAAATGCGAATTTTAGTACATATTTTAGTAGTTATAAACCATTAAGAACAAACCTTAGAGGCTGTTATGTCTGAAAAATCCCTCCAGGATGACACTTGCTTTGTCTTTTTAAGAAAGTCCGCTTCAATAGACCGTTAAACTGCATCTTCTGGGAAAGGTTTGCTAAAAACATCTGTACCCAAATCCATTTAGCAACGTTCACAACTGCAGACTGGATGTATTATTGCAAAAATCATATTAATGACTTAATAACATTATTAACGGCAGACTTGGTAGCTTTTAACTGACTATAAAGTTAGCAAATAATGTATTAAACATTACTAAAGTCATTGGCTACTACTTAAAAACCATGATAAAGAATGCCTTATTAGAGAGTGGTATCATTCTTTTTTATATTCCATGTGCGCAAAATGTGTCCGTAAATAGCAGCTCCACAAATACAGTACGACAGCTTTGAAATGGAGTCAAAATCCAGAATCATTTATCCATATATCATATTCTACACTCAAGCAATATTTCCACTTGCATAAGCATACAAATCCCAGGTCTCACACTGCATACCCCATTATTCACGCTTTTTTCTTTTTTTTTTACTTTGGCAGTGATAAAGGCATTAAAGCTATTTATTAGTTGTGACAGATTTAGGACAGGTATAGATGGGTAATGAGAAGATGGAAGAGGCGGTGGAACATTCTGCATGTGTGTGTCTGTGTTTGTGTCTCCGTCTCTAGGTTTAGGCATTACATATTACAGCGTCTGAGCTGGGAGGATGAAAAATGCAGTTTGTCCACGGCTTCTTGTGTCACCACATCTACCTGCTGAATGTAAATTTGGAGTCATTGCTGCTGTGATCTTTGTTTATGTACCAACTGAGACTTGATAAATCATCTCCTCATGCCTGGCCCAGCCTGTCGTCATGATTAATAGAGTACTGTCGTGATGCGTGTATGTCTGTTTGCACAGGCATGGTCCATGTGGATTTGTAATATATATGCACATGGAAGCATGACTGAGCATTGAAATATCTGTTTATGAAACAATGATTTAATGCTTGTGTCTTGCGCAGCTCTATGGGTGGCAATGTCAGTCTGTCCGTCTTTCCATCCACCACTTGGGTCCAGGCTGAAATATCGCCATCAAATTTGTGTTAGCTTCATCATTGTGAACATGAGCTAAAATCATTGCTAGTACAGCCTTACAGAACCGCATGGCCATAGACTCTGGCTGCGTCCCAAATTGCATACTATGCACTATGTGTACTATCGTTAAGTATACTTTTGTGTGTATCTTTTCAAATGCACTAAGAAGTAGTCCTCCTTGCCGGTTGGAGGCGCGTAACCATGGTAACCGGTGTCAACCTCCTGTGACCAAAAACGATAATTTCTGAGAATCCTGAAATCGGGACTAATTTAAAAACTGTATTACGCCTAACAAAGTGAAATCTTACACTTAAGTTGAAGCGCATTGCATTGTGGGATATTTATGCCGCCGTAGTGTCCAGTGTTTGCATACTGTAATATTTCACCGGAAATAGTATGCAATTGTTGTACTATTGGTTTCATGCTTAAGTTTCGGACGTACTAAAAAATAGGATGTAGTGTAGAAATGTGGATGCAACTTCAGTCCTGTTTAAGACGAAGGCTGTTTCCGAAACCTCTTACTACGTACTACTGACGAACGCAGTATGTAGCGTATACTTCATACTGCGTTCGTCAGTAGTATTTAGTATGGAACGTAAATTGATTTATTTTGTAGTACCCGAGGTCGGGTTCGCGGGTTTCCGGTTTAGGAAAGCGGAAGAAGATGGCAAGGACAATAGCAAACCTCCGCTACTTGTTTTACATTATGAAAATGACCGAAAGTGACCGTTCCAGCACTTTGCATTGTGGGATACAGTAGGCGAGGTAGACTGGTCCGATGAATATTGGAGATTTTCAGTACGACATCCAGGTATTTTTGGCATACTTGAGATTTTGCTTTTGTTCGCAAACTACATGCTACATTTTGGCCAAATCAGTATGTACTACTAGTATAGTATGAGGTTTCGAAATGATTTACAGCATGTCTTACTCCCTTCCTGTTTTGTCTCAGGCCTGTAAGCTTAACAACACAAGCTAACTGAGTATATATACCACATGTGTGCCATTTTTCCCCTTCATCTCATCTGAACACACGGATATTTTCACAACGACATGGCCATCTGGAATGAAGCTAAGTGGGGAGTGAGGGTGGTGTGAAAATGTTTAATGTACGTATCATGACAACGGCTCGTATATCCGCCGTCCTCGGTCTTCCAGTTTCCCTTTTTGAATGACGAATACAGACTACCGCCGTCTGCTGGTGTGGAGAGATATTTCCTCTCTCGCAGGCGCAGGACGTACGTGGTAGTCGTCCATCGGCTGCCGTCTTTGTGGTGTGTTCCAGTACAACTTTTTGGCAAGGACACAGGCGACGTGAGGCGACTCAACGATCGGCGTTTGTCGCCACTAGTCCTGTCGGTTTGGTGTGTCCGGGCCTTAAGTCACAAATTGTTTTACTGTTTACATTTGTACCATCTTATTACCATCATGTCAGACATATGTTAAGCACTTTGACTTGCACTAACCTTTAGGAAAGGGGCTACACAAATAAAGATTGATTGTTTTTAGCTCTTGTAATCTAGGTTTTCAAGTCAAAAGTGTACAAATTATAAGTACAGGTGCACTTCAGGAGGAGAGGGGTTGAAATCTTCAAATGTATGCAGACATCAATGTCAGTCACTCACATTGAGGTCACAATATTAAGCCTTTATTAGTTCCTCATGGCTTTATTAATTGCACAGCTTGTTCCACTCGTTTTTGTAGTGATAAAAGTAGTTGTGATAGTATAACTTCCTTTTTTCAATATGCAGCTAAACAGATTACAAAGATGTTTTACCCAACTGTGCAATCAGAAATAAGCTTTGTGTGTACATATGATAAGACTGCATTATCATATAAAATCCCTTGACAAACACAATGTAATCACAGCTAATATTTGGCTTCCTCAGTGTATAATCAGTCACCTGGCCCAGATCGTGGAGTTTATGTAATGATATTTATTGATTTAATGGCTTATAGAATGAGGTTTAAAAAGGGCCAAGGAGGATGGAGGAGCTCTGTGTTCGATCTAAACAGTATACAATGATTTGATGTACTAGATAGAGGAAAGTGAAATGGCGTTTTCAAAAAAAGTGGATGAAATAGGAAAATCTGAGGGTAGCAAAGGAAAAAAAAGTGAACCTCATAGATTAGGAATCTTCTAAAGAAGCAGTGACAGGTCCTAAACAGTCGGGAACGGCAGTCGTATATTTATCTTTTTACAGCATGTCTGGATCTCTCAACGCACACAGAAGAGAAATGTGTTTGTCATTTTTTTTGCAGCCCTGAAATTTCCAGGAAGGCTTATGGAAAAAGAAGAAAATGAAAACATAAAAGAAGCATATGAAATCAAAGGCATCATATTGATGCAGATAAGCTGATTGACGGTGAGCCTTTCATCATACATTTCCATTGCAAAGTTCATACAATGAAGAAAAGTACACCTCTGGGATAATCCCGTCAACTGTCTATGCGTCATCGCCCCAGCCGACCCCGACTCCATTCAAATACATATACTAGTGCGTTCATGCTCTCTAAAATCTTCCAGTACATAATCTAATTGACTGGTACATCGATAAGTAAACCGAGGGTCAGTTTGATCTGTGATGTAACAGTGGCAGCCAGACGTGGTACAATGAAAGTTAATGAACACTTCTGCTTTGTGTTTATTCAGTGTTCCCATTTTGTTCATCGGCGTATATCCTGTGCAAATGCATTATGGCAATCTGTGTTGACACTGGGAATACACAGACAGGGGGAGGGCATTATTTGCCCAGTTTTAAAATAGGTCAGCAGAAGGTGCCACAGACGAGAGCCACGGCACAGACTGGTCTCCAAAAATGTCATTAAGTCATGTCTTATAGCCTAAATGCAGTACCTGCTCTGTGAGCATGAACAACTACTTTAACTTTCACAATAAAGATTAAAGGAGGGACAATGATATGCATGTTACGGAGATACCTTAAAGAAAATCTGTCAATCATTTATTAATGACCACATGACCAAGGTCGGTGGAATTTGCTTTCAGTACAGTTTGATGCAGCAGAACCCAAGATATCATCTATTATATTCAACACATTCGTCTTCCTAGTGCCTAAATTACCCACAACGCAACTCGACCACCGACAGTTTGGTCAGAGATTCAGATGGGTTATACTAGTAGAGGTGCCACAATATAACCCAGTCAGTTTTTTTTGTGTGTCACCGGTGATCGCCGTACAATGCGTGCTGGGTTAGATTTGTGTCCGACTTGCTCCCAACTTGCTCTGACCTCACAAGATCGGGACAGCCACAGTTTTTAGAGCCAGGCGCCGCCAGCGGGCAACTCTGGGGGTCTGAGAAGTGAAGCCAAAGCTGAAGTGCCTTAAACTTTCATTCTTTCTAACAGCCAGCAGGGGGCGACTCCTCTGGTTGCAAAAAGAAGTCTGATTGCATAGAAGTCTATGAGAAAATGAGCCTACTTCTCTCTTGATTTATTACCTCAGTAAACATTGTAAACATGAGTTTATGGTCTCAATCGCTAGTTTCAAGTCTTCTTCAATACAGCATGATGTTCATTTAGTAAATTATGGTCCCATTTAGAGTCAAATAGACCATAAAGCAGGGCATACTTTAGGGCGGGGCTACCTTGTGATTGACAGGTTGCTACCACGGCGTTGTCCACGTTTTCAGTTCATGAAAGTTAACTGTAACTTTTTGGTTGCCTGAAATATGACGACGGAGTGTGATGGCCAAAATGCCAAACTCGAGGCTTCAAAACGGCAGTCCACAAACCGATGGTTGACGTCTCGGTGACTACGTCCATTTCTTATATACAGACATTCTTATATAGTTTTACACATTTTTCACCCAATATGGATGAAAAATGAAATCTCACAGTCAAAGCATTGTTTCATTTCAAATCTAATGTGCTTGAGTAGGGAGCCAAAACAATGAAAAACAATCCTAATACTGTCTGACTGCACTGTACGTCTGGACTTAAATGGCTCATTAGCCAGAAGGAATTTTCCAATGTTAAGTAATTTCATATTATATTGAGTCTGGGTGGAGCTAACCCTACTTATACTATTTTATATACTGTTGAGTAGCTTAATCTAAAGCATTACATTGTATTTAATGAACTAATATGCATAGAAAATCATTATCTATGATGTAACCCTAATTTAAAAAGTACGTTTAGCTTTGAAGTACCTTAAAACTGTACTTATACACTACTATACGATACGATACAACTTTATTGTCAGTTTGCACTGAAATTCATTTTGCATCCATAGGCAGCTCAGTTTGAGAAAAAGTACGCATACAATAGACATACTGTTACCATAGACAGACAGACAAGTAAGACCCATCAGACGAAAAACACAATTATTCATACATAACCCATTACTAACTCCAGTAATTAAATCCATTTAATCCATTGCTAAATCCACTAACTGAGGAAACGTACTTTCTATCTCTGCCATCAATTAATGCTTTCACTTTTGACCAAGTAAAGCCAAACCAAAACTTGGCAGGCACACAAAAATAATATATGATGATTCTAGTTATTGCAAAACATTGCTTTATACTGTAGATCGAAGAATGAGGAACTTGGCAAAGATGTTGTTTATTGCAGCTGTGAACGAGAAAGCCTCCCCTTTTCTGGTATCGTTTCACCACTTACAGATAGAGGAAAAAAAAAAAAGAGGAAACACGCGAACATCTGCACAGAAATATGATTCTGAAAGTAGTCAATATGATACACGTGCTTTCTTCTTAGGGAGTCTGCTCAGTGCGATTGAAGGCCGGTACCGATTTAGAGTCAAATAGACCATAAATCAGGGGATGCATTAGGGCGGGGCTACCTTGTGATTAACGGTCTGGGAGTTGTCCGCGTTTTCATCTTAGAACTTTAACCCTTTCACAGTGTGTTTTCAGTTCATGAAAGTTAATCTCACCAAGATGGCGACGGCCAAAATGCCAAACTCAAGGCTTAAAAACGGGAGTCCACAAACCAATGGGTGACGTCATGGTGACTACGTCCACTTCTTATAGATGGTCTGGCGCAGCAGCTGCTCTCCGCCGACTGCAAGACCCAGGGCATGATGGGAAACGGCTGGCTGTCACCTGACCTTTTTGGCCACGATAATCGTGTAGTGAAAATCTGATGTTGTGACAGAACTGATAGGAATATTAACCGTAGTTGTTGTTTTGTACCAATATAATGAGTTCAAGCAAATGTTGGCAATCAAAGCTTGATGACATACATTAACCTGTGGCCATTTGCACGCGGTCCTTTGCAATCATATTAGAGAATTATGCAGTATGTACTGTCAATACTGTGTACAAATGAACATTTATTCAAATGTCACAACTTAATTATCTGGTTGAGACCTCAACCTTTTGTTACACAATAGAATAATATCCCCTAGACTCTACAGCAGGAATCTGCACAGCTTTATTTCTTTTCCTCTGTTGCTGCAATCATCAAGCTTCAATTGTCTTCAAATTTAAAGTTTAATCAAATGTAATCCGATCAAACTTTACCTCCGATATTCAGAAATGCGTCCAGCAGCAAAATTTGATTGCTACATGTGGCTTTTTTTTTTTCTTTTCAGTCGTGTAATCATGGAGGATTGTACATCCTGAGGCGCAGATAATACAAAGGAATGCTTTCGTATTGTTTAAAGTGGCAGTAGTCAGTATATTTTTGGCATCATTGGGCAAAAATTCCATAATAACCTTTCAGCATATTGTAATTCAAGTGTTCTGAGAGATAACTAGACTTCTGCTCCTCCTCATGGCTCTGATTTCAGGCTTTAGAAAATCTAGCCCGTGACGGGAGACTTTGGCCAATCACAGGTCATTTCATTGAGAGAGCGTTCCTATTGGCTGTGCTCCGGTCATGTGACCGGAACTCGGCGCTCCTTCAACAGATTTCACAATGGCGGCGGCGTCACACCTGTTTCATGTACTACTGTCACGATAAAACAACTGTGTTTTGCTTCACCACTCACTTCCCACTCCCACAACACTAGTTTTCCCCCCCGACGTCACATTCTTGTTTCGCAAGACGGGCTTCGCTAGATATAACTTTGTTTTTTTGTGCTTCCGTGGAGTATGTGCTGGAGTCTGAGTTAGCTATTGTTACACACTGTTAGCCCTGTAAGCGGAGCTGAAATTCCGTTGGATTCTCCTGGAATAACCGGCCCGCATTTTTCACATTAAAAGCAGTCTACAGGCTGATAGAGGAAACCCAGAATGTCACAGAAGGTCTCATTTTTTAGGTTATAGGTTAAAACCTGTTCACACAGTGGCAATGGAAAAAAGATTAAAACAAGTTTATACGTGTAAAAACTTATATACAGTCTCGTTTAAGACACCCACTCAAAACGTGCTCTGAATAATGTGGATAAGAATAGCAACACATCTGTCTAGATTTCATGTTTAAAAATATTGTCGTTGACCACATCCATTCTGGTGTCGTGTTTAAACATATCGGCTTCTCATGAGAAGTGCTTAATTGTAGTGTTTGTGTTATGAGTATTAATCTGTGAGTATCTATGCTTACACTTTGCTTGTCATGTGGCGAAACCGACCAGCTTCTGACATTTCAGATATGTAAACTTAACCAGGGTGAACTCAACGTTTGCAGGATGCAGCGTCGGTGCGTTCACATATTGAACGGGAAAAAGGTGTGAACATGTGGACTATATGGAATCTGGATGTTGTGTGGCTCTCAAGAGGCGTTAAAGGCCTGATGGTGGAACGCTGACTTGAGTGCCCTGGATGAGAAAACAATCAGTGCCTGTTTTCTGCTGATATAGTATATCCCAAAATTGGACACTGGGAGTTGAAATGCTGAGGAAACATGACTCCACACCATCTACTCTCTCTAGTGGGTCAGTCCAGCTCATGAAATATCACATTCTTCCCTCTGGGCTCTTGTGGTCAAAAATATAAAAGGCGCCATTAAATCACTTGGAAATATGTTTGGAAACAAGACCGGAGGGGCAATAGCCAAAGCTTGACATACTAATACTTTTGCACAAAAACAGGCACTGGTTTTCTGTGTACATATACTTGTATGAAACAATGTTTTCGATTAAATTCCTAGAAATCATAATCTTAGAATAATGCACACATGTGTTTTCGTCTGGCCCGCTTTGGGATTGCTCTGCATTACAGAGGTTACCATGAGGCCAGTCCTGTCAGCCAACTCGCATGCAACAAATCATTGTGTGGATGTAGGATACAGTATGTACGGCATTGTTGTTTTGGCTGTTACCTCATCACTCCCCAAAAGGAAACAGCAGAGCAGAGAGTGTGGGGTGATGATAAACGTCCCTCCTATAAGGGAAGGTAGACGCAGGGCTTTTTCATATTAGGTGTGATTGATTCGTACCATGCCCGAGTACAATTGCCCCCCACCCCCTCTCTCCACTCCCCCGCCGCCCAGCTTTCACATTAGTAATGTTGTTCTGTACCCGAGTCCACTTGCGTCATCTTTAACATGTATTTGAGATCAGCTGTTTTAGAGGCAGAGCTTCGTAAAACACTCAATTCAAACTTGACAGAAACAAAATAAAACTCGTCGTTAGTCTTTCCAACAATCACCAGCTCTGGTTCGGTTGAGATAAACTCTCATTTCACAGAGTTTGATGTGAAAATATGCCGACTCTACACTCTGTTTCCCCCCCGCTGTCTCTCTCTCGGTCCACTGAGCAGCTGAGTGGTTCTCGTTCTTCGGAGGCGCACCATTAAACTACCTAAATAAAATAACAAACATCACCCATCCCTTATGCCTACTATTATTTATATTTTTAGGAACCTCTCGCCTGCTTTCCTGCTTTATCACCCACGGCCGTGCAGTTCAGAGGATGACATCGGTGCATGCTGCGCGCATATACAGATTTCAGAGGAGACCCGCTGCATTGAAAAAAGCCTGCCCTTTCAAAACTACTCGCTGACTGCTAACGTTACTCGCGTAAACTAGCGGCCCACCTCCGTGTTTTGGTACAGTTGGCTTTCACACCTGAAGTTAACTGTCCCGAGTACACATGATCCGTACTCCAGACCGCCTTTTCAAGTGAACTCCAGTACGGATCGACGAACCGTGCTCGAGTACGGTACGGAGCGTTTACTCCAATCAAACAAACTGGACTTTGGGGTCAAGTGTACTCGGATCCGGGCCCAGGTCCCTCTGGATGCAGCACTAGCGTTATCAGCATGTGACAGAATGGCTTTCAGGTGGGCGAAGTGGCAGCAGGCATGCAGCAAAAGAGTTAATAGAACACTGATGGGTTAAGTGCACTGCCATGATTAAAAGGATGCATTGGATATAGGCCTACTGTTTTTTTTTCCGTGATAGGCATAGGCCATGTGACTGGGACAGAAATCCAACAAACAAGTGTTGTTTTGCTCAGTAAGACAAATCTGCTGGGTCTCCAGTAAAGGTGATGTATCTTGGTATTGGTGGTTTCCAGTCATATAAAGGAAGAGAGTAACTCAAAGTTCCATTCGTTGTACAGCAAACCAACCTGGCCTCTCTCCCAACTCGTCAAATAGGCTATCGCCGCTCAGTCAGCGCCCCTCGGCATTGGATACCAACACACGGAGGCACCCTGTAGAGACTGTAAATGTAAAATTGTTAGTTTCATTAGTCCCGTGAGTCACATGAGTCGTTAGTGAGTGAAGTTAAAAGGATAGTTTGGGTGGTTTGAAGTGGGGTTGTATGAGGTACTTTTCCATGGTAGGTGTATTACCTACAGTAGATGATGGTTGGCGTGCCCCCAGCATCGAGAAACTGACCCCACTTCATAACACCCAAACTATCCCTTTAATGTCAATCACTGATCATTTCCTAACCCTAACTAAGTTGTTGTGTTGCGTTAACCTAACTTACTGTAAAAACTGAAGTTTATTCTGAATGAAAGAGAACAAAACTGAAGACTAAGAATTAAATAAAGGAAACCCTTCCAGGTGCAGTCGTAGTTTGTAGTTTAATTTATTTATTAGCTGCTCTTACCTGACATGGGTTAGGTAAATACTACTCTATCATGTTGCAGCTCATGGGAAAGCAACATTCTTATGACATCGAGAACTGATAATCCAGAATATGAATTTTAAATCAATTTATTGCTTCACTGTTGACATTATTTAACAGTTAACACACTATATAAAATTAGAGCTAAAGGACCATCAGGACCTGAGCTGCTTTTCATCTCAAGGAGACTTGACGTTTTGTTTTTGCCAAAGTTTCCTTGATGTGAAGCCAAAGAAATATCGTGCATCACCGAAATGCATACAACATTTCTCAGTGAACGCACATGCAGCTGTAGAAATTTACAGCTATAAACTTCCCTCAATAAATACCTTAGTATATTTTACACCCCAAGAGGACAAAAGAGGTTTAAATATGTTCTTGTTCATTTCTCCAACAAGATAAGAAAGAAGCAGCATGTGACCTTTTCAAGTAATTGTTTTTGTTAAACAGATTTTTTTCCTCATATTCATTGACGGTGTTAATCATCGAGGCATAACAATACAAGTGAGATGCTCTGATCCCTCGTGAGACCGGTCAGCTAAGCTCTTTCCAAAATCCAATAAGCTTGTCAAGTATCACGTTTTGTTTTTCATTTTGTCTTCGTTTCTGGGTACATCTGCGAGCTAATGACGGGACAGTCGGGTTTTTGATTGTATCTCATTTGTTGTCATTAAAGCGGTATCATTGCAGCGTTCGTTTGTCCCCTGCTACATTTCTGTTTTCATTAAAAATGTATGCCTTGTTATAAAAAGCTATGAACAAAGACCCAGACAATCCCTCATCTTCCCATGAGTCGGTGCCGGTGCTGTAATTGATCCAATCAGTTTTCATTACACTTCCAATATGAGGGCCGTAGAGGGTAAAGCGTTGTTGTGGCTGAGTGTTACTTGTCCTCTGCTGGATCGTTTGTTTTCATACATTATTTTTATTATTGTCATATTTTAGGGAAGCTGTACGATAGCAGCATGCTGAGCCTGGTTTTACAGACAGAAATGTTGAAAAGTACAAATTCAGTATTAGTTAAACCACTCAAAGAACTCAAAAGACATTTTTATGCCTCCGTTCCAGCAGCAGCCGTGGCCAGAGGCATTGTGTGTTCTCGGGTTGTCTGTACGTCCTGTACGTACGTCCCATTCTCCTGAACGGGATATCTCAAGAACACCTGGAGGGTATTTCTTCAAATTTGGCCCAAATGTCCACTTAGACCAGGGTCTGCAACCTGCAGCTCCGGAGCCACATGAGTCTCTTTAGCTCCTCTCCAGTGGCTCCCTGTGGATTTATGAAAAATGTGTGGAAATTAATAACTGTTTTTTTTGTTTACATTTTCCTTTTTATTTATCATTGTTGTAGGTCTATGGTGCGACGGTATGACGGAGTATTAGGGCCACATCGAGGATAAAGTAGTCATTTTACGTGATATTACAACCTTTTTTCTCGTAAAGTTATGACTTTATTCTCGTAATATTACGACTTTTTTTCACGTTAAGTTATGACTTTATTCTCGTAATATTACGACTTTTTTTCTCGTAAAGTTATGACTTTATTCTCGTAATATTACGACTTTATTTCTCGTAAAGTTATGACGTTATTCTCGTAATATTACGACTTTTTTTCACGTTAAGTTATGACTTTATTCTCGTAATATTACGACTTTATTTCTCGTAAAGTTATGACTTTATTCTCGTAATATTACGACTTTTTTTCCCTTAAAGTTATGAATTTTTTCTCGTATAATTATGACTTTATTCTGGAAATCTCAATGTGGCCCTAATACTCCGTAGTACATTTGCACTTTGGCCCTCACTGCATTAGACTTATATACTATATACTTAGACTATAAACTGTGTTACCTTCATCACAATGATCAAATGTTTTGCAGCTCCAGACAGATTTTTTTTTTTTTGCCTAAAATGGCTCTTTTGATAGTAAGGGTTGCTGACCCCTGACTTAGACTCAAAGATGAACTCATTCAGTTTTGGTGGTCAAAGGTCACTGTGACCTTACAAAATATGTTTTTTTGCCATAACTCAAGAATTCACATGTTAATTATGACAATTTCACACAAATGTCTAACAGGATAAAACAATGAAGTGATGACATTTTGGACCGACATGGATGTAAACTGCAACTTGCCGGTGTGCGCGGCGGGTTAGGGTTCGGGTCACCTGCAGGAAACCTGCAGCCCCGCAGCTAAAGCTCGACCAGGAGAGGCCAGACACACAGCCATCCGATGTTAAAGATCAAAGTGGGAAAATGTCCTCACCGTGATATCCCGATTTCCAAGTCAATCGACTTTTCACTGAGCCCTGCCTCCATGATTAAAATAGGGCCCAATGGGTCACATGGGTCTCCATGTGACCAGTGTTGGTGGAATCTGTTTTTGGTACAGCTTGGGGGGAAAAAAATGCTCAGTGCACAGTGTCAGCAGCATAAAATAAACACTTGATGTCATATTACACAAGAAATAATAATCACAATATTCCAAAACAATGAAGAGTTGTCTGTATCACAGTGCAACATGCAAGAAGTTAAGAGGTAGAATTCAGCATCGTCATTGCAGCAGGACAAAGACGACTTTGTCAGCTGAAATGATGACTGACACTGGCAGATGTTATCAGCTGTAGCGTGCTCACTAGAAAACACAGTCTCCAGCTGACTTATTTTAAAATAAAAACTCTTTGAAAGGGGGTCTTAAATCATATACTTGGTTACTACATGGTATTATGCTAGAGGACTACAGAGGCCACAGCTGCTAGACGTGTAATGCTAAATAAAGAAACAGCAATTGTTCTTTTGTATTGTATTGTGTAGAGCCATGCAGTCCTTTAAGTATGACAAGTAAAAATGTTGGATCAGATTTTCAAACAAATGAGAAGGCTTTTGTTACATGTAGCATAACTGTCTTCATCTAAAATATCTTTCAGTGCACACTAAAAACCCTAAAACAGTCATATCAAGAAACGCAATGACTTATTGGTTCTTCTACAATGTGATGTACCCAAAATAAAATCTCTTGAAAAGTCATCAAGTAAACTTTTATTGACCCCCGCATTGCAACAAAATCAACAGGTGTCTGGCACAACCTGTTTTTCATCCAAATAAATAGTCACCGTTTCACAATACTGATGAGTAAGTGTTGGTGAAATACTGTACAGCAGAGACCCATCAGGAAATCAGAAATGTCTGCCGAGGGCCCGTATTTCACAATACAACATTTTTTCTAATAAAGTTACATTTTGCTTCCTTGGAAACACATATCATGAGCGTGCTTCTTCCAAACAAAGAATATGAAGTGCAAAGTGAGTTCAGAGTCACAGCATCTGGCAAAACAATCATTGCGTCACTGCTATTTTTATATTGAGCAATGACAAACAACCCTATCAAACCCTCACCAGGGTTTTCTAGTGTGCTTTTATGAGGAAAAGGATAATTCTTCGCAGCTTCCAACTTACACGGTCAGAAAGAGAACCGTGAAAGAGAGTTATTGTAGAGCCCCATGTTGAATTTCACGCTCTCTTTAAGGACAATCATCAGAAAATGACCTCGGGTAGTTTTGGCAAACCTCTGTAAAAACAGAATAATTCAGGCTCTGTTTGACAGATTTACTACGTTATCATGGAACATTGGACAGGCAAAGTTGGAGTATATCGGCTACCAAACTGCTGATAAACGAGAGGCTTCATCGAAACCAGATTTTTCACTCGGTTTTGTCATTAATCTTCACATAAGTTCCGTCACTAATCAGGAACAAAAGCACAAAGAAAAAGACGGATTTAGTTTGTTTTCTAGGATTGTCTAAACTTATTGGCAAACTTCATATTTAATCCTTTAACAACATCAAGCAATTAGAATAATTTTAAAAGTTTATTTAGGTGGAATCCCCCCATGAATGCATGCTGTTGTACAGCAGTACTAATAGTTAGAGATACACAACCAACCCCCTCAAACAGTGATTATCCAATCATAGCCATTGCAACCATAACTATGCACATCAGGCCTGTCAAGCTTTAGATTCCTCCACATGTTGAAGTGGTATCGGTGGGCAACTTCTGGGTCTAAAAGGTGCCTTAATAAATAAACTAGCCAACAGGGGGCGACTCATCTGGTTGCAAAAAGAAGTCTGATTGTATAGAAGTCTATGAGAAAATGAGCCTACTTCTCACTTGGTTTATTACCTCAGTAAACATTGTAAACATGAGTTTATGGTCTCAATCGCTAGTTTCAAGTCTTCTTCAATTCAGCATGATGTTCATTTAGTAAATTATGGTCCCATTTAGAGTCAAATAGACCATAAAGCATGGTATGCTTTAGGGCGTGGCTACCTTGTGATTGCTCTGGCTCTACCTATCTGGCGTGGAGAGGAGGTCGTGTTGCTCTGGCTCTATCTGTTTGGCGACGCTGGGAAGCTGCTTGACATCTTCCTGGTTACACCTTCTCACATTTGTTCTCATAATATGTATTATTTTTTCATATGGATTGTCTGTGTTGTATTTTCATTATGCTTTCACTCTGTACACACAACATCTATTGCACGTCTGTCCATCCTGGAAGGGGGATCCCTTTTCTGTTGCTCTTCCTGAGGTTTGTAACATTTTTTTCTCCCTGTTAAAAAGGGTTTTTTTTTGGTTAAGTTTTTTCTCATCCGATGAGAGGGTCGCACTGTAAAGGACAGAGGGTGTCGTATCCTGAACAGATTGTAAAGCCCCCTGAGGAAAATTTGTGATTTGTGATTTTGGGCTATACAAATAAAATTGACTTGACATGAATTGACAGGTACCTAACGCGGCGTTGTGCCGTCTGGGAGTTGTCCGTGTTTTCGGCTAACAACTTTAACCCTTTCACAGTGTGCTTTAAGTTCATGAAAGTTAGTTGTAACATTATGGTCGCCTCAAAATGTCTCATTCAGCGTTCGGTTGTAGTTAGCTCCCCCCTCTCGTGTCACTTCTGGTTGCAAGATGGCGATGGCCCAAAACCAAGATGGCGATGGCCAAAATGCCGAAGGTCAAGGCTTCAAAATGGCAGTCCACAAACCAATTGGTGACGTTATTGTTGACTATGTCCACTTCTACTTATATACAGTCTATGAGTGGTACGCATTGGGCTCTCGTAAGATGTAATCAATGCGAACTGCAATCTTTGGCATGCCCGCTAACTAGCTTCCTACCTAGAGTTGTAACCGAGCGCAACTTCCAAAGCCAAGGAGCACAGCGTAATAATTTCGGACTGTTTGACAGCAGATCATGAGGGATTAGGGTAACGTTAAAAGCTCTATCGCAGGAAGGGTCCATAAACTTAAAACAACGTTACCTGAGGTAGCGTTGCATCAATATTTTAATGTCACAAGTTAAGAAGTTAACAGAAAACATACATCAACGGACAGTTATGTAGGCTAAGAAGCCAAACAGAGAATCATTTCTAATAATTTCATGTTGTAAATCTGCCCCTATTATCAGTATGAACTACATTATGTGTTATGCTACAATGGAAAGTTTTGTTACTGATTAGATTACTTTCAGGTCCCTTTTTGAGCTGTCCAAATGATCAGAGATTTGTTATTTCCTGGAGTGTTGAGTGGGCTTGAATATCATAGTACTTTTTATTTCACTTCAACAAGCTCAGACAGTAAAATTATAAGGTTCTTTCTGCATCCATTATTTGGTTTTGGTGAGACGTTTTTCCAACGTTTTTTTGTCACGGCATCTTAGTTTATGGACTGTGATAAATAAAACAACTTCCTATAGAAGTCCTGCAGACTCCTGCTGACCCCTCCTATCTATTTGACCCTGGTCTGGAAGAGGTTTATGTGTTAGAGTAGATTTGGAAATCATTTGTTAAAAGTCGACGGTTTTGTAGATGGTTTTACGATGACCGTATGCAGGTCTGTCAACACGTGATGTTGCATGTGCACGCACCTCACCGTATGTGGATAGACAGACGATGCAGCAGTGCATTCCAGTTCTTTTACCGTCAGATGAGGGGCCAAGCTAAATGGAAACATGCCTCACATGATGACACCGACCTGGCATGCCATTCTCTTCACCCATAATCTCTCTTAATCCCAGCCCACTCAAGTCAAGCATCACTCCAGATGAGCCGTCTGGAGGAGACGGCAGCTGTCTTAAATGTAACCGGGCTGCAACAAGCAGTTTGGCTTTCAAGGAGGATTCGATGCCCGTTTAGCCTCCTGCGTCTACCACACAGTGTCAATTTACCCTCATTCATATGAATTGAATGCCGGTTGTGCCAAATGCACTAGAAGAGCGAGCAACAGAGACATCTAATATGGTTATAGTGGGATTGGAACCGGGCTTTTCTTAGGCCTTTCTTCCCCTTCCCTGAATGGCTGAGCCCCACAGGCGATGTAAATTTATGATATTGTGAGTTTGTTGAGTGAATCCTGGACCCTGTCTTGGTCTTGCTCAACTCAGTTTGAAATCTGAAACACGCACAGGCCGCGCGGAGAGGCCAAGAAAAAAAGGTCAACACAGGGTTGGCATTGATCATAACTTGGTTCAGCGGGGCGGTAACGACGGGGCGGGGCGGTATCGACACGTGATGTGAGTTAAAGTGACCTGCTGCTTTGAATATCGGTACCGGCCTTCACTCACACTGAGCAGAGTCCTTAAGAAGAAAGCACGTGTATCATATCGACTACTTTCAAAATCATATATCTGTGCAGATGTTCGTGTGTTTCCTCTTTTTTTTTTCTCCCCTATCTGTAAGTGGTGAAACGATACCAGAAAAGGGGAGGCTTTCTCGTTCACAGCTGCGATAAACAACATCATTGCCAAGTTCCTCATTCTTCGATCTACAGTATTTAGCAATATTTTGCAATAACTAGAATCATCATATATTATTTTTGTGTGCCTGCCGAGTTTTGGTTTGGCTTTACTTGGTCATGACCTGCTGAGTAAAAGAATGAATTGATTGCAGAGATAGAAAGTATGTTTCCTCAGTTAGTGTATAAGTACAGGTTTAAGGTACTTCAAAGCTAAACGTACTTTTTAAATTGAGTTACATCACAGATAATGATTTTACATGCATGTTAGTTCATTAAATACAATGTGTTGCTTTAGATTAAGCTACTCAACAGTATATAAAGTAGTATAAGTAGGGTTAGCTCCACCCAGACTCAATATAATATGAAATTGCTTAACATTGGAAAATTCCTTCTGGCTAATGAGCCCTTTAAGTCCAGACGTACAGTGCAGTCAGACAGTATTAGGATTGTTTTTCATTGTTTTGGCTCCCTACTCAAGCACATTGGATTTGAAATGAAACAATGCTTTGAGTGTGAGGTTTCATTTTTCATCCATATTGGGTGAAAAATGTGCAAGATCATAGACTGTATATATAAGAAGTGGACATCGTCACCGTCACCCATCAGTTTGTGGGCTGGTGTTTTGAAGCCTCGAGTTCGGCATTTTGCCCGTCACCATCCGTCGTCATATTTCAGGTGACCAAAATGTTACAATTAACTTTCATGAACTGAAAACACTGTGAAAGGATTGAAGTTGTAAGACGAAAACACGAACAACACCATGGTAACGACCTGTCAATCACAAGGTAGCCACGCCCTAAAGCATCCCCTGCTTTATGGTCTGTTTGACTCTAAATGGGACCATAATTTACTAAATGAACATCATGCTGTATTGAGGAAGACTTGAAACTAGAGATTGAGACCATAAACTCATGTTTACGATGTTTACTGAGGTAATAAATCAAGTTAGAAGTAGGCTCATTTTCTCATAGACTTCTATACAATCAGACTTCGTTTAGTAACCAAAGGAGTCGCCCCCTGCTGGCTGTTAGAAAGAATGCAGGTTTAAGGCACTTCAGCATCGGCTTCACTTTCCAGATTTTTACTTTTCACTCATAACCATTTATACAAATTGCCCCCACGTTTTGGAAAATGAAACAGGACAATGATCTTAAACATACAAGACAAAACTCTGAAATGTTCTTGACTGGCCAAGTCAGTCCTTTGACCTCTATCAAACTGACCGTGTGTTAAACTTGCTGAAGACCAGACTGAGGGGAAAAAAAGACCCTCCAAACAAGCAGAGGATGACAGCATCAACAGGGAGGCTGACCTGTTTTTCGCTTATGGGTTTTTGCCAATCTGCCCATACAAAAAACATAATTTTAAAGGTTAAACAGAGGGGTAGATCCATTTAACCTAGACTGCTATTTCCTGGGAGAAAGGTTGATTTATGTGTCTAGCACAGAGATGGGACAGGTTCAGCTTATCTTCGTTCAAAGATTGAAACCAGGTAGAATATTTGTGTCAACTAAATCCTAACCTAGGGGAAGGGTACTTGGCTAGATTTGTTCGGTATTCCTGGGCTGGTTGCTGACTCTCCTTAGATGGAAAATCACAATCATGGGCCTGTTGTTTTTTGGGGATATTGCTCAGAAAGAAATTTTTGGCGATATTCTTTTTTCGTGTCAATTTTCTTTGAGCGGCGTTGCTCTATGGATGGCAATGTCGGTCGGTCTGTCGGTTGATGTATGCCTTCATGCTCCCCTCAGGAAGAACTGTAGTAACTTTGGTGAACCTTTGACTTTTCATCTATAGCGCCATCATCAGATCAAAATGATAATGTTTCAACTACTTTGGGTTATGACTAAATACCTGCAAAACTATCGGCACGCCCATTAGTTTCATCTGAAAGCTAAACTATGACGGTGAACATGGTAAACATTACCTGCTGATCATCAGAGATTTGTATTAATCTTAAATGTGATCATGTTTGCAAAAATGTGTCCATCTTCTGACTATGGTTCAACGACTACACAAATAATCAGTGAAACTCCACACCATCCGTCTCAATAAGAAAATGTCATCAAATGGTGAAGAAAAATTGGTGATATAAAGCAATCAATACTTTATAATAGCCATCATTTATAAATGGTAAATTGATAGTTAATTGAACTTAGTTAATAGTTATTTATTTGACAAACAATGAAATGATGATTAATAATGTTTACTAACTATTAGTAAAGCTATGATTGATGTTATTTTAACATTAATGTGTGTAATATGAAATAAGTAGTTTATAAATGCTATATATTATAGCTGATAAGAGACAATTACATTCTGATTACACTAGTAAAGTATTTATTATCAATTTATTGTTGCACACAACATTTTATACACTATATTAGGTATTTGTTAGTGATTACCAAATGATTTGTAAACCTTTAAGAATTTTATTTGTAAGATCTGTAAACATTATACAGATAGATTGGACCAGAAACCAATTATTAACCGTAGACAAAATATTAACTATCTATCTAAATAATGTTTATGGATGCTTTACAACGTATTTAATAACCATTTAACAATGTATTATAATCATCAGTTAGAACTTTATAATAGCCATCCAAATATTTTTAAGGTTACAAATATCATCTTAATCATTAACAGATACTTATATATACAGTATATAAAATGTTATAATGTGTATAACAATAAGTTAGTTAATTAGTAAACATCATTAATTATCATTTTGTTGTTTAACAATAAAATAACTGTTAACTAAGTTTAATTAACTATCAATTTACCATTTTTTTAATTTATTGTTATTATAAAATGTTACTAATATTATTTAAAGAAGAAAAAAAACATCAATAAATAGCTTTAACTGCAGAATATACTGTAAATAGTGGCAATCTGAAGCATACAGTTAAATTTCAACATATTCAATCTTGAGTTCATATCTCAGTGTTTTCTGTAAATAGCTGGCATTAATGGATTACATCAACATGCTGCGAGCAGCTGGTACAGCAGCTGAGGGGATGAGAGGAATGTCGGTGGCAAGAAAAAGCCTCCGTGGGGTCTGAAAACACTAAGCCAATGTGATCTATCGACATCCTGCTGAAGTGTTCAGCGGTGAAAGGACTATTGACTGCTGCATTGATTTCTTTTGTCTGCATTCCCTGAAGACCCGACTTCATATCTACTATACCTGCTTAAGTTTTGAATGAGGTCCTTCAGGAAAAAAACTGGGTCAATCAATACAATATGTCTCTGATCTCTGCTCTGCTCCTGTCCCCACGTCATAGATGATTACACAGATGACACATTTTTGTTGATTTCTCAACAGTTTCAGCGTTGGCTCTTACAAAATGAGAATTACTCACTTGTTCTGTTCAAGAATTCATTGTATTCTTTCCAGCCCAATGAGGGTGCCAACTGCAATTTCCCAAAACAAAAAATTTAGGCAGCCTGACTCTAATCTGTCAGTTCACAGCGGGGTTCTGCTGGGAGCTGCTCCTCGGTGAATACCAGACCGATGTGTCTTTAGAAATTGTCTCTTGCCAGTCCTGAGCCGCCGTATGCTTTAATCCGCTCAAGAGACTGAATGGATGTATGAATGTATGAATGGACCAACGGGAAACTTACGTTATTCGTTACTTACTTACTACTTTAGTTTTCTCCATATTTCACAAATATGTTCGCAATGATAGTCAACATAGGGCGGAGGTCGGGTTGGTGGACGGGTCCACTGTTTGTGTCCAGTCCGAAACCAAAAGTCAACGTTCACTTGTTTTAATCATGATGTTTTTTTTTACTAAACCAAGTAGTTTCCTTGTGTTTTGTTTCAGTTCACAACATTAAAGCTAAAGTAGGCAGTATATATTTTTGGCATCATTAGGCAAAAATTCCATAATAACCTTTCAGCATATTGTAAATCAAGTGTTCTGAGAGACTTCTGCTCCTCCTCATGGCTCTGTTTTCAGGCTTAAGAAAATATAGCCCGTGACGGGAGACTTTGACCAATCACAGGTCATTTCATTGAGAGAGCGTTCCTATTGGCTGTGCTCCGGTCATGTGACCGGAACTTGGCGTTCTTTCAACAGATTTCACAATGGCGGCGGCGTCACAAACTTTCTCATTTTCCAGCTAAACCGTGCACTACAAGATAATTCTGAAAACATTTGAGGAGAGAAATAGGCATTAACGTAACAGAATATTGATTCATATTTGATCAGCGCTGCCTAGTTTGACCATTTGGTCGGAGTTCACAAGTGATTGACAGCCGGCTCTCATAGACAGCAGATGGACAGCAGACCTCAGATCAGCTCTTACTGCTTGTTTTCCTCCGGTCTGTGAAATCTTGCAGATGCCATTAGGAGAACCGGAGGACACCGGAGGACACCGGAGGACACATGATTTTTTTCAGGTTACCTGTTTCATGTACTACTGTCACTATATAGCAACCGTTTTATAAAAATAACTTTTTTTAATCATATTTGCTCTTGCCTACTTCAGCTTTAACCACGTGTTTAATATTGTTTAAAAGTGCAACCGTAATCCGGGAGAAAATATGGTTCCCTCGAAACGAAATTCAGAACGCAATTTAGTTGTATGGGAACGTAATTTTGTGGCAGACAGGGTTATTTTGTATAACCCAATATCACAAATCACAAATTTTCCTCAAGGGGCTTTACAATCTGTAAATCATACGGCATGTGCTTAGACCCTCGATTTGGATGTGGAAAACTTGTACATACCTCAGGAAATGTCTAGCTAAAAACAAGCTCTTAAATATCTAAACCCTCTGTGTTGATTTCCTCCAGTTAGAAACCAGAGAAGTGGACAAATAGTATGGAGTCTTATGCAATTTCGGCCCAAATATTGTCCAATTATGTCTATTAAATCCTGATAATTAATATCCGTTTTACAAGAAAATTAGTGTCAGGCATCATGCCAAACCTATTACTCTTCTATAATACTGCAGTAAATGATGCATATGATTATATGATTTGGGTGAAAGCTAAACATGCTATTACCTCAGTGTGCCTGAGAAAGTTGTTAAGATGCCAAACTGTCTCTGTAAGTTAAAAAGTGAATGGATATTCTTTTTTTACACAATGGATATAAAGTCGATAGCACCTTAACATTTTACTGACGTCACTGTTCTTTAAGATTGAAATCAAAATAAATAATAAATAGCAAAAAGAATTACATCCATAAGAAACAGGCTTATATTCTCTGCAGTGTAGTAACCATTCAGTATTTACTCTGGCCACACAAATACAATTAAGTGTGGGCATAGTAGTTTTTTTTTTTAACAATAGACATCCCATTTTCCATCCTCTTAAATTAACCCTATAGCAACCTACTCCAGGAGGAACCAGAGCACTGAAATTACATCTTCGATCCACCCTGTCACTTCAGATCTTCACTGACGTTAACCATATCTCTCGGTCCCATTTCCAATGCACATGCAGTGACTTTTGCCGCAACACAGCTGCCGTACATGCGGTATCATATGCGGTATAATTCTCAAGTGCTTATTTTTCCAGAGGCATTATATTCCCACAGATTATACTGTGGCAAGGAAATCAGAAACCAACATGTGAAGTTTCATCTCAGACAAAGAGGGAAAAGAAAATAGAAAAAGATCGCAGTAATAATAATAATAATAATATGGCTTTTCCAGCTCAGGAAGCACCATTAAAACGACTCCGAGGAAACGTCTGATGATAATGAAGTTTGGCAGGCTGAACATCTGGAAAAAGGAATTAGCATCATGGACTCAGCTGCTAATAAACGTAATTAATGGAATAATATTTTATGGCTACAATTTACTCCCCTACAAAAAGCCTCACTGTCAATCAAAACCAGATTGACCGTTCATTTCATGAATGCATAATGTTAAAACAGGTTTCAGTGCTAACAATCATAGTTTTGTATCTGTCCCTTTTCATGTACATCCAGCCCAGTCTCACGGCAAAGTGTGTAATAGACCCACCTGTTCATCAGAAAAAAGTGTGTCAGTGTCACATTTGTGTTATGAACATGGATGCATAAAGAGGACTGGAGGCGGGCTTTCGTTCATTCCTATTAGAGTTCCTCAGAGGCGTTTGAAACCAAAATGGCTCGACTGCCGAGTGATACAGTACCCGGATCATCCGGCGATCTTCCGCATCCATTGGGCACACAGAGCAGGTGCAGTAGCGTTTCCTTTAACTCCGCCTCCCAGCCCTCGATCCAGCCCCGGTCTGGTGCTCATTCACATGTATGGAGGAAGGGAAATAACTCTATTTCTCTAACGCTAGTGCATTTTACAGCTTTAAGGACATAATGATTTAAATAAGGGCTGTTGAAGTGTTCGTACTGGGAAGCAAAAATGATCCGCCAAGTTACAGACGTTTCTTTCCCAATGTAAGTCTATGGGGAAAAAAGTATTTTTGGGCCCAATGGCATCACGTGACGGACAGAGAAGTTGGAATTCCACCGTTTGACCACTACCGGTTTGCTTCAAAGCCTGGCGCTCTTCCTGGGGGCTTGGTTACGTCGTATATAAAGTGAGAAAGACCACTTATGGTGGGCAGGTGGGGTGGTGGATGGGTCCAACAAATCCATGTTTTGTTTTACAAGTTACGTTAGTGACGTTTGTCACGTGTTTTCCGTACTGACATTACGTTGTTTCCGTATGGGTTTAACTTAGTTTACATTCTTATTTTAAACCCAACCGTGACTTTTTCCCTTAAGCCAACTAAGTGGTTATCTTGCCTGATCCTAAGTCAGTGACCATGACGTTTTCCCTTAACTTCACAAAGTGGTTTTCTTGCATAAACCTCGGTCAGTAGCTTTGTTGCCGCCTGCTGGAACTGCACGTTAAAACAGGCGTGTTTTATTCTCGTCTCTGCGAGGCAAAACGTGACACTGACACGCTAACATCTGGTGGACAGGCGGGTCTTTTACACGCTTTGGCGTGATATCAGATTGGTACATCACACTTGGCCGATAATTTTTTTGTGAGAGAATAGAGGAGTGATTGTGTTGGTGAGAATAATGAGCTTTGGCCTCTCACAGAGTCTATCTGGCTTCTTGATTTGTCTGGATGAGTCACTTTCTTCTAATACAGAGCTGTGACATTCCCACTTAGAGAAAAAGAAGAAGAAGAAGAAGAAATGGAACGTTTTCTAAGCTCGTGGACACCCAGTATTAAATTGTGATGATTTACTCCTGGCACTGTGTTAACCACAAAAAGCAGCCTTCTGTACAGTACATGATGGTAACGTAATTTAAACTGTGAAATTGAATTATGGTGAGATGTAGTATGTGAAGCAGACCACAAGTAATCATATATGTGGCTCAGACTTTCCTAATTGCCGAACAATTTTTTTTGTATGACCTCAAGCAAATATATGTTATTTTCAAATAGGGTACATGGGATTTATACGGCTTTAATACATTTATAAAAACGTCCCATCTAATGTTACACAAGAAGCTCGGAAATGTGTCTGCTATACCTTAAAAAGAACTACACGGTGAACACTTAACAAGTCCCGTCTCATGGGACTGACACACACACTTGCAGTTAATGTGCAGATAATGATTTATTTTTACTGGAAACATTTAGTTCCACAGCCGGAAGTAATGTGGCGCTCACACAGCGCAAGCAAAAGTAAGAGTGAGGCGATCAGTACTGAAGGTTTGGGTTTGTATCCCATCGCACCCTCGAAGTTAGTCAGCATTTATTTTCCCAGATATTTAAGCCCCTGAGACCTGCAGTCCCAACCAACTTTACTGTCTTTCCGAGGCTGTAGCAGGTTCAGTTTTGGAGCTAGAGTGACGGTACAGATATCATATCAACCTAGAAAACCTGAGGTAACAACCATGTCATGCTATCGGGAAGGAGGCTAAATAACGTTCTAAAGTAAGGTTAGACTTTGGCGAGGAAAAACTGGCATGGCCTTTTTCAAAGAGTTCCCTTGACCTCTGACCTCAAGCCATGTGTGAGAAAATGAGTTCCATGGGTACCCACGAGTCTCCCCGTTACAGACCACTTCATGATGATCACATGCAGTGTGGGGCAAAAAAGATGCAGGTTTTTGAATGCAGTATATATTTGTTATTTTTGCCTATTTTAAAAATGATGTGTTTGAATATTTCTGCATACTGGGGTCCCTAAACAATTTTGGAATTACATTAATTGGGTATTAATGGAAAGCTGAGACTCTTGTGGATCCGATGAGCCCAACTGTGATCATGTGTGATGATGTTAGTCCCCATAGTAGTAATTTCATTGTGGTGTGGTGAGACCCCGCTGTATAAAATGACCTGTTGTGACATCTAGGATAATCACATCCTCATGAAACAACAAAACAAAAAACGGGTCTATTGTTAACCAAGACCACAATCATTTTCCTAACCTTTAAAGGAACACTCCACCAAATATATATTATTTGAGTGTCAAATAATCACTGCCTATAGGCTTGAAAGGTTGGTCTGAAAGGTTTGTAGTTCGCCCAGTTTGTGAAGGACAACAGCTGTACTCAGCTTGGATTGACTGCAGTTATAAAGGATTCAAATGGCAACCCAGAGTCACTGCCATATCATAATCTTTTCCTGTATATTCTGTCTATTCCAAACAATCGTTGCTTCTGCAATATGCCGCCACTATATATGTTACTTCTGGAGCATATTAACTGTGTTGGAGTAACTGTGATTGTTCGACACACGGATCATTTATCCGTCTCAAACAAGAGTTTAAATTGGAAAAGTATCTGTTGTTTGAAAACCGAAAGTATAGGCAGG
This sequence comes from Sebastes umbrosus, assembly GCF_015220745.1. NCBI lineage: Eukaryota > Metazoa > Chordata > Actinopteri > Perciformes > Sebastidae > Sebastes > Sebastes umbrosus. Next base: position 3,473,237 of record NC_051272.1, read on the forward strand.
CTATTTGTAACTTTAGAGTGAACAACACTAGAATTCCTACGGTCATTGGAGGATATAAAGGGTTGAATAAAAACAAGAGGATTTGCACCCTTTGTGATGACAATGATTTGATGAGTATCATGTTTTGTTTGAATGTAAGAATGAAGCATAATGAACTATAGAGAAAGGTATTTGCCAAAATATTATTTAAACCGTCCATCTATGATTGCATTTTGTTTTTACAATCAGATAAGCCAAAAGTTATTTGTAAACTAGGTGCCTTTTTGAAGAATGTCCTTCCTTTGTTTCAGTAACATCTGTTGTGCTTTAGCGATGCCATGTGCCGTCGTTTTGTTATTGTTGTATGCTCTGTTTGTGCTCCGTACCATGTGATCGTGGGCCTGAGCCACATAAATTAATAAATGAAATGTAAATGATTACCCTGAAACAGTACCAACCCACCGGGATTACAACTGGAATTCTTGATTACCACTCCAGCGCTGGTTTCCTCTAAAACCTGGGAACAAAGTCGAGGGAGCCTCAGATTCTGTTTGTTGTTTTTGTTGTTGTTGTTGTTGATGCTTTACAGCCGGCCTCCTCAGATTACGACCCGGTTGCATCACATTCATACAAACATCCCGCACTGCTCTTGTTGCGCCGGAGTGGAATCCATAACAAGTTTCTGTGTAAGGTCATGTTAGAACCTCTTGGTTAAAGCTACCACGAGGAACTTTCACTTTGTGTTGACTTTAACGGTCCCCGTGGACTAAAGTGGTTGCGTTTCCGAGCACCAGGGTCCCTTCAGAAAAACTCTTATTTTACTGCAGCCGGGTCCAACAGTCTGCCCTGCTCAGTCCTGGTTCTGGTTCTCCCGTGCCTCCCTCCAATACGGCACGGCCTCAGATTGTATCTCACGTTAAGGTACTGCGTCACTTACCTAGCAGGTGGTACAATAGTGTTTTTAAAGGTGCTCTATATGATATCCAGAGCATTAATAGAGCATCAAACAACTATTTGCTATGTAAAGATAGAGAGGAGTAATGTCTACCTGAGCAGAGAATGAAGTTGCGCATGCCTTTTAGTGCATGTGAGCGCGCCCCACTGGTTAGCTCACGGCCACCGCTACAGCTGATATTGCGTCCCGACCAATGGCGCCGTTGCGGAAACACCCACCCTCCGGTTCCCCCCCAGGTTAGCACTGTTAGCTCAGTCAGCAATATCCCGTTGTTTCCACTGTCAGCGCCGTTAGCACCGTTAGCTACGAGCCAGCCATGTTGAGAGCTGTGCGGAGGCAATAGAAATGCTTTCCAATCTCACATTAAACAATGTAAGGCGACCTTCTTCAATATGAATGTGTTACCATTTTAAACGTGAGAAGTGTTTTCCTGCTGTTTATCTTAAAAATACACTGAGTCCGAGCGTGATAGTGTGTTTATTCTTTCTCTCCACTGTGCATCATAAAATTCCATGGGATTTTAATTGGCTCCCATTTGTTAACGGAGTTGTTGTCTTCTTCCATATGTTCTGATTTTAGCCCATTAACGGCAGACACGCAAACTGGCAAACTGCGATGAGAAAATGCTCCTTTGCTGAGCCACGATTCTCACTATGAGTGATTCCCTGAACACTCTGCACAGCAGGTGGAAACAGTTGGACTTCATCAAATGTGTTATGAGGATAGTAAATGTTTCGGTTGCCAGGGATTAACCAAAAAGTATGTGGTTTCATTTTGTAACACAAAAGTTAAAAAAAAAAGTATTAGAAACGCCTCTCAGTACAATGCAGTACAATTCACTACAAATTACAGCCTTCAAAATAACCATAACATTGAATTAATACCTCTCTAAAACTATTTCAACAAAAACTAACCTTCATTAATTTAGGTTTTATTGAAGTGATGTCATGCATAGATGACATTCGTCGTAGTTATTAGGTGTACTTTATAAACTGGCAACTGAGAATACAATACTGTATAGATAGACTACATCTCAACAACTGTAACTACTGGGAGACCCTGGCTGGCGCTCTGTTGTCCTTAATGTGTTTTCTCATGGTCGGTGATGACTCATTAAACATGAACCGTTCCACTGAGTAATAGCGTGCCCATACACTCCCCTCCCACCTTCTCAGCTGATGTGACTTGAGCTATTGCTGTGCTTTCCTGACGGCGAGCCAAGGTTCCCAGCCGAGCAGACGATGAGAAACAAAATCCCTTCCAGATGTTCCAACCAATGGCCCTCATTTATTTATCGACCGAGGAGTCCGAAAAAACAGGGGTGATTTCCTTTCATTCTACTGCGGGAGCAGCGCTCGTCCCTGGTGCCCCCGGTTGGGGGTGTCATATTTACAGTGTGTGGCCTCACACACCTCGCGGGTGGCTCGTAAATCGAAATAACACTACCCACGTCGACGCACACCACTTGAATTCATGCTACCAGCAGACAATGTTTACATGTTAAAGGAGGGAAGGAAAAAAACACATCTGACCATCAGATTAGATTTTCCCTGCATGGAAGGAATATTGTTTTAGACTCAATCAAGAATCTCATATTATAGAATAATAAACCTTGGATTTTGTGGCTCGTGTTCATGTGGTTTCAGACACCTGCACCAATATATCTGTCTTCGCTCGTGTTGCTATTTCTTACCTCCACTCGTGCACGCTGGCCCACCGTGCTTCTGTCAAACGGGAGTGCATGATGAAAAAGATCATGTTGCTGCTTTTAATATGATTAAAAACTCTACACTCAAATCACTGGAGAGGAATAAAGTTGATCAAAGATACAAAAAAATAAATGAGTTTTCCGTGTTCGCTAAAAGACGACATGTTACTGTCAAAGATGACTGAAATGTTAAGTACAAGCCGCAGTGGTCTGCCATGTGAAATCAACAGGCTGCTCACAATTCACTCCTCTGTTTGAGTGATTGTTGTAATCATCATGTGAATTGTGAGCGGCTATTCACACTTCTGTTGATTGCCGTAAACAGCTGGGATGTGCAGGGGGTTGGCCGCATAGTGGATCCCTACAGGTGGCAGCTATAGGAAGTTATGGTTGAGTGTGTGTTTGTGCATGGTATAGTGATTGTGACTACATTGTCAGTCCAGTCCCAGGTGCACTGCATGTTGATGGGCATTAATGATGTGGCCATGTCTTGTAGAAAAGCCCTGTCTCAAGATCACGTTTTAAGACTTAAAGTTCACACCACCAAGTCCATTTAGTAGCTGTTTTGGAGCTTTCTATTATGTCACACGTCATCTTCATAATGCAGATGGATTTTGCCCAGTTGTCATGGATTTGTGGATGTTCATCTTGTCCAAGTTCCTCCGTGGCAACTTGGGCAAGCTCCATCTGCAGATGAAAACGATGATTGTAAGCTTCAAAACAGCTGCTAAATCGGCCTCGCGGTGAGATTCTTTTTGCACTTTTTCAAGTACAAGAATTAACTTTAAATCTTTATTTTTACAACCTTTCTTATTTTAGTGAAGGCTATATTGGTGGTGCTCCCTTGGTGCATATTCCAAAGTTGTTACAGAAATCTTCTGACCAGGCATGTAGTATTATTCCAGCATATAATAGGAGTACTGGTTGGCCTTTGGATCTTTGGTTTGAAAATATTGAAGCTGGTATTTACAGTCCTCCATGTGCACTGCACTTAAAGAGGTTTAAAGAGAGTTTCTAGTAGAAACCCAAAATATAAGTATGCACCTGGAAATGAGCACGATATGTCCTCTTTTGAAGGTGAAGTGTGTAAGATCTGGCGGCATCTAGTGGTGAGATTGCAGGTTGTAACCGACTGAAACTTCTTCCGTGTACCAAGCGTGTAGGAGAACTACGGTGGCCGACGTGAAAACGCGAATGGCCCCATATGTAGATATAAAACGGCTCATTCTAAAGTAACGAAAACAAAATTCTGATTTGCAGGTGATTATACACTAAAGAAAACATACTTATTAATATTATATTCCAATTTCTGCCAATAGATCCCCCGATATGTTACACGCTGTTCATTTGATTCAAATTTGGGAGCAAAAGGGCACTTACAGTACACACTGCACACTGGACAAGTCAAGTTCATTTTATTCATCTGGCCCAATATCACAAATCACAAATTTGCTTCAAGGGGTTTTACAATCTGTACAGCGTACGACACCCTCTGTCCTTTGACCCTCACTTCAGATCAGGGAAAACTCCCACCAAACACTTTTAATGGGGAAAAAATGGGAGAAACCTCAGAGAGAGCAACTGAGCAGGGATCCCTCTCCCAGGACGGAGAGACGTCGCGTGTACAGAATAACCAATATTATTCTTGTCAGCAGGACTAGTACTACAATAGATTGGGGTTGCATGTGAAGGGCCAATAGGGACCTGACAGCAAATGTTTGCCTCCGGTGCCTCGGCTGGTTAACCTGGCTATACATCTGCAATGTAATCTAAACAAAGTGACACATTGAGTCACAACTGTTGCTTTAAATTTTTGTGTGCAAGAAAACAGACTCCTATTCAGGTCAGGATGTTCCAGAAAGGAATTGCATGGAAGAGGTTCAAAGTGTCTGAACACACCTCCTAATTCTGCAGGTGACACCTCGTAGCACCAGACATAGCAGCAGCTGCTACTGGTTCTCGTCATCACTCCTCAGACAGCCTCCTGAAGCCCAATGAGTAACACGTGTTGCAAACGCCATCACTCATTTCTGACACCATTTCAGCTTAGCCGGTGCAACCTTTATTCAACCTCCAACCTTCACTGCATCAGTGTTACTCAATTCCAGCTTTATCATGTGTGCTTTCACTAGTAAGTTACCAATTAGAAACAAAGATTGCCCTCTTTGACCCATTGCACTTTCTGTGCCGGTCGTCAGACAGAAACAAACAGAAAAGGAATCTTTAAGGGGGACATAGCATGAAAAACTCAAATTGTCAGTGCTTGTGCACAGACATCTGGGTATCTGGAGTGCCTACCAACCTATGGACTGTGAAATAAGACGACCCAGTCAGTTTTTTGTGGGCTGCCTAGATCAGAAAACATGTGATTCAACAAGCCATTCAGATTTTGTCACATGCAGGCTTATCAGAATATACCACCAGACACACAGTCGGTGAATACAGGTATATTCAGACAGGCAGCATGAGAAAGATAATGTGTTTTTTGAACATTAAAGCATGTAAACATGTTCTAGTAGAAACCCCAAATACAAGTATTAACCTGAATATGAGTATGATGTTTCCCTTTAACATCCATGACTAAAGGAAGCTGTTCGTGTCAGAATTGGCTGCAACTGGTTCTTCGAAACAAAAGTATGTTAATCATCTTTGCACTGATTATGAGAGACTGAATTACATGGCAGGGGCCCTGACACAGCAAAGATGTTCTTCCAAACTAAATACAAAATGAAAAAATGTTCTCATGGCTTCTACAGTACCTCAAGTTAACTTGTTTTGCTGTTGGAGCAGCTTGAACTGTAATTCCTTACTTCTGTATTTAAAAGCAGGGGATGCTTAAGGGCAGGGCTACCTTGTGATTGACAGGTCGCTACACCACGGCGTTGTCCGGTCTGGGAGTTGTCCGTGTTTTCGTCTTAAAACTTTAACCCTTTCACAGTTGCAGTTTTCAGTTCAACCTTTTTAGTGGCCTTAACAATGTCTTATTCAGCGTTCGGTTGTACTTAGCTCCACCCTCTCGTGTCACTTCTGGTTGCAAATAACCAAAATGTCGAAGTCGAGGCTTCAAAAAGGGCAGTCCACAAACCAATGGGTGATGTCACGGTGTCTACGTCCACTTCTTATACACAGTCTATGGTTTAAGGAAATATTAAATTAAATGTATCATGAGGAACATATCAGTTCTTAAAGGTCCCATATTGTAACAAGTGAGATTTTCATGTCTTTTATATTATAAAGCAGGTTTAACTGCTTTATAAATACTGTTAAACTATCAAAACGCTCAATATACGGAGAAATTCACACAGCCTGTATTCAGGAATTGCGTTTGAAACAAGCCGTTAGGATTTCTGTCCATTTGTGATGTCACAAATATACAATATTTAGACCAGTACACGGTTTTAAACTAAACGTTCTAAATGTGTCCCAGTTTATTTCCTGTTGCAGTGTATGTAAATAACATCAGCTGACAGGAAGTTAACCAAAGCTGTTGCCTAGCAATGCAATTCCATTGAAATGCACTAAAGCGGAGTGTTTCAGACAGAGGGTGAATACAGGTATATTCAGGCAGACAGTACGAGGAAAATAAAGTTGTTTTTTTAACATTAAAGCATGTAAACATGTTCTAGTAGAAACACAAAATACAAGTATGAACCTGAAAATGAGCACGATATGGGACCTTTAAATTCATAAAGTCATGTCCTTATTTCACACTTGCAGTTTTATCCAGTTGTGTCTTTTGGCCACATTTCCCATTTGTTATTAGAAATGTTGAAACTTGTTTTTATTACAGGAATGTTTTTGCATTGATAACAGTTTGTCTGGTTGCAATAATAATTGGGACTTATCTTGGGGGTGCAGTTAGTCGGGTCGTATTAAAAGAAACACACCTCTGCATGAAGCGATAACTCCGCTGACACCTGCTTCAGTAATCAAAGGATGTTTGACGTAATATATGACATCAATCCCAGCTTCTTTTAAATTACCTACTACAGAGGGGAAACATGGGCTTTGAAAACACTATAATAAGGGAGTGTGGCAATTTAGGTGCTCCAGACATGTTTGCTTTAATTATAAGGCAATTAAGAATTCCCCACACTACCCGCTACATGCACCAATTATTTTATGTCCTAATTATATTGAGCAGTGCGATTTTTCAAATCCTGTCGTTATTATTTTTTCTGTAATGATGATGAATATGTTTTGGATCATGAATGAACATATGAGCAGCGGCTACCAAACGGGACGAGGTAGACTCGGTAGAGTGTAGAAAGGGCCAACAATCTACATCTAAAGAATCTAGTCCCGTTGGAATAATGAAAACCCTGTTAAAAGTCTCTTCTTTGTGTGTTTGATTATTGTACATCCTGTCTGTGTTTTATTTCTATTTAAACCGTAGCTGGTGTGCTGTCTTGGCCGAGTCTCCCTCGGAAAAGAGATTTCTATCTCGAGGGACTTCCTGGCAAACTTTTCCCCCGATCCCGGAGCCACAGGAAAAGCCCATGAATGCCCTCAGCAGATTGTGTGTGCTCATCACTCAAGGCTCAAGTGATTTGGTCATTAAAAAAATGTAAATGTAGACTGGTGATGGCGCTATAGGAAAGTGCATCGGGTCTCAATAGTCAATAACTTTTCCTGTTGGGATCCTCAATATGCCCAACAAAATGAATTTCCAAACTATGTTGGTCAAAGACGAAAACAAGTAATTAGATGTAAGTAAATACATAACCTTCTGTTCTTTGTGAACATTTTAAAAAAAAAAAAGATAACTAGATAATAGTCCAGTAGAAGAAAATGAAGAAAATGTGTTTGCTTCAGCTGAAAAAAAAAATATTTTGAATTGCTTAATTGATTTATTATTAGATGTTTTTTCCGAATATATTTGAGTAGTAGTTCAAAATGAAGCACTTAAAAGAATTAGAGTTTTAGCTGAAGCACTGAAAGGAGTTAAAGTGGCAGTTTAATGCTTAAAGGGGACCTATTATGCTTTTGTGCTGTTTCCCTTTCCTTTAGTGTTATATAGTTTTTTGTGCATGTGAAAGGTCTGCAAAGTTACAGAAGCCACACCAAAGGGAGTTACTCTCCCCCAACAGAAACACTGCTCCTGAAATGCCTTGATTGAAGTCTCGCCTTTTCTTCCGTAACGTGATGATGTCACCAAGTAACACATTTACATAATACCTGCCTGGCGGCTAGTTTGGCACGCCCTCAAACAAAGCTAGTTAGAGCGGAGCTGGAGCGGAGTCCAAAGAGTTTGGTTCAGTTGACCAATCAGAGCTGAGGTTCAACAGCACAGCTTGTATGAGAAAAAAATGTTGAAAATTTTAGTATGTTAACATGTTCTATTAGAAACCCAAAATACAAGTATGCACCTGAAAATAAGCATCGTAGGTCCCCTTTTAAAAAAACTTCAAGGGTCAGTTGAAGTGTAAGCACAGAGTTTAAGCACTGAGCGGACTTAAAATATCAGTTGAAGTGAAGCGATAAAACTAATTGGTCGCAGTGTCAGTTTAAGTGCTTCGGAATGCTTCACACCTGTGATGGGCTGTACGCTTGGGAGCCGACTGCATTGATCCAACAAGCTTCTTCTGGTGCCGAAGAACAAATTAGCACTAAAAAGAGCATTTTTTAGAATTTCCCTGGAATGTAAGTTTTTTTTTCCGTTGCAGCACTGCCCTAATTTCATAAACACGTGTGCCCTGCAGATGAATCTTTGACCTGTATTTCACCACAGGTTGTATACATGAGTATTCATAGTATATCCTTCCATGCATTCTTCGGGTCAGAGGGGAGCAATAAGAGACAATATGTGGAAGGGGATATTTACATGCACTTCCTTAAAGGGGAACACCACCTAAATTAAGAATTCCAATATGTAGTTTCCATGGCCTAGGAAAGTTCAATCAATATTTGTGAACGTAAGCTGCTCTCTCTCTCAAAGCCAGAAAACAGAGAAGTAAGTCTCAAACTTGTGATGTCATAGGGTATAAAGTCTGGAGCTGCTCCATAGACAATGGGAGAGGGATTTTGTGCACCTACATTTTCTTTTTTATACCCAAATGAGCTTTATTCTATTGAAGTGTTGTCAGTTGTGAAACAGAAAATGTTCCCAAACTCAGACACGGGCAGACTAGAGCCGACGGTGCGGGACACACTGCAAAAGCTATAGCCAACAGTTGCTCACCGACGGCCCCAAACTGTCCGACGGCAGACCATCGGCCAAGGCCTTTTGAAAGAGGCTGCTGGGATACGGCTTTGAGCTCTGGGGTATGACACAAGCGCAGTGTATCTGGAGCTGCGGTCCTGTGTTGCTATTGGCTCAATTTCGGCAGGCCAGATCCGATTTTACTACGCATGTGTTGTACCCTGAAGATATGACGCGTTGTTGACGCGTGATATCTCCTCTTTTCACCCTCCTTGCTGTCGGCTTGGTGTGTCCGGGCCTTTAAACCCTACGACATCAAAAATTTGAGTTTTAGCACTCTAGTTTTTGGATTTGTGAGAGAGTTGTTCATGTTAACTAATATTTTTTGGACTTTCTTATCACCATAGGAATAACATGTATGAATTTTGAAAATGAGCGTATAGTTCCCCTTTAAAGCTTTCACCATCCTGAGCTAAAAATAGAAGTGCCCTAAAGCTACTTGAGTTGTTTTAATTAACACATGAACATCGTGAATGACATCAGCTCTCGGATGAAAAACAGCAAATGGTCCAGATAAGATCTAAGGACATGACTGACTTCCTGCTTTAAACCCAATTACCTCAGAGCGAAAGGCAACTCCATGGGAATATTGTGCTCCTGTTCACTTCTCAACTTCCAGTTTAATGCCACTCACACTCATGTACCATCAAGGAAATATTAGCAGATACAGGAGTCTAGTCGCTGGCTGCTAAATTGCAAGAAACATAAAGATCACGTGACAAATGAAAACATGGTTGAAAGGGAAATTTGAGATTGAGTGTCCCTCTGAAAGAGAGAAATCCATCTGCATATCAAGCAAGATGATGTGAGATTAAAGTGAATTGAATGCGGCTTAATATTGGTGCATACTCAATCCATGTTCTTTTTGAGATGCACTCATGGATAATCATCCGCTAAGGCAGGCATAAACAATCTCCAAGCCCCAATTTCCTGTCTTGCCTCAGCGTTCGCTCACTTCACTTCTGAAAAGGTTACAAATCATGAATTCAAATGTGAATGTTGTTTTTCCTCCCGTCAAGCCTCACACCACCCTCAACACTAGCGCCTTTCACGGCTCTTGTAGAGGGACCACTTGTAGACTGTCAGTCAGTTTGATGAGGTGTTGATTAGCTCCGTGTGAGAGAAAGCTGAGTCTTGTGAGGCAGCGCCTCGGATCCATCAGTGCGCCAGTGTTTGGACAGGAAAACATGTGCGTGTTCCCATCATGGTAACAGGACGGAGCTGTATTAATGTTTAAAGCTGTTTCTGTTTAAACAGATTTCTGGAATAGCTTAAGTTGTTTACGTTGTATTATTTATTTTTCCACTTTCAACAAGCATGCGTATGAAGAAATAGAAATGAGATTGACAACCCCTGTCCTTTTTTAACCAGTGTGTAACATTTAGGGGGATCTATTGGCAGAAATTGAATATAATATTATCAACTATGTTTTCTTTACTGTTTAATCACCTGATAATAACAGTTGTGTTTTTGTTACATTAGAATGAGCCGTTTATATCAAAATATGGAGCGGGTCCTCTCCACGGTGTCCACGATGTTGCGCTGCCATATTTCTAGCCCAGAACAGACAAACCAAACACTGTTAACCTTTCCTGCTTGGGCCGGAGTCGATTACGTTACTCGCTGCCGTCGCCTCCGCTCTCTCTCTCGCTTGCTTCACCACTCACTTCCCACGAACACACACACTCTACACACCGGCTCTGCACCAAATGGCCTACTCTACTCTTACAACAACTGGCTCTAGATAGGGCCATTCATGTTTTCGCGTTTAGCTCTCCAACACGCTTGGCACACCGGAGAAGCTTCAGTTGGTTGCAATCTGCAACCTCACCGTTAGATACCGCCAGTTCCTACTGCTCCTTTAAGATATTTGTGACCTCTGATCGAGGAGGCCAGTTACTACTGACTTTGGTGATGCCCTGACTTTTCCTCCAACATCACCGTTAAGTTGACACTTTTATTGATTAGTGAAATATCTCAACAAGCAGACAGATTGCAATGAAATTTGGTACAGATAACCATGGTGCTCAGAGGATGAATCCTACCGATTATGATCCCCTGACTTTTAATCTAGTGCCACTGGTAAGTCAAAGTTTCCACTTACCCAGTGAAATAGCTCACAAAATGTACAGACATTAACCGGGTTTCCACCAAAGTCCTGGTAATTTTAATCCCGGGAATACTTTTCAAGGAACTGAAAAGGTTCCTTCAGCCCATTGTTGTCTGCGTTTCCATAGCGGTCTACAGACCTGCGAAGATTAGGCAAATTCGTCATGGTTTAGAGGATGAGCGCTATTGATTTTGTTGATCCTTTGACCTGACTTTTAATCTAGCGCCATCATCTGTTCAAAATTCTCTTTTGTCCAATCTTAAAGGAGCAGTGTGTAGGATCTGGCGGTATCTAACAGTGAGGTGAGGAGATTGCAACCAACTGAAGCCTCTCCCGTGTGCCAAGCATGTTGGAGAGCTACGGTGGCTGCCGCGAAAACGCAAATGGCCTTCTCTTAAGCCAGTTGTTGTAAGAGTAGCGCAGATCATTCGGAGCAGAGCCAGCGCTTAGAGTGTGTGTGTGTGTACGTCGGAAGTGAGTGGTGAAGCAAGAGAGAGAGAATGGCGGCGACGGTAGCAAGTAACGTTATCGACTCCGGCCCAAGCAGGAAAAGTTAACAGAGTTCTGTTTGTCCGTTCTGGGCTAACATGGCGGTGCAACATGGCGGACTCTGTGGAGAGGTGACCCGCATCCTATGTAGATATAAACGGCTCATTCTAAGGTAACGAAAACATAACAACTCTTATTATCAGGTGATTATACACTAAAGAAAACATACTTATTAATATTATATTCCATTTCTGCCAATAGTTCCCCCTGATTGTTACACACTGGTCCTTTAAGTATACAACCAAATACCAGTAAATATTCACGTAGCCTTTAGCTGTGCTTTTTCTGCTCACATGCTAAATTAAGATGTTGGACATGGTAAACATACCTGGTAGCATGTTAGCATACTGATGTTAGCTCAAAGCACCGCTGTGCCAAAGTATAGTTTCATAGAGATGCGCGCATGGTTGCAGACTCTTGTTCCACTGTACTGCAGATTCTATAGCCTTATAAGGATATGGTCAGTGATGAGGATGAAGGAGGAGATCAGTCTGTTAAGTTTAGTGGTTCGTAAATGATATTATAGATAAGCTAAGACCATATTTATGCTACAGTACATGAAGAACCTTGAGCCTAATATGACTGTTAAGATGGTTTATGTCTGTACTAGGACAGGATGGGACTGTTAATACAACCGAGGGAATAAATTAAACATCCTGAAGGACCGAGAGGCAGGCGACAAAGAGAGGGTGCTGGACAAGATATTCTTTGGGATTATGGAGGATGAGACTCATCCTCTGCACAAACTCATATAGTGGAGTGACATATTGGACATAGCGGCAGGCTGAAGCTTCTAGTCACTCACCCTTATCTCCTTTATTCTCCTGGGTGTTAGGAAGTATTACAAGATGTTTGTACGGTATGGATGGTGTGAACGTTAGCATTTTCTTTTTCAGTATATCTTGTCTTTTTAATAGTGGTTGATGACGAAATCACTGTAATTGTTTTGTTTTTAATGCTTGAATTGAATAAGCCCTTAACCTTGAAACATCTTTAAGGGTCAGACGGATTGGATTTTTCGGTTTTGTACCTTTAAAATCAAACACCTTCAGCAAGAGTAGACCAGACACAAAAGGACATCTGAGTGAGATGGCTGGCTGGATGAATGGCTTTGAAACAAGTCCTCCTCAATTCAAGAAGATAGCTGTGATTAAGGATGAGGAGCTGGAAGAGTAAACATAGAGTTAGTGCACCTTTAAGGAGACACTCAGAGATGTGACAATGATCTGCGTGTGTGTGTGTGTGTGTGTGTGTGTTTGTGTGTGTGTGTGTGTGTGTGTGTGTGTGCGTGTGTGTGTGTCCGTCCGTCCAATCAACAATGATAACAGAGAGCACAACACCACATAAGAACCACAAATCCACCTGCCATGCTGTGAGACATGTAATTGGTCCAAGCAGAGCAGCAGAGTGCTCAATTCCTGTGACAATAACAACTCTCTAAACTCTGTCCCCCTTTTTTGCAATGAAGATTGGGGTCTTAGAGAGTCCAGCTCAGTATTACACCAAAAACTTTTACCAGAGTGAGTGCTCATAATCCACAATCCACGGAAAAGACCCTGCAAAGACATGAAACATTGCTGTAGTGTCCGCTCTGGTTCATCAAATAAACACAGTAGAGATTAGAGAGCATTGTTCTGTTGCTTGGAATCTTCCCTCAGTTCCTAATCCTTTAAAAAGATATAGTAATTCACAAGTAATTGGCTTTAAATACATTTATAAACCTTGACTGAATAGATGTTCGATGGAGTAAGGTGTGCAGTAGCGTTCTATAACTTGGCGATATGGAGAAAATCCAATATCAAGATATTTTTAAATACCTCGATATCCATATTGTGACGATATTGTAGGGTTGACTATTGGGGCTGTTACAAAATAGTTACACAATGAGATTTTTGATAGATAATCATCAGTAATGTGGATATAATCACTAAGTGGCTAAAGGCAAATAATAGAACAGCTACAACAGTCTGATAAGTTCAGAAAATTACCTAATTTTACTGAATGCAGCCTTTAAAACCAGAAGAAGACAACACTTCTGCCATATTACGATATCCAAAATCTCAGACCATATCTAGTCTCATATCGGTACATCTAAGAATGCAAGCTTTCGAGTGGAGGTGGTCGTCTCATTCACAGTCTGAGTCAGTATTTGATGGAGCTCTCCAACAAAACTGCTAAGATTTACAGATCACAGGGTTTTGGGGGATTTACTGTGGGGTGGAGACGTCACACATAACGTGTCGTGTCATTTAATGTCAAAATTAATAACCATAAAAGGCCTCAATGAATTCCAATATCCGCCTGTAGGTTGCATAAGTTTGGAGGATAATGACAGTCAGGGCCAGCACATCTGTTAGACAACTGAGGACTCTGAAGCATTGGATTAAATTAATAGAATAGAACATACTTTACTGTCTGCTCTTTGCATACAAAAGGAAGAAATTTGTCTTTGGTTTGCATGTGCAGAAGCTGCTATTAAAAGTCTACATTAAAACAACAAATCACATCCGGACAGGACATATTAAAACACATAAAAACACAATACACCAATAGACGCTACATTAAAAAGGAGCACCAGGTACCAGGACCGAATCAAGGTTAAATAAATAGATATAAAGTGCTCTGCGTGTCATCTACCTGGATAATCTGAGACAATTCAAATCTACATGAGTTTTTCCTACATGAGGTGTTCAAGTACAACATCCCGTATTGTATTTCTATGTCATATAAATAATAGTATTTTAGAAGAAAAGAAATACAATGTATTTCTATTACACTTTTCTACATTTTAATATTATTGTATTTATTACAATGTATCTTTAATAACTGGAAATACTATACTGTTGCATTTGAGCGTGAATTCTTGACTTTGAAATAGTAGTTTGACAATAAAAGAAAATTTAAAATCAAGGTCCACTTACTCGCCTTTTCCAGAGCATTCAAACAAATCTCACAGTCTGGAAGTTAAACATTTTGTGAGTTTACCTCGTCAGAAATATTCATTTATTTTGTATTATTTTTCTCTGAAAGTGACGTATGAGTGACTTTTTATTTCTACATAATTTTTATCAATGAGAAATGTTTTTCCATCACAAGCTGTGGTTGGAATCTCTCGGAGATGTAACCCACAATATCACTTCCTTGAGATGATGTAATATTACTTCACAACACCGATAAATACATTTGATTTCTATAACACAGCTATTACAACATATTCAGCTGCAGCACAAAGTGGGTTTGAGCGGCTGTGCTCCAGTGGAAGTGAAAAAAAACGCTGTGCCAGTTTAATCATCTGTATCACATTGCTCTGTACCATTCTGTTCAATTATAATTCTAATTAAGGTATATGACACCTGAACATGTACTGCAGTCACGTGGATGTCTTGCTGTGTATTCATCCTGTCAGGGCGGTAATTGTGTTCACTATTGGACTCCGAAGTTTGTCTTACTCTGTACGTTGGCATGCAGTGGTATCCAGACTACATGCATATTCAAATACAAACTATTTCCCTGTATAACGTCAAACATCTCATTCTGTAAATATCATGACATCATAAAGTAGAAATAAGCAAATACTTAGAATAATAAGAGTCAAATATGTGATGAATATGAGAACAATATTCTTTTATTCACTTGGAAACATAAAAAGCTCTTAGAGGATTGTTTTGATTTATCATATTCAAGGAGCTTTTTTGGCAATAACAGTAGCTCATAAACCGGTGATATTAAAATGAATGATTTGGTGTTCTGGAAACAGTGACACCTCTGTGACCTCATGTTTTGAGAAAACATCTCAAATCAGAGTTTAAAAAGCAGAACAGAGACGTGAGGCTGTGGATCCCTGTCCTGGATCTCAAATAGGAACACTGTCAAAGCATCTGCTGAAGCTTTGAGCAGTTGTGAAAAGCAATACTGTAATGAAATTCACTTGGATGGCTTGAATTAACCTCCACTAAATAATAATTAGCACTGTTGCACAACACTTTAAACAGAAGGGAGGAAATTATTTTGTCAAGCAAACTAACGACGCCTCTGCAAACCTTTACCTTGAAGCTTATGTCATATGTTTGCATTAAATAAATAAAAAAAAAATATTAACATTGGTATCTTTTTAACTTTTCTAAAACCATTTAGTTGTTTTTTGTCCTCCCTGTAGGAAGACATTGTCAGTGTGACTTGGCCTCTGTAGGCAAAATTATATTATTGGCGGTAAAGTCTCAATTTCACGGCACTAGAAAAATGTTAGATGCCTCAGTGCTTCCAAACGTAACACTGTGACCACTCTTTTCCCCACAGTGGTTCAGCAGAAGGATTAGGGAGGGTACATTTGGTGAGCAATGATATACACATTGTGTAAGAGGTCTTAATTCACTTAAATGGCAGTTTTTGAGGACATAGACTGATGTTGTGTTCGATTGCATTATATAAGGTATTTCTGTTAATTTGTCCACCAGAAAGACCTTATAATGTGACAGCAGACTTGACAACAATTTAACATTGTGAGACTAAGAAAGATAATATGTGGATAGTATTGCTCGAATATTGCTTTGGATTTCTGTATTTTATACAGGTGTTTATGATATGAATACACTTACTGTTGCAAGCATTGCATCCAAAATCATAACTTCCTCTGCGTATTTAGAGATATAATTTCCTTACTGTTGCTTATAGGTCTACTTCAGTATGCACAATGTGACTCATGCAGGGTCGAAATGAGGATGTGTCTTTCTTCGGAGCATATAATCAGCACTAGGACGACAATTAACATTATATCTGCATGTGGTGCAATTGAAAACATGGTAATTTATATCTCTATATGCTGCAGTTCTGAGTCATCTCTTCTGAGCTTACTTCAGTCACTTAAGTTATTATCATCCCCTTATACTCCATCCAACCCCTCAAATCAATTTCGAAAACTGACTGGCTGGAAGGCTCGAAGATGAAGAAAAAGAAAAAAAACACAGGTTTGATATCTGCCACAGCCACAAGTCTCTTTAAGTCTCTGCCTGCTTAATGTCTATTTGTTGTAGCTTATTGAATGAGCACATCACCTGGATTCGATATTCTACTTGGCCTATATGCGTAAATATAAAATAAATAAACAAATAAAAAATCAAATAATCATCTAGTTTTGTACTATGTTCTCTTTTTAAATCACAATTTTTTGTGATCAACTTTTTATTAAGTTTATCAAATGAAAATCACTGTACACAAGATACCATAGACAAGCTTTTAACAAAAACATTATACATATCACCATCATCTGAACTGAATGGAATGTAATGCTGTGCAATATGCTGCCTTCCACTGTGTAATTGTCTGAAATATATTAATTATGTATTTATTTTTTTTAATTTTGAGAGTTACAAGTTCTTTTAATATGGTCATGGAGCATATATACTGTATATTTGTATTCCAGGTGTATCGTTTCTATGCAGAGGGTAGTTTAGTTTATTTATTGACTACACTGAGGGTGTTTTATATTTTAATAATTTATTTATTTATTGTGTTGAGTTGAATGTGCTACTTATTTTGTACAGTAATTACCTTGTGCCTGTTCTACCTTTTTTCTTTTCTTAAAGGTCCCAAATCGTGCTCATTTTCAGGTTCATACTTGTATTTTGTGTTTCTACTAGAACATGTTTACATGCTGTAATGTTAAAAAAAACCTTTATTTTCCTCATGCGGTCTGCCTGAATATACCTGTATTTACCCTGCGTCTGAAACGCTCCGTTTTAGTGCATTTCAACGGAATTGCAACAGAATTGTGTTGCCTGGCAACAGTTTGGGTCCATGTTTACTTCCTGTCAGCTGATGTTATTCACATACACTGCAACCAGGAATAAACTGGGACACATTTAGAAGGTTTACGTCTAAAACCGTGTAATGGTCTAAATATTGTATATTTGTGACATCACAAATGGACAGAAATCCTAACGGCCTGTTTCAAAGCACAATTTCTGAAGATGGGCTGTGTGTATTTCTCTGTATATTGAGCGCTTCGATACTTTCACGGTATTTATAAAGCACTTAAACCTGCTTTATAATATAAAAGACATGAGAATCTCACTTTTTACAATATGGGACCTTTAAAGCTGACTCGGTGTAAACTGCTCGGAATTCCAATGTACTTATAGGTGCAAATGGCAAATAGAACTCTTGATTCTTGAATCTTGAATCTTGAACCATTGCCTTGAAAACAAAAAATAAATAAAACAACAAATATATAAATAAATAACAAATTATGCAAGTAAGTGTGTTAGGTCTTCTTTCATTCTATCAAGGTGACACGTTATATCTGTGCAAGAATTAAGTCTATTTTGATTCATATTCTAAATCACTGGGTTAAGAGATTGTATGGATCTCTAAGCTATTTTGCAAACATATGATTTCAAGATAAATGTCGCCCTCAAGTGGTAAATATTTGCTATTACACAACCAAGCTTTCTTTGCTTCGAAACAACCCTGCGTGTCTGGTAAACCAAACCTTTTTACACAAACCGAAGCTTCCTATTGGTCAGTAAAACCGCTCGTTGCCTCAAACTCATCTCTGAACTGTCAAGCATGTTCTTATAGAGTGCAACAAATATGACAACGAAATAAGGGCATTGCTATCAGGAGTAGATGATGGAAATATTACAATCTGCTAGGAAAGACATCTAAGAAAGTACACAATCTTCTAATTAATTACTTAAGGGCAACAGGAATAATGGAGAGAATTTAATTATTAGTAGTATTATTATTATTGAATGAATTATATCTGTCAACAATTTCTTCCTCACAAAACAAAAAAGCAATGAAAACAATGAATGTTTGCAATATCTTTAAAGTTTTTAAGTGAAATTATTGTCATACTCTCGCGTGGTCTTTTTTTTTATTATTATCTATTTATTTATTTATTTTTATTGTGTTTTTTTAATTTATTTTATGTTGGTTTTGTTTCATTTCTGTTGTCCTTTTATGTTTGGCACAGCTCTTTGTTTATGTTTTCGCTATGCTTCTTCTGTATATAAATGTTTTTAATGTTTTCTACTGTTACTATGGATACTGTAATTTTGAAATAAAATAAAAAAATATGACAAAGAAAGAAGGGAATTGCTATCAGGAGTAGATGATGGAAACATTATGCTAGGAAAGACATCTAAGAAAGTACACAATCTTCTAATTAATTACTTAAGGGCAACAGGAATAATGGAGATAATTTAATTATTATTATTATTATTATTATTATTGTTGTTGTTATTATTATTAATAATTATTAATTTGTATTTTATATATTTTTTTGTATTTATTTATTTTATTATTATTATTTTTATATTTTTTTCCTGCCAATCTACTGTTCCACACTCAACTACATGGCGGTAATGCACCTCTAAGCTGGTTTGCCAACCGCCAATAAACACCAAAGAAGAAGAAGAAGAAGAACTCCTCTCTGATTGGTTCCTTGAAAACCAAACAGCCAGCATGCTGCTCTGAGCTCACTGAGTTTAGCTTTAGCTCTGTGATAGATAGAGGTCTGACTCCGACAATCAACAGGTTAGTGTTTGACTTAATATACTAGAAGTTCATTAACATTAATCACACACATGCTTGCTAGAATTAGAGTAGTATAACCCCCACATACCTCATTTGTTTTCGTTGTAATGAAGCTAATTCCCATCTCTGCTTTGATTCTTAGCCAAATTAGCATCGAGTTAGCAGGGTTAAGTTGGTTTCACTTTAGCAACTGCTTGTTGGAAGAACAAGTGTCTTAGTAACCGAACAGAGTCTTACAACTTTGCTGCAGCTGTAGAGACAGTGTTAATGTTATCTGTGCTCCTCTCTCTAGCTTCTAATCCAGTTTAAATGTGGCGGTTTTGCATCATTTGTTGTGAAGTGACGACGTGGGAGGCGCAGCACGGAGCCACAACTGAGGCTGGGTTGCTAGGCAACAAATACTCCAGAAAATAAGCATCATTTAGTCTGACCAAAAACCTGAGCGTTTTTCTTTTTCATTCTCCATCATGGATGACAGCTTAGCCATCATCCTCCTCTCTCCCAGAAGCATAGTGTTTTACATTGAGCTTTTCCTTGTTATGGTATAGTAGTAGATGTAGTTGGCAGTGTGTGTTGTATAATAGCATTACAAAAAGCATTTGTTTTGTAGAGTTGTCAACAAATTGGATAACCTCTAGTCCAGGGGTCGGCAACCTGAAGGTCTGGAGCCACATGCGGCTCTTTAGCTCCTCTCCAGTGGCTCCCTGTGGACTTTTAATAATGGAAATAAATAACTGTTTTTTTTGTTTACATTTTCATTTTTGTTTATCATTGTTGTAGGTCTATGGTGAGACGGTTGAGGAAAAAAAATAAATCTGAAATTTCGAGAATAAAGTCATAATATTACGAGAATAAAGTCATAATATTACGGGAATAAAGTCGTAATATTACGAGAATAAAGTTGTGATAGTACGAGAATAAAGTCATAATATTACGAGAATAAAGTCATAATATTACGAGAATAAAGTCATAATATTACGGGAATAAAGTCGTAATATTACGAGAATAAAGTTGTGATAGTACGAGAATAAAGTTGTGATATTACGAGAATAAAGTCATGATATTACGAGAATAAAGTCGTGATATTACGAGAATAAAGTCATAATATTACGAGAATAAAGTCGTGATATTACGAGAATAAAGTCGTGATATTACGAGAATAAAGTCGTGATATTACGAGAATAAAGTTGTGATATTACGAGAATAAAGTCGTGATATTACGGGAATAAAGTCATAATATTACGAGAATAAAGTCATAATATTACGGGAATAAAGTCATAATATTACGAGAATAAAGTCATAATATTACGAGAATAAAGTCATAATATTACGAGAATAAAGTCATATGTTTACAAGAAAAAAGTCGTAATATAATGAAAATAAAGTCATAATATTATAAAGTAGTAATTTTGTGTTATTTTCTTTTTTTCTCGTAAAGTTATTATTCTCGTAATATTATGAGTTTATTCTCCTAAAGTTATGACTTTATTCTCGTAATATTATGAGTTTATTCTCATAACATTATGACTTTATTCTCGTAATATTATGAGTTTATTCTCATAACATTATGACTTTATTCTCTTAATATTATGATTTTTTATTTATTTATTTTTTGCCTAAAATGTCTCTTTAGATAGTAAAGCTTGCTGAACCAGCTCTAGAGCTACGTTAGCATCCCAGTCAGTTACCATGGTAACAAGCCACAAGATATAACGCTAACATAACGTTCATGTAAACAACGCTGAGCTGAGTAATGTTAATGTGTCCGGTTCTGTAATCGCGCATCAAAATAGTCCTAATGAAACGTTATAACATGTTTTGGTGCTAAATAACGCAGAGGACGTGCTGGCTTGAAGGTATGGTGATGAAAACGGTTCATGTAGCTGCAGTTAGCATTTACCTGCATGACAGCTGTGTTTTACTGTTGCCTAGATACGAATGCTTATTATCTCCCTATATATATATATATAGTTATATATGCAGTTGATTACTATGCCGTTTATGCGTGTGAGGATTTGCGGTAACTTAGTTAACGCTATATCTTATATGCAGAGAAACAACCGCAGTGTTCCTTCAGCACGGTGTTACGGTGCTTCTAATCCGCTTTGCACGTCTTATTTCCAGGCATGGCAGAGCCGCCTGTGGTGATGATCCTGATCCTCCAGCACCTGATGAGAGGCAGCTAGTGACGGTGCAAAAAGCAATGCAATGTTGTGCTGTGGTGCACGATGAAGAAGATATTCAGCTTTACTAAGAGAAAGAAACACCCGTCGTCCAGTACTCCTGACAACGGGAGTGTGCTTTCTGTCGGATATGAACTGAAGGAGAAGGACCTCGGGAAGGTACACAAGGCTGCCTCGGTGGGGGATCTGGCAAAGCTGAAGCAGCTGGCTAAAAAGAATGATATCAATCAACTTGACAAGGAGAACAGGTGAGTGGGATTGAAACAAGCACTTGTTGTCACATCCTTGATAGTGGATTCATTGCTGTCTACAATATACCTTAGTAATGCAGTCCACATGCAGAGCTTAGTGCAGTCATGATCTCTTTATCTGTCTTATACTCTTATATATTATTTTGGAGCCTCTTTTTTCCCACTGTTTCATCTGTATATATTCTCTTTCCACAAATCTTGACTAAAAGTTAAAGGATATTGTTACAGGATTTATATGTTAAACACATCAAATAATAATAATAATAATAAAAATAATAATAATAAATGTATTTATATAGCACTTCTCAAAACAGATGTTACAAAGTGATTCACAAGACAATAAAAGCAGATAAATAAAATAAAAGATATTGTAACTGTTAAAACAGAACATCAGACAATAAAAGCAGATAGAGTAAAAAAAAATATGGTAACTGCTAAAACAGAACATCACAGAACATATCAATAATAATAAAAGTGGTAAAATGGTAGGACAAGTTCATAAAACAAATATACAGTATATATATATATACACATAAATGTGTATAAATGTACACATGCGTCCAGAAACGGATGTGTACATACATATGTTTATACCCTTCTACTTATAGGAATGCTATCCTAAAAAAATGTGTTTTCAAAAGTTTTTTAAAAGTGGATACAGAGATAGATGATTGTATCTCTGTAGGAAGTGCTTTCCAGAGTTTGGGAGCCCTGACAGCAAAAGCCTGATCGTCTCTTGTCACAAAATTGGACCTGGGAACAGCAAGAAGTAGTTGATCAGATGATCTCAGACCACGCACAGGCGTATAGGGTGTTAAGAGATCCAATATGTATTCTGGGGTCAGACCAAGTTGTGCTTTAAAACTGAGTAATACAATTTTAAAATGTATTTTAAATTGTAGGGGAAGCCAGTGCAATGATGCCAGGACTGGTGTAATGTGCTCCCTTTTATAAATGCCCATTAGAAGCCTGGCAGCAGAATTCTGAACCAGTTGTAGTCTTGAAAGTTGCTTCTGACTGAGGCAGGAATACAAGGAATTACAGTAATCCAGTTTGGAAAAAATGAAAGCATGTATGACTTTCTCCATATCACTGAATGACAGAATTTTTTTTATTTTGGAATGAATGCAGCCATGCAGATGGACTTGCATTTATATAGCGCTTTGGACCTCGATGGACCTCTTTCTTATGCTTTTGACATAACAAAGCACATTTAAAAAAAAAAAAAAAATAGTACTGCAATGGTAGAGATACAGCAGCTCTAGGATATATTATTTAGTATATTGTGGAATAATTTTTGTATAGTAGAGCTGGGATGTCCAGACAATGTCCAGTATTTACTGTTTACAGCAAACTACCAGCTGTTTTAAGCACCAAATAAAATGTAAATGACACCCCGTTGCTTCTTTTCTACTTATGTTTCAAGGTAGGATCTAGTTACTTCTCACAATTAGTGCTTGTGTCAGAAGTTACTGTTGTGAGTGGTGTACGTATAGTACTTGAGACAATTTACAGAATGGCTTGTGATATATCATCATTGATATACATATATATACGTATATATATATAGTATGTTTGGCACCTCAGTAACATAATATAACTTTTAAAACAACATGTTCTTGGATAGAAGAACTAGTTAAGTAAGGCCTATGTTAAGAATAGTTATAAAATCCTTGTAAAGGTCCATAGAATTTTTTTTAGTAAGAACAATAATGCTTGTATATGAGAAACTCTCTCCTTCCCTATTACAGAACTGCACTTCATATTGCCTGCGCCAGTGGACATGTCGAGGTGGTGCAGTTCCTCGTCGAGAGCAAAGCCAAGCTTAACCTATGCGACAATCAAAACAGATCCGCCTTAATGAAGGTAATCCTGGATGATGAGACTCCACCACCGACTGATTCTTCATTTAATGTTGAATATAATTGTGATGATGATCATTGTTGGCTTCTTTCCTCGTACATTGTTTCAAGCCTTTCTCTGACCTCTGCAATCATGTCACTTTTCCTCTATATCAGGCAGTGCAGGGCCAACACGAACGCTGTCTGACCACACTGCTGGAGAACCATGCCGAGCCTAACCTAGTGGACATCAATGGCAATACAGCCCTGCATTTAACAGCAAACATCCCGTCCATTCCCACTGCTGCTCTGCTGCTGGAGCATGAGGCTGACATCAATGCACAAAATAAGGTGATTCTGTCTTTCTATCTACCACAGTACAAATTCTTAACCTCAGGCCAAACATCAGGGCGATCTTCAGATAATACAGACCTAGATTCATGATACCAAATTTATTTGAATTGTGAGTAGATCCAGCGCTGGGACAATATTTGGCATACTCCTGTATCTTGATATATAATAAAGTATTAACAGTTATCATGCCGTCACAGCTCATATATCATAGTAACAGTCTTTATTGCAATAACCAAATATGGCCAAGAGAGGAGGACCTCTTAGTGTCTGATGGTTTCCACAACAAATGGTATTGTGCACAACACCAGGCATGGCACGGCATGTCAAAATAGACCAGAGCCATCATGGAAAATGTTTTCTTGGAGAAAGATATATTGTGCTTATCTACATGTGATGCTTTCAGTGACGTCTGTCTGTAGGCTACAGTACAAATCTTGTAAATAAAGAAGGATATTAAATGATATTTGTTACTCGGTGTACAATGAGGTACTGATATTCTGATGACACCTGTCCAATGAATGAGGTTGTTGACTGTGATCTAATTTTTAGGAGGGATTCACACCCCTGACCGTGTCAGTCCGTGAGGACCATATCGAGATGGCTGAGTTTCTCCTCAAGGAAGGCGCTGGTGTGAATTTTATGGACCAAGCCCAAAGGTCAGTACTAAACAATGACACATTTGCGAAACACGTCCAATAATCTTTGACAGTGTTTACACCTGGCTTTAACATACGTCTTGGGCGATCGAATCACAAGTGGACAGCGCTAAATACAAGTGTAAACGACAACCGAGATGCACTGTGATCCGAACACTCAAACCACTTTCACCACATCTTTTGTAGTGTAAATGTTAATGTGTCCTGATGCATCCTCGACAAGGACGTAGCATAAAAGAACAGAAAATACATCATCAGAGCCACAGCTCTCCTTTTGTTCTTTCTTTTTCTCATGTCAAGTTGGTTCTCAAGACGCGTTAGCTGGCTATGTCCGTGATGTCTGAAAATTTTGAAAAGCCCATAGAGATATATATTACGTGAAACATCTTGGCCTATTTGGTTTTGATATTTTCTTAAAATTCCGGCAGACTAGGCACGGGAAGTGCATTGGAAAACAGACATGATGAAGGCTACGTGTTTATTTGCATATAGTGCAGGTAATTGAGATTTGTTCACAAGCGGTCAGTCGAGACGCACTCTAACGGCTGGTGTGAACTGATGTACTTAGAGCTGTCAACCTGTAATCAGATCACCCAAGATGCATGTTAATGCCAGGTGTAAACGGCCTTAATGCTGCTGAATTCATTGTTTACAGTTGGTCATGTTGCTATCATGGATTTTACCTGCAGGTCCCCACTAATGATCGCTGCTGGCAATGGACAAATCAATATGTTGCGGCTGCTCTTGCGGTACAACGCAGATATCACACTAAAGGATACCAAAGGATGGTCAGCTGATGACTACGCGGTGATGAATGGGCATCATCCGTAAGCTGAGCTTCTTTTCTTTGCACATATGTTCCTACAGTGGTCTGTCTTCTGTAATGTATGTAGTTGTGGTGTGTGAGTGGAACACAGAACAGGAACAATCAACCAAAGCCCATTTCATTTGTTTATTCATTAGGAAACACTTCTTTTTTTCTTGTTATGACATTTTCTCTGTCTTGACTCTCTTGTAGTTGTTCCCTCCTGATCATTGAGCATAGTACCCAGAGGAATGACGGGCCCTCACATCAAGGTCCGAGCAAAAAGAAGCAGAAAACACTGCTGGGCAGTCCTTCTCAAGACATTGAAGCAGGCTTCTCTTTGGGAGGACCAGCCACTGACAAAGATGGTAGGGAGAGACGTTTTCATCACATAATAGTGAATGAAAGTGGTGTTAGGATATTATTATTGTGTCTATTCATTATTGACTTTGATTATTTTATTTATTCCTCATGCATTACCCTCTTGACTGGATCTAGAGCATGGAGCAAATGAAGCAGGGGGAGGTATTAACTTTGCTTAGATGAGCTTTGTTAGCAAAAGCTGTCAGTTTGTGCCAGTAAAGATCATTAACAGTTTCTAAGGATGGATACTCAACCTTCTCCTGTTTTCAGAAAATGCACTTTTTCATGCTGCTTAGATTTGTAGTGCTTTGTGCGCCATGCCTTTTCTGCTTCTTAAGACTTAGATGCTCTCAAGATATCGCTATTTGACAGTTTTGATATTAAAATATGACATGTGCCTTTCTAAAATTGATTCAATTGAGGCTGAAATTAAGCTCCTCTGCTTTGTTGCAGATTTTGAAGACAATTCTCAGTCGGAGTCACTAAGTCGGTGAGCACAATTTTCTTCTTATGTGATCTGTAACTTTTTTTTATGTATATATTTTTTATTAAATGCGAGACGCTACAGGTAAAAACATTTTGAGATTTTGGGCTTTTTTTTTTCCATAACAAGAAAACATCCAAAATACACATTTAGGTGTTTATTTTTACTACTTTGTCTATTTGGGTCTGTAGATTTCTCCTAAATTCTACAAAAGTTACCATTACATAATGCCTCATTTGCATATTTAAACATACAATTTCAAAAAACTTGTAATACAAAAAAATGATTGTCTTAATTTAACTAATCAACTGGAGAAGTTTCATGGTGATATCTATTAGTTTAAATGTTTTACCCTATTCACCTGTAGTGTCTTGCATATGTATGTATCTCAAAATGAGCCAGAAGTGTCCACTTCAGTAGCACTTCTATACACCAGATTTTCCAGTTTCGTCCTTAACTTTATTCTGAATGTTTTTATAGGGGTTTTATATCATTTATAGCTCGATTTATTGAACATTTTATTCCCAAAAATGATGACTTTATGGAGTGATAAAAAGAGATATTCAGAATCTCTTCTTTAAAAACCATTGACTCTAATATGAAATGAAACAATAATTTTGAACCTGGCTTTATCCAACGTTCAGGTTTCTGGTCCGGAAATTTATGCAAATTAATATAATATTTAATAAGATAATGCCTCATTTCCATATTTAATCATGACATTTCAGAAAACTTGTAAAACAAAAAAGAACTGCCTAATGTAATTAATCAACAGGGGAAATTTCATGGTGATATCTATTAGTTAAAATAGACTCTGTTCATCTGGGTTGTCTCCCCTTAATCTTTATTTTTCTAGTACTAGTTCTCATTGAGATTCAGCTTCTTTTTTTACAAGGGAGTCATGAACAAGACTTACAATTTACTTCCTGGCTCAAACCATTCTTCTTCCCTCCTCAGAGTTTCAAAAAGTGCTGCAGATGAATGGGCTTCATCAGAAGATGACGATGGATCGGTTTTAATCGAAAAGGTTGGTGCTACTCTTTTTTTTCTTGTAAAGTGTGTTTTTCCCTAAATTTCATTCTGGCCTTAATGTTATGATATGCTGTCTTTCAGAAACCACAGAAGCTCAACCTAAGGAAAATGATTGCATCTAAAAGAGGAGAAGGTACTGCAAATCTTTGGCCTTATTCACATGTTAGTGTCCCTCCATAGCTTGTGGTTTTTAGAAGTAATCTTTTATCCCTGCCCTGCCCTGTAGCTTCCGCACTGCCTGACAGATCTTTGAGCGGTACGGAGTCTGAGCCGGAGAATGAGAATAGAGTCCAGCAACTTCCATCCCTCCCAAGGGCTTTACCGTCCAGCAGAGCTCTGCAGCTCCCAGTAGATCCCTCTCCCGTTTCCTTCCTTTCCAAAGCCCCCCAGATGACCTCTACCCCTCTTCCAAGCTACAGAAAGGTAAAACGTTTGTGTTGCCACTTGCATTTTTATGACCTTTTTTCCTCTCCTTCTATTTTTTCCCCCCAAATGCTTAAAACAAGCAGCCGACGAGCAGAAAAGCAAAGCAGACTCAGAGCAGCCTTCAAGTAGTAAAGCAAGAACAGACTCTCAAGAGGAAAGCCCAGAAGCTGAGGAGTCTGAGGAGGAGGAAGAAGAAGAGGAGGAGGAAGATGATGAAGAAGAAGATGATGATGAAGATGAGGAGGATGACGAAGAAGAAGAAGAGGAGGAGGAGGAGGACAACGATGATGATGAAGATGATGATGAAGAAAGTGAAGAGGACGATGGGGAAGAGGATGAAGAAGAGAATGAATGTGAGGAGGAGGACAGTGACAAATGTGTGGCTTCTGTCGAGGCCAACACGGCTGAATTTGAAGATATACAAAAACCCTGTGTTACTGGCGCCCTTAAGATTATTGACAGTGCCGATGCTCAAAACATACCTGGTGCTGACATTTCTTACAGCGGTGAAACTAGCCCCGGTATTGTAGGTGAGAGTGTAGAGGCAGCAGAGAAAGATGCCAAAACAGAGACTCAAAAAAACGACTGCCCAGCTGGAACAGCAAGCTATGCAATGCCAGCAACTTTAGACGTAGAGGAGGATTGCGTCGTGTCAGCCATCAGGGTAGAATCCAAATTTTCTGATGAAGATGACAGCCTCGGGAAGGAATGCACATCGTCACCCAGACATCACACGGGAACTTGTTCACCTTCTGCAGTTAAAGAGGAAGAGTTTGAGCGAGAAGTGGGAAAGGATGACGACGATGACTCCTGGAGCAATAAACAAAACAGCGGCGACGCAGCAAGCAATGACGGTGCTGATGAAGAGGACAATCAAACGGGAGGATTTGGTCGCGACACGGTACTGGCTAATAGAAAAAATTTGGCGCCTGAGGACGGAGTTGAAAACGCAGACGGTTCCTCTGATGCCGCATCAAACAAAGAAGCGCTCAAAGAGGGGAAACGCAGATCCTCGTGGGGCTCCTCATTAGAGGACAGCGACGCTGACCTACCCAAAGAAGATGAGGTAAACAAGGAGACGCTTGATCAGAAAAGTGATGTCCAAGCATCAGATTTACAGCCAGAAGCAGCAACACTGCATTCAAAATGCACATTACCGCAACCAAATGAAGACCACCGGGATACCTCATGGGATTCTTCATCACCAGTGGTACCATCTCCAAAATGTGTCTCACGTCAGCCAGTGATGGATGAACCAGTGACCTCTTCGAGGTTATGTTCAACTCCTCAGTCCAAAAACAGACCAGCAAAAGCAGCAGTAGATGAATCAGAGTGGGATTCTTCTTCTGAAAATAATGATCAAAATGATAATGGCTCCTTCACTAAAGGTGACGTGCAGTCACCAGTTTCTAAAACAAATATTGGAACAGCAAACCAGACTGGAGAGCAGCAGTCTTGGCAAGAAGAAGATAAAGAAAGTGTTGATAAAGAATCCAATGACCCCTCTCCTGCAGTGTCACCAGTACCTGAGGAAATACTAGATAACGATGGAGGAAAATTAGACTCAGAGAATGATCAAGGCGACGATAGTAGTTGGGATGATGAAGATAAAAGTGAGTCAGAAAAACAGAAGACAATGGTGAGAAAAGATGATGAGGTTGCAGCCTGCGTTAACATCTTGAAGACACGTCTTTCTACGCCGAGCAGGTCGAGACCCACGAGTGCAACGGACAAGAAGTTGGAGGGAGATGAAGACGATGAAGAGGCTCCTCAAGCTGTTATTGATGGGAAGGATGAGTCCCCAGAGGATAACAGTCTGGCGGGTGTTCAGAAAGACAATCCCAGCAAAGACGATGAGACAAGCGAGGACTCTGACAGCAAGGACCAAAAGCTGCAGTACGATTTCACCAGCGCCACAGTCAAAGTGTCTGACGATGACGATGGACACGAGGCTAGATTAACTGCATACGTTCCACTAGAAAATAGTAGTGCCGTTGTTCCTGACCTCAATGAAGAACCGACGAGGGAAAATATTCTTTCAAGCCCTCCCGCTGCTGGTCAGCGCCATGATTCAGATGGGAACACGTTGTCTGATGAAGCGTTACCTCAGACTGACATTGACGACGTTGATCTAGACTCACCTGATGAGGCAGAGAGCATAGGCGCGGGAAGCCGAGAGCTAAGAAACATTGAAGAGTCTGTCATGCAGGTAAAAAAACAGGAGTACAAGAGGTAGTTTTTAGTTCGTAGGGTAGCAGTTTCTGATGTAGTGTGGCTGATTTGTTTTCATATGCTTGTTCCCAGTTTGCTTTTCGTTTGTGGACACATGCACTCGTAGAAGTAGGTTTTAAAGTACATATTATGACTAATCAGCATTTATTTTTATTTTTTTTTACACAGAAAAAAGATTCCACTGGGGATGAGGATGATAATGACCAAGAGGAGGAGAGAGATGATGATGAGGAGGAAGATGTCTCAGATGAAAATGATCCACCTGATCGTAAAGAGAGTGGAGAGTTCCTTTACGCCAGCTCACCTGTTCCTGAGGCAGAAGTCTCTAAAGATAAGAAAAGAGGTAAGGAGCAAATCATTTCTATCAGATGTTCTGAACATGCTATGAACTGTATTTACAATACTACGACCTCACATCCGGTAGTGTCTACAGGCAGTCTTTCAAAATAATATTATAATAATAATAATATACACAATATATAATAATAATAATAATATACACAAAATATAATAGTATCTGTCAAAACTAAACCCATTTAGTGCATTTAAGTGCAATATTACATTCTGGGTTTTAAAGAAAACATTTTCTGAAATGCAAAAACAAATAATGAATGAATGAATAAACGAGAAGTGCACTCGGAGAGCGCAGACCTCCGCCAAGAAAGGTTTCATGTACGTCGCGCGCCCCCAGCCCCGCCATTCAGCTTGCACCATCATCCACATGTGTTTTTGTTTATGTTGAGATCAGCTGTACGTCGCGGAGCAGCATAGCGGAGCAGCATAGCGGAGCATCGTAAAATTACTTAAGTGGAAGTGGTCAGAAACAAAATAACACTCAACTAAAGCGTCGTCATCACTCTTTGCAACAGTCACCAAGTGTGCCTTGGTCGAAGTAAACTGTAATGTCACTGTGTTTGATGAGGAAAGCTGGCAGAAGGAGAGAGCTGGGTGACGCGTCATGAACGCATCATCAGTTACACTGCACATGTCTTAAAGCCCGTGGTGTTAATGCACAGGCTGAGCGGAGTTATTAAAAAAAATTCCCGAAGCCGGATCATGATCCGGATCGCACCAAAATCGAATGGATTGTTCATTGTGCCACACCCCTCCCCTCCAAAAAATTTCATTCAAATCTATTACGGACTTTTGGAGTAATCCTTACGTTTTACGTGTTTTACGTTCTACTCCTATAAAAGAGTAATATAATAATTTTAACTAATCAAACCGTGATGATGTGTTCGAATTCAAAATAGTTATTGATATTATTAAAAGAAGCTCATTAGATGATTTTTAGTATTCAAATTTCTCGAGGAATCGTTCCAGCCCTACAAAACCTTAATTAAAACTGTTTTAATAACAGTCAAAAACACTGGTAATCTTTTCCTCCCACCATGTCATTGTTACTTTCTATCAGGGATTTTGATTCAAAGGTCCTGTATAGATTATCATGTCTTTTTTTATTTTAAAGCATGGTTAAGTGCTATATAAATACTGTGAAAGTATTGAAACTCTCAATCCACAGAGGGATACACACAGCCTGTATTCAGAAACTGCCTTTGAAACAAGCTGTCGGGATCTCTGTCATTTTATGATGTCACAAATATACAATATATAGACCACCAAACATACTAAATGTGTCCCAGTTTATTTGCTGTTGCGGTGTATGTGAATGACATCAGCTGACAGTGAGTAAACATGGACCCAAGCTGTTGCCTAGCAACGCAATTCTGTTGAAATGAGCTAAAACAGAGCGTTTCAGACAGAGGGTAAATACAGGCATATTCAGGCAGACAGTATGAGGAAAATAAAGGTGTTTTTTTACATTACAGCATGTAAACATGTTCTATTAGAAACACAAAATACAAGTATGGACCCGAAAATGAGCACGATATGGGACCTTTAACTTTAGTAACAATGTTATTGCAAATATGGTCATACAGTAGAGATGCAGCAAGAATTGTTTTGAATTGAATTGTAGCACCACATGAATTGAAATCAAATCAAATTGTGGGAGACCCAGAGAGTTTATCTGCTGCTCCTATCCAATGCATCCTGCACTGCTCTGCAATTACCATTGGTATTTAGTTATATCGTTATAATGAATCTGCATCTGTTGAAACAGACTTCCTGTCCGAGCTGGGACTAGAGAAGGGAGAGGAAGAGCAGGACTCCTGGGACTCTGAGGTACAGTAGAGACACAATACCTCGTAGAATCAGATGTTTCGCCACGCTGATTCTCACAGATTGATTTTTTCTCTTTCAGTCCCACTCTGATAACCCCAATATTCCACATGAAGGGAAACAAAGCTCGCATACTCAGGATCGAGAAGAGATAACCACTGTTGAAGAAGAGGTCAAAGAAAGTAGGTCTATTTTTTATTTTTTTTTCGAAATCATTCCAGGCACCATTTCATGCTTTACTTAATCGTAATCATAGAAAACTGTGCTTTAGTGTTTTAATGCACGATTATATTTGTCTGTGATTAATGGTTCGAGCTTCCTGTTTTCTGTCTAAATATGGTGTAGAATGTACAATGCAATATAATCAAAACAGCCTTTCCAACGATATGTTACATTTCTTTTGTAGACTTGTTTTATATTCCCTCTTTTTTAAGAGGGCAAGGAGGCGCTAGGATGGCAGTCCTAGAGCCTCGGAGGAGTGTAGGCAGGCCCAGAGGCAGCCAGGGAGAGGGTATGAATGTCTTGACTCATATAGGTCTGAGGAACAGCATGTTAACCATCACCTCATGATCACCATAAGAGAATGCATGCAGCATACACTACTCCTCCCTGCCTGCTACCCCCCCCTTGAACCCCATTTTCCCAAATGTGGGGCCACAGGTTCTTTCTTAGCTTGCTTGCTTTCAGTAGGTTTTGGCTCAAATGAAGGTTCAAGGTTTTTTTTATTTCTCATTTGTCAATTCCAGCAAAGCAGTGATTGGCAATGAAAATCTTTGGTCTCAAAAATGCTCATAATATATATATTTATAAAAGGGGAAATCACACAAGTAAATGTAAAAGCAAAATGATAATGTAAGGCATAACATAGTGCAGTTAAAATAAATATAAATACATATAGTATTTCAGATGGGAAAAGTGAATACAAACACGATTTAGTGTGTATATGCATGATGAGAAGTAATATATGTACACAGAGGTGTAAACAGGAATGTATTGTGTAATAATGAGAAATATAAAATATATAAATATATAAATAAATATAATAAATAATAAAGGTAAAGTGATGAGCTCAGGAGCTTAAGAGTTCAGCAGTATGATGTGAAATCCTCCTAAACGCCCGTGTGATGCCTAACCACGTATCTTTATGCTAATTAACCATGAGCTCATTTGCATGGGAATGCTTTGTGCAATGTTCTGGCAAACTCATCCAGCTTCATCAGAATGTTGCTTTGTTTTACAGAAGAAGTTAATTGTGTCTCTAACACGACATACATGTCTTCTCTCTTGCAGTTGGAAACGACGGTAACGGTAAAAACAGAGCCGAACGTGTAGATAAAGATGACAGTAAACAGAAAGAGGTATGTTTGGCAACTAAATGCCAAAGAAGGTAAAATAAATTCTGATCTGTTGGATCAA
Organism: Sebastes umbrosus; assembly: GCF_015220745.1. Classification (NCBI taxonomy): domain Eukaryota; kingdom Metazoa; phylum Chordata; class Actinopteri; order Perciformes; family Sebastidae; genus Sebastes; species Sebastes umbrosus. The sequence goes on from NC_051272.1 coordinate 3,506,500, forward strand.
ATAGCAATGTTATTCCTTTTCTACCAGACTGAGAAAATCAAATGGGAACCACTTCGTGTTTTGAGAAAACTTGAAGGAGATATCGAACGAAAGACAGGTAAACAGAATAACCCGGAGCATCGGGGTTCCTGTTGGTCTAAAATTTAAACGGTTTGTATTTAACATGGTGCTTTGTTTCTCTTTCACAGATGTAATGGAAGAGCTCGGTCTGGGTGATGTTGATGATCTTGAAGGTAAGATGAAATAATTAATTCTCCACTTTGTTTGAATATTTCTTAAATGATCATTCATCTAATGCCTCTGTCTGCCCCTAAACCTAATGCACCTGCATCCTTCACGGTGTCGCTGCTGGTAAACTGTCTGATATCTACAGAGTAGCACCCGGTATCCACGTCATGAAAGCTTCACTTTCAAATACTTAGGAGCTGCTGTCTTTTGAAGCTTTTGTTTAAAATGTTCTGTAACACTGGCTTTACTACTTTTTGTATGTTTCGTCACACTTTTTGAAGCTAAAAAAGCAGGTCAGTGAACATGAACTATCCGATTAGACAAGGTGAACTGTTTACACCGGTAGCTGTAGTTCCTCGTTTGATGGAGTGCATTCAGCGTTCCAGCCTCTCCCTGATCTTTCCCATTGTTTGGTGTTGTCGGGTGCTGTGGTTATCCCAATGTAAACTGACCTCCCACCCTCAGCAACATCGATGTCATATTTCATTCATTCATTGACCTACAACTGATTGTGTTAACGACACAGACGCATCAGACTGGGACTCGGCCAGTACTACCAGTAAGAGAACCCTGCCTGGCCGCAGAATGCCCTCCCCTGGACTTGAGGAGTTCCCAGAATGCTCATATCCATCTGTTAAAGAGCAGGAGGAAGACATTGCTCCAGCAGCGCCCCTGACACCTCAGAGGAGCGTCAACTCCAACAAGACTCTGCCCAGCACACCTCCTCAACCCCAAACCCAACCGAAGCCTCAACCCCAACCGCAGCCTCGATCAAGGAAGATGGTGCTTCAGAAACCAGAGAGTGAAGAAGGTAAGGCATATTAAGCCCTTCTGCCCTTCTTCACACATATATATAAATATATACAGTATACACCGTTGTAGGGTTGGAGGAAAAAATCGATACAGCATAGTATCATAATGTTTTGCAGGACAATATCGTATCAATTCACAGACGTCAAGTATTGATCTTTTATCATATAAATTATTAATATTGCAAATACAATGTAGACTCTAATATAAACTGTTCAGTTAGTCAGATGCAGATGCAACATTTATGTATTTATGACAATGTTGGTCAATCTGTCTGCTTGACTGACAAAATTATTGAAGTGAGATGAAGGGACTGCATAATTTTTTTTGTGAAAGCTGCATTGTTCAAAATACCTGTAATGGTACAGTAGTCAAGTCCACACAAGTTTGCATTCAGTTAAGTTGAACTACATGTAGACTGTAATACAAACACTTCAGTTTCTCAGATGCTTTTATGACAGTGTTGGTCAGTCTGTCTGCTTGACTGTCATTCCCATTTTGCTGCAATAAAAATTATTGAAGTGAGACGAACAAAGTGGAAACTGTATCTTATTAGATAAAAACAGATGTTGGCAAATTGCATAATTTGCAGTTAAAGAACATAATAAAATGCAATATATCGCAATATATCTTATCACAACACTCAGCATATCGCGAAATTGCAATAAAGTTGCATCGTGACTTAAGTATCGTGATAATATCGTATCGTGATTCCCACCCCTAGACACTATATACCATTGATACAAAAGATATGATAACAGCATTGTGCTCTGTCTTCTTTGACTTGGCTCTCGTTCAGATTCAGATTGGGAACCAGACAACGTGGCGTCCTCTTGCAATACAGCCAAAATAGACAATCAGCTGCGAAGCATAGCTGAGCCCCAGGCAGCAGTCACACCAGGTAAGGCTCACTTTAAAAATGCCCACAGATATTTGTGTGCGCATGCCCCATGCTCTGGATAACAACTCTCTGTCTCCTTAGGTTCCCCTGAGCTCTCACCGATGACAGGAGACAGAAAAAGTAACGTAGAGTCTGACAAGCAGCAACAAAAGGTGAGAAATACCCAGAATATACCATCTCTGCCACAATCCTTACTTCTTTTATTCCTGGCATTTTTGTCCCAGACACAACATCACCATTCATGCTTCCCAGTCACATGGAAATTAAAAAACATTATCAAGATATATACATTAGGGCTGTCAATCTATTTAAATATTTAATCGGGATTAATCGCATGATTGTCTATAGTTAATTGCGATTAATCAAAGGTAAATTAAAGGTCCCATATCGTGCTCATTTTCAGGTTCATACTTGTATTTTGTGTTTCTACTAGAACATGTTTACGTGCTTTAATGTTCAAAAAACACATACTTTTCCTCGTACTGTCTGCTTGAATATACCTGTATTTACCCTTCGTCTGAAACGCTCCGTTTTAGTGCATTTCAATCGAATTACAACGGAATTGCGTTGCTAGGCAACAGTTTGGGTCAATGTTTACTTCCTGTCAGCTGATGACATTCACATACACTGCAACAGGAAATAAACTGGGACCCATGTAGAATGTTTATTTAAAACCGTGTAATGGTCTAAATATTGTATATTTGTGACATCACAAACGGACAGAAATCCTAACGGCTTTTTTCAAAGGCACAATTTCTGAATACGGGCTGTGTGTATTTCTCCGTATATTAAGCGTTTTGATAGTTTAACAGTATTTATAAAGCACTTAAACCTGAAAATCTCACTTTTTACAATGTGGGAACTTTAAAGCAAGATTTGTCAAGTATTTAATACTTATAATACTATTACTACTAGTACTATTAATACTTACTTATCAACATGGGAGTCGGCCAATGTGCCAATTTATTTTTTATTATTTTAGCCGAGATCAAAGACTGGCCTTTTTTGTAGTTTTGGCTAGGTATAAGTAACTATGTTGGTCCATTGGGGGAAAAATTGTGTAAAACATTTAAATGTGCACTTTCTATTGTGGGACACGGCTCCAAATTCTATGAGCATGACAGCCACATCTGTTTTTCTGGCTTTTGGCAAAACAAATCATTACTGTGCCAGAAATCAAAGGTTCTGTTTGGAAGTGTAACAAGCTATTGCCAAACAAGTTGTAACTTATCCAAAATAACATTCTTGTAAATATAATTTTGGAGTCTTTTCTATAATGTAATTTGTTAAAATGAAAGCAATGTTTAAACGCCTCCGTATTTATTTGAAAGTTGTGTTTTTTTTATTTAAAGTCCAAACATGGTTTTTTGTATTTTTGTCTCGTCTGTTTTGTGTTTTTCCTCGTTCGCCCATGCCATCAAAGGAGATAGATGATGATGATGATGCAGTAGATACATGTGAGTTAGATCTAAATAACCCATGTCCATCTGGAGAGAAGGACAATGACTTTAAAGATCAACGCGGTCCTGAAGAAAGAGGCGAAGCGGGCGACGGAGTCCCGTGGGAGAATCGCTACGAGAAGCTCTGGGTGGAGGTGGAGAAAAGGGAGGTCAAATCCACCTTCAAGAATGTTGCCGGTGAATTAAAAGAGAAGTTTGGAGAACTGCAGAAATCAAGGCGTTCTGCAGAAGAAGAAGAAGAAGAACAGGCCATGGCTGAATCTGCAGAAGAAGAGTCAAGTGATGAAGAAGAAGAAGGGGAAGTCATTGTGCGCCCCGCGGCGAGAGCGAGGAGCACCGTCCTTCTCACCATCCCCGAGCAGAGGGAGTCTGGACCGGACGACTCGGCGACAGAGTCAAGTGACAACTCCTTATGCGAGGGTGGGATGCAGGTCTACGAGCCCGCAGCTAGCGAGAGCAACATGTGTCGAGAGCCGTATCTACTCGCTGATGATTTTCTGGAGGAGCGCAGGTCTTCTTCTCCTCGACTCGCCACAGCACAAAGACACAGCTGCATAGATCCCGTTGCCACATCTTTTACTGATGACACCATACGCATGTCTGTTGTTGACCGGAGCACATTCTCAAAGGATGACTCCAAACTTGGGCCGTTCCAGAAAACACATCTGGACCTTATCTGCAAGGACAACGCTGCTAATCTAGATGGAGCTGAGAAAAACAATGCGAGTTCAGAAGAGGATCCCGAGGAATTCGCCAAGTCTCGCCCCCCCTCACTGAGCAGACGTTCAGCATCTGTCCCAGGTGTTTCTGATGAAGAGCTGGAAGAGGACATGGAAAGATTTAAACTTGAGGTAGGGATGCTGAAGGTTGTCTTCCTGGATTTGGAGAAAGAAAAGGCCCAACTCCAGAAAGAGGTAGAGGACAGCCGCCCCTCCTAACAGTCCCTTCTTCATCGCCTCTCTTTCTCTTCTTTTCATCCATGTGATTAATTTCATTTCTTTTAATCGTCTGTTTCAAAGGGCCTGAACTACCCATACACCATTACCTCATCTTATTTCTTTCTGTCAGTGGTTTCCATGTCTTTATGTTGTTTTTTTCCTTTAGGTTTGATTTCAAGTAGAAGAGTTTATCTTGCATGTTTCTCTTCACATTGTTGTGTCCGTTTAACTAATATGTAGAATTGAACTACCACAACCATTTGTTGAAGGTCATTTGCTCTGCACTCAAGTAACCTTTGGTACTGACATGCAGTTAAAAAAAAAATGTTGGTCGGCATTCTTGATTGTCCAAAACTAAACAACCATCAGTCTTTATGTTCTTCAGTAGTGACTTGTCCTTCATCATGCATGGACCTTGCATGTATCTTTACATTGAATAGGTTCTGTTATGTAAACTCTCTCTTTCTAGGTCATGTGGTGTGAAGATTGTATAAATAATAGCCTTCTTTTCCCCAAAAAAGAAGTGCAGTTGTGATGGCAATTGCTGAATTTTGTTTTGCTTTTCATGCATGCTGCACTTAAAGGGATACTTTACCCACAAAAAAGGCCATTTATTTATCAATTAGTCACCCCGTGTTACCTTGAACTTTTGAAAAAAAACTTTGCATGAGACTGTTTATGCGTTAATGTATTAAATAGTAAGGTTTTATCGAAGATGCATGTGTTTGGGAAGTAGTGAGCATACGATTTGGATCATACTGCACGAGTTGTCTGAGAGTTTTCCCCGTGGAGGCATGCGAGAAAAACTATTTTCAGTAACAAGTTTTCTTGAAGAATTCAAGGTAACACAGGGTGAGTAATTGATACACAAATGGTCATTTTGTGGCTGGAAGTATTCCCTTAAGTTGTTTTTTATACATACAGGGGGATGGATAGATTTATTTTTTTGGCCAGCCTTTTGTTCAGTGTTTTGATATCTCTTTGGAAAGAAAGCATTGAAGGAAATATAGATTTTGCTACAGAGTTTGGCATTTTAATTCACAGAGAGAACGACTAATGTAACTAAAATAACATACAGTATGAACGGCTAGAGATAATACTTTAAGAGATAATAATACTGTAGTGTTGAGCTCATGTGGAATTAGTAAAAAAATGTAAATTCTACTTTCTTTAGATTGTAGTTTTATTGTTGGGAGGAACACTGTCTCTTCTAGTTCTTGGATGTTTACCATTCATATCAGACTGTCCAAAACTGATGAGATTTGTCTCAGTTCAGGTATGCCACAGAAAGCATTGTAATGTATGGAATTGTGCATCCTTATGATTAACTGAAATTACCATGTCAAATAGAGTAACCACACTAAGGTGTTAGGTCTCCGAAGGGGAGGGGTGACACTAAATTATGTATGACAAAGTGTACTAGTCCCTGCTCCAGAACGCATCCTAAAAAGGCTGGCCCCAACCTGTTTCAGTTAGGAATAATCTCTGACCGGTTATCAAATATTTACTTGTCTTTTCAGGTTGGCAAAGAGACGACACAGACGGCAACGGAGGTGCAACAACCATCCACTTCTTCCTGGCATACCGGTGGAACGGCACTGGAAGAAATGCGTACTGAGAAACCTGAGACCAGGTTAGGATCCCTGTCAAGTCAAGCTGGAGCAATTCACCAGGAACAGCAGCAGCCTGTGGCCACCAAGAGGTATGCAGCATTTTGGACATTTTCAGTCGCATTAATTACAATTTCAGAACAACACAATCCTCCACAATTTAGAAGTCAGATATTATCTGCAAGAAAATAATTTGTTTTTGTGCCTGTGTGTGTGTGTGTGTGTGTGTGTGTGTGTGTGTGTGTGCGTGTGTTTGTGTGTGTGTGTGTGTGTGTGTGTGTGTGTGTGTGTGTGTATGTGTGTAGTTTATAAGACTTTTTGATAAATAAATTCTCATTTATTTTTCATGCATTCAGGAGAAAAGAGCCGAGTCTAAACTTTATTTCGTTGATGCAATTTAACGAGGTTTCCTTCACCTCCAAAGGGCCCCAAAGTGTAGATGTCACACAACTTATTGACTATCAGGTTTATTGCTCTCCATAGCACCAACGGGGCAGCAGTGCAGACCTACAATAGCTACAGACAGGAGGGACACGCTGTAGAGGAGCCCTCACAGCCGGAGCTGGTCAGAGGGGCCCGGCGCTGCAGAGCCCCTCAGACCAACACCCATGTCAATGGAGATCCTCTCTCTGTGTTTGATGATAGCACTTTAAGTGAAGTGTCCGACGATGAAGGAAGGTATATATGCAGTATGCCACTTTTTTTTGTATTTCAATTTCACCTCTCTTGTCACTGACTCGTAAGGTGTGTTTAGACTGAACGCAAAGTGAATTTTACAGGCAGCACAACAGCGTACAAAGTCGATGGAAAGAAGTGTGAAAAGTCACATATTCGCTCGCGGGAGAGCAAATGAAAAATGGATAAAATCAAAGATAATTGTGCGGGTCGGTGTCCCATGCGCGCTCGCGTGTTGCTACGCTGTTCAGACGAGACTCCAACACAATAAAAGCCAGGCTAAATAGATGGGTTTTTAGTTTACGTTGAAAAAAAAAAAAAAAAAAATCATATAACATTGATATGTTGCGTGCAAACCGTCATGGTTTTACAAGAAGTTAGTTAGCAAGAACATTTTTCTTTAAAGGGACTGTTTGTAACTTCTTACACGTATAAGTCATTGCGGGTCGGTGTCCCATGCGCACTCGCGTGTGGCTACGCTGTTCAGACTCAGACTCCAACACAAACTACAGAGAAGCACCAAAACCGCAAAGTTCTATCTAGTGAAGCCCGTCTTGCAAAACAGTGTTGGCCGCGGTCGGAGGACGCAGGGGAGACCGTAGCTTTGGTCTCCAGGGCCGGAGTCTCTACTGTACTCTGCTCCTCTGCTTGCCTTCACTCACACACAGCGCTTGTTCTCGCTCTTTCGCTTAAAGCAGAAGAAGAGTTAGTTTAGCTGTGAGAATATCTAGTGAATGTACAGTGGACGTTTGTGCAGAAATAATAATTCCCGTGTCTTGTGAAGTGACGGGGCTCTGCAGCGAGAAACGTTATCGTCTCCGACCAAAACTCCGATGTCTCCCCTGTTCCCTCCGGCCGCGGTTGGGAGTCTGAGGCAGGAAAAGCCAAAACTAGGATCAGCATTGATTCTTGGAGAGACCCTCGTCTGGTCAGCTAACATTACTGCCAAGCAGCTGAAATATAGAGTGATATTGTGGTTTTAGTTGACGTGTGTTGCCTCACTGTTTTGAGCGATGCTCGTTCATGTCTATTGCTCTCAGTGAACCTCCCCCTGAATAAATAAAGATTAAAACAAAACAAAAAAAAATGTAGAGCGAGCACAAACGCGAGCAACAGGACGCTGACTCCCGTTGACTTAACAGCCACAGGTGTCGCTGTTAACAAGACATTTCTGATTCTTACAAACAGTCCCTTTAATGAACATACAAAAGGAAGAATAAAAAGGAGAGAAACAGGAGGAACATAAGAAAAACTACTGGAGTTGTTGGTAAGTTTAGAATCTAAACTTGCCACCAACTTCAGGGGTGTCAAACTCACTTTAGTTCATGAGCCAATCACAGCCTCATTTTATCTCAAGTGGGCTGGGCCAGTAAAATTACCCCCAGTGGACAAATAGAAATAGTAGTGCATGTTATTGGAAAATTGGAATCAATGACTTCTCTGCAATTTTCACACTTTGTAAAGTCATCCAGTGGGCCGGATTGGACCCTTTGGCGGGACGGTTCTGGCCCTCGGGCTGCGCGTTTGACACCCCTGACACCTCCACCAATGCACAAACATGATCTTCATGTTTGTGCATTGGTGGTTTGTGATGAATAAACACAGATTTCTACTGAACAAACTGAGGTAGAACCTTGCTTTGCATTCAGTCCAAACAAACCTTTACACTACTGGTGGTGGGTGATCAGTAGGAAGCAATTCTTCTTGATTTTAATAATTTTCCTCTCCGCATAGCTGCATGACTAACCACTGATTTTCAAAAAAAAAATTAATAGTATACTGCATTATACCATTACACTTCCAGTAACTCTTCAATACAGCTCTCCTCTCTTGAGAAACATGCACATAAGTTTTCCAAATAACTTTTTTTTTTAACTGTTTTTCTTCCCTGTTTTTTTTTGTTGTGTTCCGGTTTCCAACCAGTGGACAACAGAAAAACGAGGTAAAACACAAAGGCAGTTAGTAACCGGATGGAAGTTTGAGTACACGATACAGAATGAGAAACTGAATAATAGTTTGTTTCCATATTCAGAACCCTGAAGAAGAGGAGATGGCAGAAGACTTTGATGAAGTCACTCAGTCGTCCGACACGGCCACAGACGACATCGACTCTCCCACTTCAGGCTATCGTCACGCATCCCTCCTCGTCCAGAAGCTGGATTCAGCCACTTTGGGTACTGATTCAACTGATTCAAATGCTAATTTATGTAATAATAAGTCATTATTTCTGCTTTTTAGGACTTTATTACTTGATCAGTTCATCATCTAATTTGCAAAACTAGTGCAGTTCTTGTTCAGAACATGCCTGTTTAGAGCAGGCTGAATGCTCGACCTGTGGAGATGCTGCTTGCAGCTTTATCAAAGAACCGCTTGTACAAACAACTTCACACTCAACACTTCCTTGGGTCCTGAGCAATACACCTGCCATGACATAGATGCGTCGCACGCCCAAGTCGTAGCTACTCACGGTCAGAAACACTGCTGAAATACACTCTAGTTCATGGGAAAAAACACCCAGGTTGCGGTTACTTGCGGTCAGAAACATCGGTGAAATACGCTCAGCGGAGGTCATTTCCAAATAGGCGTATTCGTCACTTGCTTTTACATAACCACTGCAGTTATAAAGTTGACCATTGATATAATTAGCAGAGGTATTTTGCTGGCGGAAATTTTATTAGTGTACTAAGTTAGTATCAAGTCTTACACTAGGGAAATACAGTCTTACTTATGGGGGAAAAACACGCACGGGTAGCGGCTGTCTCACGGTCACACCGGTGAAATACACTCTGGTTTGATTCTACTTCCAGCTGACCATCTGCTGGTGTTGACTCCAAGTTGTTCGGAATCGGATGAATGGTTCTCGAAATATGAAAAGGAAAGAGAGACAGACAGATTCCTTGCTTTATAGTTAGATACGTGTACATAGTCTACCTTTGAAAGCAAGATCTTGTATATGCTCCTTAAGTGGTGAGACTTGCCTTATTATATCTCACAGACTCGAGAAGCATGGTGAAGCTGCAGAACATTTTCCACGAATATGAGCGCTCTATCCAAAAGGCGAGGAGTCGCCACGGCTACCTGGCGGACAAGGTGAGCAAGCTGGAAACAGAGAGGGCGGAGTTGAAGAGCTCTCTGGAGGAAGTTAAAGATTTTAAATCTGCCTTGGAGCGCAACCAGCTGGAGCTGCAGACCGAAGTCACAAACCTCAAGTGAGAACTGGTCTTGGTCTCTCTTCTCATATTTTGTGCATCGTATGGATTTCCTTTTTTTTTTGCTTATTGACTTGATAATTTTGTTTGAAACTTTGTGTAGATTTCAGCTGAAACAGGAGCAGGAATATCGCCACGACGCCACCATGATGTATAACTCAACCAGAGATAAGCTGAGGAGGACGGAGGAGCAGCATCAGTTGGAGGTTCAGAAGAGGCAGAAGGTGGAGCTCACCCTCAGGAATCTGGAGCTGGAGATGAGAACTCTGGTCAACAGCATGAAACAGGTAGTCCCTCTTCAACTTCTTTTGTTTTGTTTATTTTTGTCCAAAGTGTGCAGTGATTTTGTTGTGCTGTTTTCATTGTGCTGATGTTGTATTAATAATGTGATATGGCTGTTTTGATATTAAAGGGATAGTTCTGATTTTTTTGAAGTGGGGTTGTATGAGGTATTTTTTCCATAGTAGGTATATTACCTACGGTAGATGGCGATAAGCACGCCCCCCAGTTTGGAGAAACAGACAGGACTTACGCAAAGCATTCTACTGCTGTGGACGGGGCCGGCAGCAAAACATATTTAGCCACCTAAAAGAAAGGCTCACCTAAAAATATCAATATACATTTAAGTGTACGCTAAATTTTGAATATTTTCACTGCTTTACCTCGCCGTCAGACTGCCCTTTCCGACGTGGAACTGAAGCCGTTGTATCCATCTATGCTCTCTTCAAATCCACCAGACTCCCTTGACAAAAACAGTAATTTTACCTCGCAGAACACAGGGGGTTGCTGGTCTGACGATGCCTCGATCGGTTAGTTTGTTTGTGCTATAGTGTGACTTTGGTGAATCTGAAGTAATGCTTTAAAACACCAAAGACACACAATAACACAAACCAACTATCTGAATATAGCAGCAGTAGACCAGGAACCCCCGTGTTCTGCAAGGTAAAATTACTGTTTTTGTCAAAGGAGTTTGGTGGCTTTGAAGAGAGCATACCGACTTCAGTTCCCCGTCGGAAAGGGCTGTATGATGGTGAGGTAAAGCATTGAAAATATTCTAAATATAGCGTACACTTAAACTGATATTGATTTATTTTAGGTGGCTAAAATACATTTTGCTGCCGGCCTCGTCAACAGCAGTTTATGGCTTTACTCCCGGTGTCTGTACTTCTGCCTGTTTCTCCAAACTGGGGACGTGTTGACCGTCATCTACTGCTGTACAACCCGACTTCAAAACATCCAAACTGTCCCTTTAAGTTAACTAAGCTTTTTTGTGTAGATCATTTCACATACAGTTTGTATTTGTACGATAAGTAATAACTCATTATAGGGCATTTATTTGGAATTTTTTGGTGATGAGATGCTTCTGAGTATTTTATCAGTATCTAGCTTGTCCAGTTGTTGTTTGGTGTTTATATAATTGTTACATAAACGTGTTATATGTCTGCCAACCAGCTTGAAGAAGACCACAGTGAGACCCAGAGGCTGCTGGTTCAGGAGCGCAGCGCTCGGACGCTGCAGGAGAATCTGCTCAACGGCCATCTTCGAAAGCAGCAAGAGATAGAGGACGAGAACAAAAGAAACATGAGCAGAAGCAACGAGGTAATCCTCACAGAGTGACAGCCATCATTTTAGTTTTAGTTTTAGATTTAGATTCTTACAGTTTGCTCCCATTGATATTGTGGCTTAACAGAAAAATGTTCGGTAGCTCTAAGGCTTTGAAAATGTACATTTTGGGAATAAATATTACAGAAAAGAAAACCTCCCGCCTCGAGGCGATCTTAACCTGTTTCTTTCTGTTGTTCTTAGGCCTTGTCTCAGCTCACTGAGGCCAGTGACAGGGAGAGGGAGTTGCTCCAGCAGAATGCTGCCTTGCAGGAGCAGCTGATCATCCTGAGAACAGACCTGGAGCGCTCCAACGCCAACAGCAGCCTCAAAGAGAGCCACATTTTGGAAGAGAACGAGGCCCTCAAGGAACAGCTAGAAGATGCTCGGCGAGATCTCAAACTCAACAGCGAAGCCCTGACCCAGACTGTCTTCACCTGCAATAACCAGGTGACCACCCTGAAGTCCGAGTTAGCTATAACGACGAGCCGTCTGGAAAATGAGCGGCAGACTCGCGAAACGCTGGACGCAGAGGTCGAGTCCACTCGTGTCCGCCTGGCCGGAGCCGTGAAGGAGGCCGAGCTTTGCCTGACGGCTCACAACGACACAGAGAGGGCTCTGCTCCGTGAGAAAGAGGAACACCAGCGGCTCAAAGACAGACTCACAGGTTAGTAGTGGTAGGAATGGATGGCCAAGTGTTTTTGTGCCTTGTTTCAGACAACATTCCCCGCTTAGAGACATGAAAGTTATTATCAAACAGCTTGGAAGAGCCGTTTATACTCTAAGGTGCACCTTCCACTTCTTCCTAACTGGACGCGATACGAATGAGCAAATGAGCGAACATCAGTTTGTTTAAGTTTTTCCCAATGAAGATGTCCTAACGTGCTCCGTGCGTCAGCAAACAGGCAAAGCGACGTGTCGCTTGTTTGAAAAAACGCTCGCCCTGGCTCTGTTTTTGTGAAGTTTTGCGCACCTGCTCCAACTCCAACCTATTTTCACTGGTCAAAATCAACGCTGACAGTAACTGACAGTTAATCAATATCACTCTTTATATAATGGTAAGCCTATATAAAATATCACAGAGTGCAATTCACAAAAATGAATCATTCAGCTAACTTAAGAATATTACGGTAGTTCTGAATAAATATCTCAGACAATGACTCATTTGCAGAGGGAGAAAAAACAATGGCGAATCTCATCCCCCTTCTCGTGCTGCGATATCGCTCGTAGTATATCTGGACAGTTTTCCGCCCTCCATTCAGCAATGTTTGCTCGCTCGCTGTATGTTAAGAAGAGGTGTTATGTATAATTCATAAAATGTGCTTCTTTTCTTCATGCATATCCATTTAAGGGGAGAGCAAGAGAAAAGGGCTCGACTGTAGCAGATTTTAATTGATTCAATTTCAACTAGTGTGACTGCAAACAATACTAAAAGTCATCAATTTATCAAACATAATATTACTGTCAACTATTTCAGTTGATCCGGTTGCCTATGTCAGCATACTTTTTCCTGTGTTTAAAATAAAACAATTTGGGGTGCAACTTCACAGAACCAGTCTTTACCGTGATACTGAGTGGCTGTTGAACGGGACGCTCTGTCTGGGTCTGAACTGCTGTGGTCTGTGCTGGTTGCAGTGGCTTGTATTTAATTGTATAAGCAGCCTTTTGTAATGATCATTTTATCCTGCAATCCTTTTCGCTGAACTGGAAGCTTGTTTGTAACTCCCAAGGGTTTTTATTTCTACAGGTGATGCAGCCGGTCAACGTGAGGCGGTCGGCAGCCTGTCCCAGAAGCTGGCCAAGGCAGAGACTCGCGCGAACAGCATGGAGAATGAAGTTCATCGGGCCACGCTGCAGCTGACGGAGAAAGGCCTGCTGCTGGACGTCCTGCAAAGGGAGAAGGACCAGGCGGCCGTTCGCGTCAAGGAGCTAGAAGCGTCTCTGCAGGCCGAGAGGGAGCTGAGCAGCCGCGCCGGAGCACGCCAAGAGGCCACGCAGGAGCGGCTAGCCCAGACCCAGAGTGAGGGCATGCTGCTCCGGCAACAGCTTGAGGAGGCCCAAAACAAAGGCGTCGCGAAGGAACACGCTGTGACAGAAGCCCAAGAGCGCTTCAGTGACCTTCTGTCCAAGCTGCGCTCTGACAGCGAAGAGAGAGTACAGCTAGTGGAGGAAAGAAATAAGGAGCTCGCCGGTAAGGCCGCTGATCTCCGAGATCAGATCTACAAGTTAGAGGAAGACAAGACCGACAGAGAGGTAAGATTAGAACTCTGCTGGGTGTAAGAGGATTACCTGAGGATCTCCCTTTTATATCTAATCAAACCCTGTTTTCTTCTGATTCTGTCTGAGCACAGACTAGTCTGAGGCAGCTGCAGCAGGAGCTGGCTGACTCCCTCAAGAGGCTGTCGATGAGCGAGGCTTCTCTGGAGGTCAACACGCGCTATCGCAATGACCTGGAGGAGGAGAAGGCTCGGCTCTTTAGAGACTTGGACAGGCTCAGAGGAAAGGTAACACTGCCACCATGTGGCAGCATATTCTCACTACATCTGTGATTCCAGCTGTGTGATTATGACGCAAATAGGGCTGTCATTCATTACAATGTTTAATTGCGATTAATCGCATGATTGTCAATAGTTAATTGTGATGATTGCACATTTTTTATCTGTTCAAAATGTACCTTGAAGGGAGATTTGTCAAGTATTTAATACTCGTATCAACATGGGAGTGGGAAAATATGCGGCTTTATGCAAATGTATGTATATATTTATTATTGGAAATCAATTAACAACACAAAACAATGACAGATGTTGTCCAGAAACCCTCACAGGTACTGCATTTAGCATAAAACAATATGCTCAAATCATAACATGGCAAACTGCAGCCCAACAGGCAACAACAGCTGTCAGTGTGTCAGTGTGCTGACTTGACTATGACTTGCCCCAAACTGCATGTGATTATCATAAAGTGGGCATATCTGTAAAGGGGAGACTTGTGGGAAACCAATAAGAACCCATTTTCATTCACATATCTGGAGGTCAGAGGTCAATGGACCCCTTTGAAAATGGCCGTGACAGTTTTTCCTTGCCAAAATTTAGAGCAAGTTTGGAGCGTTATTTAGCCTCCTTCACTACAAGCTAGTATGACACGGTTGGTACCGATGGATTCCTTAGGTTTATCTAGTTTCATATTATGCCTGTATCTCAATATCTCCGCGTTAAAGAAATTAGTGGCGTTAAAACCAATTTGCGTTAACACGTTATTATCATGTTAACGAAGCAAACGCTTTAAGCTGTACTGAAATTAGATGGCTCCTTATCACAATTTTTACATGATAGAGCAGTTGGTCATAAGCAGCAAAAATGTTCAGCCTGCATGTTCACCGAACTTACAGTTAAGTCCACTGTTAGCATTGCTGATGAGGCGCTTTGTCTCTGTCATACAGCTGGAGGAAAGCGAAGACCAGCATGTGCAGGCTGAGAGACGGATCAACGGTCTGAAGAGCAGTCTCGATGAAAGGGAAAAGCAACTCACCACCGCGGCTCAGAAACACCAGGAGGCGCTGTCCGCCGCGGCAGCTTCTGATACCACCATCAAACAGCTGGAGGAAGCTGTGCAAAGGTATGTACAGACACATGCTGTTCACACACACACACTTGAGATTAAAAGATCAATCAATTTATTTTATTTTATTAAATACCACATAAACAAAATTAATCATGTCAAATAAAGCTCAAAAACTCCACAATACAGAAACACTTATATATTCACTAATGTGTTAAACGTGTTGTCAGCCATGAGTCTAGATATGTTTTAGTATACCGTGTATGAATGTTTATGATGTCACATCAGGCTGGAGATCGAGAACGCCAGGCTGGAAGCTGCTGCAAAGCAACAGTCCAACAAAATTGATGCGCTTCAGAAAGGGGTTCAGGAATCTGCCATGGTGAGTGCTGCAGACCTAAAATCACACACTCCCACTTTACACAGGATCTCAGTGGCGCCATATCAAAATACAATATCCCAGTAAAGTATCTCTTGTGACATCAAATAGCTGACCTTACGTTGTGAAATCATTGTTATATTTTAAGGTATCCAATCTTTTTCCAGCTATCTGACTGCTCGCCTTCAGGAGGAGGGGTTGGTATTGTGGATGTAGGCTTAGTTTCTCTGTGTGGGTTTACCTCTGTATATAAAATCATATTTTATCAATTTACACAATGAAATGCATTTGGGCTTTGTGGACTTTTTGCACAAGCTGCTAGACTAGAAATCCAAACGTACGGAGGAGAAGCAATAGCTTTGCGTCGGTTTGGGTTTTTCTTGGTGACATCAAATTGTGTTTCCTCCCTTTAGTCTGATCTTGGTACGTTGGGTCTTTCTCTCCTCTTTGTCTCCAGCTGCATGATGCATGTTACTTCCTTTAGTCTAAAGAGTCTTCTCAACTTTCTAAAATGATAAACAAAAGACAAAAGCAACACAAACAAAAACCCTCCTTAATTTATTTCTTTTCAATGCTCTTCTTATTTCTGTAGGTCAGAGGTCATTTGGAGGACTTGGTTACAAACCTCCAAAGCAGTAAGATGACTTTGGAAGACCAACTCAATCGAGAGGTTGGTGGCATATTTTGTTTCCTCACTAAGAAAACCATCAGCTAAGTTTTCCATTTCTTACTTTCATCTTCATTTCTAGTCTTTGTGTGTGTAATTCACCTGAGACCAGTCCGAGCAGGGAGTTCCTACATTTCTGAGTAACCTGCCAAATGAGGAAAGTAGCGATCTGAGAAATGTTTGCGACAGTGATAGACAAATTTCCCCTTGTCGTTATAACCTAAAGAGAAATAATCAAACTCTTTTGAAGCATGTTTTTTATGAAAACAACGCTATTAGAGTTGTTTTTTTTAATAATATTTAGAATTAATTTAATCAGGAAAAGCCTCATTGAGATAAAAAGAAATCTGGCCAAGACAGCAGCAGCACATTAAAACAAGTTTCAGACATACAACAAATAACCGTTACAGACAATAAAAAACATTAGTAGTAGTAGAATACCACACATAAAACAGACAAGTAGCCCTATTTGAAAAAAGGGAAGCGCTGGACAAACTATTTTGGACAGGAGGACAGGTTAAAGCAGAGAATTAGTGTTAGTCAATGCGTTGATTCCGTTCGAGTCCTATTTTCTTGTAGTCCCCAAATAAACATTTGAAACCGACGAAGCCAATGATGCAGCAATATTAGCCACAAATCCAGTGACGTTTTGATTGTGAATGTTTCTTGAAGCAGTGCAGTAAACAACAATGTCAATAAGTAGGCCAAAAATAAACTGTTGAAGCAAATAGTTTCCCTTTCTGGAAAATAAGAACCGAGTGCACGTTTTAGTCTTTTCAGACTTTCTCTTACTGATACATTCTATTAAAGAAATAGATCAGGTTAAACAAATGCAAAATAGGCCACATATTTGAGACAGAGTTCCCTCACAGGTGATCATGAATTTATTTCATTAATTAATTTATTGTCATTGTGCAACACAGGGTTGTGCAACAAAATGCAGCTGTAGTCCCATTTTGCTACATAAGAAATACATAAAAGCAAAACTGCTTTTTGAAGTGTAGTGTGGAGGATGAGTTGATGAGTCTGCCGGAGAAGCTGCTCTATAGTCGTGCCGTAGTACGGCAGCGGATACCTCTGAAGTACGGTGAACAGCCTGTGGCTGGGGTGGGTATTGTTTTTTAATATCCTTTGGGCTCCTTGCAGGCACATCTTTTCACCATGTCACCGATGCTTGGTAGATGGGTGCCAATGATGTTCTGGGCGGTTTTAATCCCCCGCTGCAGAGCCCTCCTGTACTGGGCCCTGATATTCCCACGCCAGTTTGTAATGTTCCTGGTCAGGATGCTTTCTATTGCTCCTCGGTAAAAGTGATGAACAAGACCTTGGCAGGACTTTTTGCCTTCTTAAGTTTTCCTTAAAAGACATTTTGAGCAAGCTGACAGGAACCTTTTTATAACATGTATATGTATGATAATTTAAGTCCTTGCGTCCGTCTTTCTCTTTCATAGGTCCAGAAGCAAAGCATGCTGTCTCACACAGCCCAGGACTCCCAGGCCATGTGGGAGGAGGAGCTGAAGAGCCGCTCTAAGTTGGGACTGCGCCTGGCGGAGCTTGAAAAGGAGAAAGGAGACTTGAGCACCCAGGTGATCATAGTGATGCATTTCATATGCAGGCTGATGTTGTATATATTGAGTTAAACATCCAATTCCCCCCTGATCATAAGATACCATAGTTTTGGGTCTCAAGAGTTATCGACCTGCTGCCTGTGTTCCAGATGGAAATAGAAAAGAAGAAAGCCAAGAAGATAGCGGAGCAGAAGAAGGCTGTAGACACGCGGCTGGATCAAGAGATGAAGAGAAACACAGATCTCCAGAAAGAAATGTACAGGTGACTCCTAGCCTCCTCCTCCTCCTCCTCGCACCCTCCTCACCCACGGCAGTAACTTCCTCCTACTGTTTAGACACAACTGAGATCCAGTAGAGCGCAGTCTTTTCCAGCTTACGTGGCTCCTGGTGCTCCACCAATGTGTGTATCTGGTGTAAGGGTTTCATTTGAATAAGTCCACACAGTCCCTGTGTTTGTCTGGTGTTTTTGTTTTTTGTGTGCCCTTTGAGGGATTTTGAGTTTGCCTTTGAGGTTCGTGTGTTTTGATGTTTTTTTTAATCTGAATTTGTCACATTTAGTATAAATGAGTTGCAAGTTGTCAAAACTGGTTGTAACTTTGTGCAGTATATGAATAATAATACTGTTAATAATGGATATATTTGCATATCATTGGTCAAGCTGATCTATAGTCTCTGAGCAAAGCCATGTGTATTAGGTCATTACTTAATTCTGGGTTGTAAGCTGGTCTTCAGAGGACAGGTTTGTATTAGATACTCGATTTGTTTACTTATAGTATTTGTGCATATGTGTTTAAGGTTGCGTACTTTATTGAAGACTGCAAAGAAGAAGTTGCGGGATCAGGACACAGGCGGAGCTGAGTTTGGCTCTCCTATGACCAGTCTACGGATGGACCAAGGCAGACACAACCTGGCCGACAGTTCCTTTGGACGAATGAAAGAAAAGGTTTGTCTGTGTGGTGTCCCCGCGTAATATACAGTCTGTTACTAGTAGTAGAGTTTGAAACTTTCTCTTTAGCAACATGTCCTCTGTCTTTCTCGCGTTACCAGGTGGACGATCTGCAGGTGCAGCTGGAGAAGGAAGGGTCCCGTCGCAGCCAGCTAGAGAAGGTGAACGGCGACCTCAAGGATCAGCTGTCCTCCCTGAAGAGCTTGAGCCGCAGCAACGACCAACTGGAGAGGGGCAAGAGGCAGCTGGAGGAGGAGGTGCTGGACCTGAGACGCCGAATGGAGGCCTCTCAGATTGAGCAGAGCCAGGTGGAGCAGTACCGCCACGACGCAGAGGACAGGGCCCGTCAGGAGCTCAAACAGAAACTGGAGCAGGTCAACATCTTCCTGCAGGTAAAAGAAGCTCCGTCAACCGGGTGAAGTTTATTGGTTAATATGAACAAAGTGGCCTGAACACACATCACTGAGCGAATACTCGATTACAACAACGAGTGAGTGCACAACGGAAACAGAAATATAAAAGAAACTTAAAGAATATATACTGTATATATATAAAATCAATACGGTTATGAATAATGTGAACGCTACACTAGTTGAGTCAAAGTTAGTTGTACTAAGTTTGGAAATAACTGAACGGGTTGGTTCAGACTTTTTAAAGTGGGGTTGCATTCTGCGAGGTAAAATAACTGTTTTGTGAATTGAGTCTGGTCTGGTCTTGAAGTCCGCAATATACAGCGAGGTAAAGAGGCTGTGGACGGGAGAAGTAGAAAAACTTATTTTAGCCACCTAAAGAAAATCAATAACAGTTTCGGTGTTCGCTATATTTAGAATACTTTCACTGCTTTAGCTTTACCCGTCAGACAGCCCCAGACAGACGACGAACTGAAGCCGTTATATTGCGGTCTTCAAGACCAGACCAGACCCCATTCACAAAAACAGTCATTTTACCTCAAGGAACACAGGAGCTGCTGGTCTACCGCTGCATCCATCAGGTAGTTTGTTTGTGTTATTGTGTGACTTTCGGATCCAAACTAACGTGGAACACCACTGGGAAGCTACAGAATGATATAAAAAAAAAACTCAAAAACAATAAACCCGCCCTTTAATCGTTGTGTGAACGTGTACATAGTTGCTTTGGTCCACGTGTCTATTAAAACATCACTAAGCCTGATTTAATACATCTGTTTGTCTCTCAGTCCCAGGCATCATCCCAAGAAGCACTGGATCAGATTAAAGCGACCAACGAGGCCAACCTGCGCTCCCAGCTGGAGCAGAAGATCCGAGAGCTGGAGGGGGAACTGGGCCGGGCCCGCACCACCCATCACGACAGCCTCAACCAAAGAGACTCCACGCGCACGGAGCTAGAGCGATACCGCCAACTTCACTCCGAGGAGCTACGCCTCCGCAAGTCCCTGGCTGCCAAACTAGACAGGTGAGACCAGCTTGTTGTTCACAGTTTCTACGGAGGGATCTGTCTTTGGTGTAATCAGACATAAACGGTGCTGGTGGTGACAAACTATTGTATTGTATGAATTATTTTCCCCACAGAGCCAACGGTCGGCTCGCAGACGCCAATTCCAAGTTGCTCAACGAGCGCAGCAGGTCTCTGATCACCAGCAGCATCGCAAACGGTAGCCTCGGAGGGCCCTCGCTGGACGTGGGCTCTTTGGGTCAAACGGCACACTACGGGGCCTCGCTGGGGCCCCTCAACAGGAGCCTCAACCTGGGACTGTCCCTCCGAGGCCCTGTCACTGACGGGCAGAACAGCCGGGTGGAGGACTACCTCGCCAAGGTCTGTGTGGTCATTAAATCAAATAAATAAAATCAAACACGGTGATTACAGTGTAAATATTCTTTATGTAGACAAGTTTATTTACGTTGGGCCATTTTCATTTCCATAGCGCCATGGTGTTCAGCGTTGTTATTGTGTAACTGGTGCCGTTTTGTTCATAGATGTTGCTTTTTATACACAGGTTAAAAAATTAATCTGGGAGTTTTTTGAGGCATTACACATCAGTTATTTCACATGAACATACTTCAAAAGAAAGACAGTTATTTCTTCCCCCTGTTCTTTTTCTCTTCTTCCTCCTGCACATTGTTCTCCCTCACTCGATCTCTAGCCTTTACGGTAGTGGGACTTTACTTCTAACCTGTCTTCTATTTCTCACTCCTTTTTAGCTTCTAGCTCAAAAGTCTGTCTCTCACCTCTCCTTTCTTCAGCCAGACCCATAACCAGGTGTGTAGATGTGTTTAGCTCAGTGTCTGATTGGCTGCTGTTCCCTTCACCCTGCTGCTGGGCCTACTGTACATTTATGGCTCTGTTCACATGCAAAACATGTGAAAGCATTTAACATATTCTGCAATTTACAGAATATGTATATATATTTACTGAGCTTTCCCAATACTGCATTCAGAGGAATGCATTTATTTTTCAAATGATGAACCCTGTAATCAAATCAGTTATCTTGGAGTGGAAAACTGTATTTATATATATTTTTATTACAGTGGTCCTCTTTGTTGCAGAGCTTCTTGCTGCTTCATCTTACAGGAATTACCCACTTAAAGTATTCACACAGTTGGTATTATAACTGAAATAACAAATTGTCAAAACTGATATAATAAATATTATCATAACTTAATGGTTTAATGGCAATAAACTGCAGGTTGCAAATAATGTAAATGTGCAGGAACCCTGGGTTTTGCATCGTGCGGTTAGTCACATAACTGATGATAACCAGCTGAAACTTCAAACCCTCCTCCCTCCTTGATTCTCTGCTTTGAGTCGACTCTCTCCATGCTCTGAAGTTGACTGCTAGAGAAGAGATTATGTGGCTTTCTTAAAGAGTAATTTGTACTTTTAATAATTTGTCTATTATAAAGCTGACTTTAGTATGCCCCCCACACAAGTTAAATATATATATATATATATATATGCCTACCTAGATGTAATTAATAATTGGAATAAAATGCATTAATTTATTGTCTGACACAAGACAACACAGTTGAACATGTGCAACGCACAAGACAGAGTGCTATATTTATATATTGGAGAGGTGTGACAAGCTTACATACATATTACCAACATACCGACCATGCAGTTGAGTGTATTTTGGTTCCACTAGCCTCATGTTTACCTTTTACAATTGAGCAAATACATACCAGATATATACTGTATGTATTTAATGTTTGCGTATGTACACACGCATATCTAATTGTGCATGTATAGCGAAATACATACAATTCTGGAATAATAACAGTTAACAGAGCAATATCATCAATCAATCAATCAGACTTTATTTATATAGCACCTTTCAAACAAATCAAATGCAACTGAAGGTGCTGTTCAGAGGATTGAGTGTTAAAAATGGATTTAGAGACTAATGCACACCAAAACAACCAAGATAAAAGTTAATTTAGTAAGAAAGCAAAAAGAGATGAGTGTTTAAGATAATAAAAGATAAATAAAATACAAGGAAATAAAAAATAACAATGCAAATGAATAAATAAAAATTATGAAACTACAAAAAAATAAGCAGATTGTAATAAAATAATGCCATATTTAATCAAATAAAATAGAATAAAAGAGATAATAATGATCAGCAATAAAATGTTGATTAAATAAAATAGAGTAAAATAAACACTATAATGATGATGATAAATAAAATAAGTATAAACAATAAAAACCATAAAATTATAAAACTCTACATGAAAGCCAGACTAAATAAATGGGTATTTAGTTAATGTTTTAAAAAATATATATATATATATATATATATATATCATGTCATTGATATGTTGCGTGCAGACCATCATGGTTTTACAAGTTAGTTATCAAGAACATTTCTCCTTAAAGGGACTGTTTGTCACTTCTTACACGTATAAATCAATCCGGGTCGGTGTCCCATGTGTGCTGCGTGTGGCTACGCTTTTCAGACTCAGACTCCAACACAAACTACAGTGAAGCACCAAAACCGCAAAGTTCTATCTAGTGAAGCCCATCTGCTAAACAGTGTTGGCCGCGGTCGGAGGACGCGGGGGAGACCGTAGCTTTGGTCTCCAGGACCGGAGTCTCTGCTGAACTCTGCTCCTCTGCCTGCTTGCTTTCACTCACACACCACGCGTGTTCTCGCTCTACCTCACGTGCATGCGCGCACACTACACACTGCAGGAGAGTTAGTAGCTCTGAGAATGTCTAGTGAATGTACAGTGGACATTTGTGCAGAAATAACTGCTGCAGCTCCTCCGGGAGAGAGGTTTCCCGTGTTTTGTGAAGTGACGGGGCTCCGCAGCGAGAAACGTTATCGTCCGCGGTCGGGATGCTAGGGAAGGAAAAGCCAACACTAGGATCAGCATTGATTCATGGAGAGACCTTCGTCTGGTCAGCTAACATTACTGCAAAGCAGGTGAAATATAGAGTGATATTGTGCTTTTAGCTGACGTGTGTCGCCTCACTGTTTTGAGCGATGCTCGTTCATGTCTATGTAGAGCGAGCACAAGCGCGAGCAACAGGACGCTGACTTTCGTTGACTTAACGGCCACAGGTGTCACTGTTAACAAGACATTTCTGATTCTTACAAACAGTCCCTTTAATGTAAGATATAGACATTCAGATATTCACCAAAAAAAATGCATCTTGTACCAACTATTTGCATCATTTGGGGAGAATCTGACACCAGTTGACCCAAACTGACTCAGCTTTTGCCACTTGCAGTAAGATTTAAAAGGCAACATCAAACAGCCTGCAGAAACTCGACATTAAAGCAGAGCTTGCATGTTTGGTATGTCCTGCTGTGTTTCACATCATAGTCCTGATTCTTGCAGTGTTTGTTTTTTTCATTATCAAAGTGTCAATAATATGTGTTGCCATTTACATTAGTATAGTGTTTGGTGGTGAAATATCATCCTGGTTTCTTTGTCTGTTCATTAAAACGTGTAAGTATTTCTTTTTAAGGCCATATTTTTTTCAGTTTATGTTTGCTGATATTTGCCACCAAAACATTGGATCTCAAATCTAACGACAACTTTGCCTTTTGTTTTCCAGATGCAGAGTGAGTTGGATAGAAACATATCAAAGGAATTAAACAATGGTGAGTGCACTGAAGCTGGAAACAGATCTTAGCAGTCTTATAAAGTCTTTAATTGATTAGATAGTAGCAGTGTTTGACTTGTAGCTGCTGCTCCGTGATGCTAACGGCGGTCTCTCTCTGGTCCTCAGCCACAGCAGAGCTGGATGTTGCTTCAGCCCGGATGTCACCGGTGGGCTCTGCCTCCAGGGCGGAGCTGGACCCCGTCAGCAGGGCGACGCAGCAGTACTTGGAGGTACTAAAGAAGAACAATATGATCTGAACGCGCATCGCAGCAACTCGCAGTCAAACGTATTTCAGCCATTCAAAAAAATGTAAAGGTATAATATGTAACAGTTGTTTGTAAACACACAGCAGTCTACGTTGGCCACGCCTCCTCGGCTCAAAGAACGAGCGAGCGAGAGAGAGAAAGCAGCGATGGTCGAGCGAGCTAGAGTGAATGAAGAGAGGGAGCAGTGTTAGTGAGAGCAAAGCAGCGAATCAGAGGAATAAAACATTTTCAGATTGCGGCGGCGGTTATGTTCTAGTGCGCAAATAAACACAACCACAATTCCACACGACCTTGCGGGACGGTACTGAGTTGCCAGATTTTATAATGAATGCGGCCAAAGGTGCAGGCTTCATCCTGTCCGCTGTCACTCGGCGCTGCTCTCGGTTAAACTGACACAGAGGAGCAGTGGGAACACCGTCTGGATCACATACCACATAGCTGTCACTACATGACTTTAGCCCTGATTTTCCACTCCCTAACAGTTTTTAAAGCTCCCCGACAAAAAGCCCTAGATCAGAGGCAAATCAGCGCTCGGACATCACGTATGATCTGCTCAAAGACTTGAGCCGAGAGGCTCGCCAACACGAGTCGATGCCTCGCAGAAGCCTCACAGACACATTCCAGATATCTGGCATGCTAAATATCTGGACCTGTTGGGGACTCCAGCCACGAGCTACAGCCAATGAGAGCGCGAGACACGGGTTGAGGGGAAACCTGGGAGAGGAGGGGTCGCCTGCAACAACAGGAACTTAACTGTATGTGTTTCATTTGCAACACGGAGCAGTTGCTGTTGCACCTGGCTGAATAAATAGTAAAAAAGACTGTGGAAACTAGCGGAGGCTATTTTGTAAACACGTGCCAACAACATCAGCGATTTGTCTTGCGTTTGGTATCAAGTCATTTCCCGTGTATTTCTCGCGTGTGCTTTTCGTGACAAAGCGTAGTTTGGAGGATTCCTCCCGGTGAGAGATCTTGTAGTGTGTGACCTCCTGTCGCCGGTCGGTCATGTAGTGTAAAAACAACAACAAACCACACTTGTGTAGTGTGACCAGTACTGCCATCTGAACACTTTGAATGTCGTTTAGTGTGAACTTAGCTTAAGAATACACAACCCGTGAAATTACGGCTGCTTTGTATCTGACAGAGCTAAGCGGGTACTCGTGCCTCTGTATCAGACGCCGAGGGGCGTGACAAAGCGACGGTATTTGACGACCTAAACTGGCTGCACACCCTGCGCGCTGTTATCGGCTGCCGGTCACACCCCCACGAGGGGCACAAAGCCACTTTGCTAACCCCCAGAAACGTCCCGAACACGGCGAAATCCAGAAAGAAAACTATCCAGGCAGAGGGCTGCAGGGTCTCTGCAGACACAGACACTGCCACACACTTCTAGTGGGTCATAAGTGAGGATTGAGAGGGACTGTTTTAGTCTAGATACATTATTTTTTAGGAAATTGTTGCATATTATACCTTTAAATACTGACTGCACCAACAATAAGGCCAAAGCCACCGTCCAGACATATAACACCAACTTTGTACGTATTTACTCTGTTATGAAAGAAAGCAAACATAATGCACGTTGCACTTAACCACTCAGGAGCAAAGGGCATGAGTCATATATATATATAAATATATATATATTGCGTCATTGATGGGTACAATTAGAGAGAACCTCGAAAGTATTTGTTCCTTCTGACCAGTTCTGTTCAATATTTAACTGTTTTGTTTCTATTAGCACACTAGATATATATATACAGAAATATACAGGTTTGGATTTTTATTTGTGAATATTGGTGTTGCTAAATTTCTCTAAGTATTTGATGTATGCATCATTAATAATTTTGCCAAGATATTACATTTGGTACGTGCCATCAAATGGTGCAATATCTGTCTTGGTCTTACTTTGTTAGGCTCGTTGGAGTATTGTGTTTATGATTATTTTATTTATTCATTAATATTTGTTTTTTTATGAACATGATATACTTGAATAAGACGAGCTGGAATCCTCTCTGGCTATTGAAACAGGGTGACTACATTTGTATAAAGCTTTTGGTCAGCTTGATTTTAGGGGCCGCCAAAAGTGACACACGTTTTGTTTGTTTGTTAGTTTTGTTTCATTATTCATAAATACTGTAACAGAACACATATAGGAAAACATTTATGACGCCTGTACATTACAGAAGACTCTAAAGTTGTAAATAAAAATAAAAGTAAAAAAAAAAAAACTGAACTTGAGTGAGCTTTTGATGTCTGGACTGGAAATTAAAATAAAATGACCAGAGATTTTTAAATTCATCACTACGTTTTTGCTGTAAAGGAGTCTGAAAATGACTAATCTCCTTTTTAAGGTTCATTTTGAAGAGATAAAAAATTATGAATTAAATCAATTGCCAGCCCTAATTATAATAGTTGTTAAAATAAATAATCATATAGTATATTTACTAAAATATTATGTACATTCACAGTATAAGTATCCCCCTTTTTCCCCTTTTTACTGTAACTACAAGTCTTTACACCTTTTAAAACCTCCAATAGATTCTGAGAGTATCTGACTGATTAGTTAAGGTGATGAACAGTATATATTATTATATATATATATTATTATAATCAGTTGAGCTGTATAAGAAGAGTATATGTTTCATACTGACCTCTCGTTTGATGGAATCACGCCTTATTCTGCAGTTATTGTGTGCAGAACTTGCTTTAGATTCCAGGTATCTTTAAATTCAAGATAAAAAAAATGCAGCTTACTATCAATATTTCATGCACAGACATTTTTAACCCAACCCTCATTAGCTATGTTTTGATGTACTTCTCTTTACCCTCCTCCTCGTCCTCCTCCTCCTCCTCCTCCTCCTCCTCTCGCACTCCCAAACACATGAAACTTGATGATATGCGCTGGTTTAGAAAGCGTTCCCCTCACTTATTAAAATGAGACAATGTGTTTATGATTGCCCCCCTCTGGTGTGTCTCTCTTCCCTTTGATCCGTCCTCTCTGCGTCAGCCTCAAATGTTAGATATTCAAATCTGGTTACATTTATTTTTGTTTCCTTTACAGCAGATGGGCACATCTGACAGACTGACTATTAGGTGTTATTATTTCCCCTTTTTTTTCTCAATAGACGCCACTTCATACGCTACACGTAAACCTGGTTTTGATTGAGGAGGTTACAACCGTTGTCATAAAGCTTTGGAGGCGGGCGAGAATACAAATAGACAGATACTGGAATATAAAAAAGTGTTGAAAGGGTTGTTTTTGAAAAGCAGCTCAGGTTTAAAACAAACCGCTCCTCACTGGGTCATCCTCCGTCTTGTGATGCCCGGTCTTGTTATCTCAGACTGCCAGTCCGACAACTGTTAAGAAAACAACCTCGAGCCTCCGACGCATGATGAGGTTGTCAACTTATTTATAAAATCTTACTAACATGATACAAATGTGCAAAAGCATCTCTCAAACTCAATACCGCATGAGAGCATGGCACAAAATAATGTAAGGACAGTCAAACATTTGTCAAGCCATATCAATAAGGATGCTGCTCTTTGAAAAAAAAGTCTCTTTATTTATTAATTTAAAGTAACTGGTCATTTATACTTTATGTAAATATTATTTCCCAGAATAAAAATCAGGGGTTTCAATCTGAATGCCCCTCAATTTTATTTATTTTTTGTTTTTACCCCATTTAGCTTTTTCCCCTTACTTTTATTTTAAGGCCTTAAAGCTGCAGTAGGCAGTATATATTTTTGGCATCATTGGGCAAAAATCCTATAATAACCTTTCAGCATATTGTAATTCAAGTGTTCTGAGAGAAAACTAGACTTCTGCTCCTCCTCATGGCTCTGTTTTCAGGCTTTAGAAGTCTAGCCCGTGATGGGAGACTTTGACCAATCACAGGTCATTTCAGAGAGAGAGAGAGAGAGAGAGAGAGCGTTCCTATTGGCTGTGCTCCGGTCATGTGACCGGTAGTTTGCCGTTCCTTCAAGAGAATTCACAATGGCTACCGCGACACAAATTTTCTCATTTTACAGCTAAACCATGCACTCCAACATGATTCTGAGAACATCTGAGAAGAGAAATAGGCGTTAACGTAACATAATATTGATTCATATTTGATCAGCGCTTCCTAGTTTGACCGTTTGGTCGGAGTCAGCGAGTGATTGACAGCCGGCTCTCACAGACGGCAGCTGGACAGCAGACCTCAGATCAGCTCTGACTGCTTGTTTTCCTCCGGTCTGTGGAATCTAGTAGATGCCGTTAGGAGCACCGGAGGACACCGATGAACATGATTTTTTTCAGGTTACATCCTAACTTTTTTTAATCATATTTGCTCCAATCTCACCGACTTCAGCTTTAATATTCTATAAAGCTACAAAATCAGAGCATAGAAATTGTCTCTTTTATTTTACATTTAATTTAGAGAATTGCGCCTAACTGCCCGAGTTGTCAACACTTGTTTGACCAAGATCTCTCTGATGTTCCGCAGCGCACTTGACACTAAAATGTCTCTTTCTAAACCTAAAAGAAAAATGTAACTGAAGGACAGACAGTTTCAAGAGAGGTGGACAGTTGATGATTTTTTTTTTTGTTTAATGTGACAGAAGAGAAATTAAAGAAATAAATAACTTGTTATATAATGTTAAACAGGATTACTAAACATAAGAGGGTATGGAGAGGAGAGGGGGAAGACACAACAACAAAAACACCAGTTACAAATCCCATGGTGTCCAAATTTTCATTTTTATCGACCCTAAATAAATGATGTACTAAACTGATTTGGGGAACAAATCGTGAAGTAAAAGTAAAAGTAAAGAAACTGGAGGTTTGGGAGCCACCGACCTCAATCTTCTATTAAACAAGTCCTTTTATTAAACATGTATCTGATGCATTGAGCAGAGGTGCCACTTGGACAGGAAATAAAGCCCACTGGAATAAATTAAATGAGAAAGCCAGATCAAAAATCCATCCCATATTATAAATTAATCGTAAGTGATTTTTCTGACTAAATACAAACATTTGAATGTAACCTGGTCTGGCTCTGCCGCTAAAGATATTTACACAATAATGAATGAAAATACAAATGGAGGTTTGGATATATATGTATATGCATATTATATGAACATCTTGGTGACAGAGTGTGGCTGATCTCTGTATTAAGACTTCCTGTCAGGGTGGTAGCAGAAAACAAAAATGTCACATGAATCATTGTGACCACGATGAAATGTTCCAACATCTGGTGCCGGTTGGTTATGTGCCATAAATACACACATCTGGAAAACTACAACCAAAGTCGTCATTGAACAATCGATGGTCTCCAGTAACGCTGTCGGTAACCACACAGTCTTGAAGTCAACAGTTTTTGTTCTCCTCATCTGCCCTGGGACACTTTGACGATTTAATGAATATTTATGGAATTGTCTTTGTTGTTTTTATTAGTGTTTATTGTTCTGTATTCATCACTGCTGTAAGGGTCACTGTACCCTCACCTCTTATCTATTTGTGTGAATCGGTGGTGGAGGCTCCAGTGTTCGACGGTATATATGGTAAAGGTACGAGGCTCATTTTGTATTTTTTTTTTGTTGTTTTGATCAATTTTGTGTTTTTTAATGCTGCATATGTTTTAATAATAAAATGTTATTAAAGTTTTATTCACAGGAAAAAAAGATATAAAATGATGAGACAATGATGACAGTGGCCCACCGTTCACTCTGAGAGTGTCTAAACAAATGCATTTACTGTGTGGTGTCTGAGTCTTTTCTTATTAGCCTCAGAGCGGTTATAGTTTGAATTTAAGCCGAACAGAAACAATCAAGTTGGAGTGTTGAAGTGACCAAGAGCAACCTAACCAGTGGAACCCAGGTAGTTTAGGTCTGAAGACACCTTGTGTGTAAATAGTGTTTCAAACACTACTATTACTTGAATCAGCTCAACAAATCACAGATCATTTGAAAGTTTTAAATTGACGAATTTAAACTCCCCAAAGATTTTTAAAATTCACAAAAATAAAAAAGAGGATAGAGTATTCATGGGGATTCAGATATGAAAAATGTGTCATTATTATTAATAATAATAATTTATTGTAATTAGTTTTCACCCGTTGTAACTCCTTTTCATTTTTTATACTTTTATTTAAATTTTTCTTATTTGTGCATTTGCTTTTTTTATGGATTCATATTTTATCATATTACTATTTTGCTATAAAAATAAACACAAAGGTTCAGGTTTGCAACTAATGATTATTATTATTATACATTATTAATTCATCTGCAAATTTATTTTCCAAATTTATCAAATAATTGTTTGGTGTAGCTTAATAACGTCTTGAAATTAAAGATATATTGAGGATATTCAATTTATTGACACATAAAATACAGAAAAGCAGGAAATCCTCACAATTGAGAAGCCGGAGCGAGAAAAAATATTTGTAATTTTTGCTTTGAAAAATGACTTAAATGTTTAATCTAATAACAAAATAGTTGCCAGCTAATTATCGTTTGGTCGACTTAATTACAAAACAGATCTTTCTCTGTTTCCTGCGTCTAATCACACCAAACGTTGTTCGCTTTATTGTGTTTGTTTTGTACCACCATATAATGAAAAGCGATGCTACTGCCACTTAGGTAGCATCATTTTAGTGGTGATTTCAAATCAGAACTCGAAGGCAAATATAAACATCCATCTTAAAACAATGTGTCTCTAACATCTGTCGCTTCTGGATTCACTGTGACAGTATCAGCCGTGTGTGACTGGTGCAGGTAGACATCAACTGTGGGTAAAGGGTATAACAAATTGAGGGGGACAAGTGGAACAAACCTGAGTGTTTATTTGTTGGTGTACGCTCGCCATGCTCTAAATTGGACGTCACCGCTGCTTCTTGTCACTAGCAGAATCCGAATGTGTTGTGGGCAAAAGAGATACTTAAATTCGATTTACTCGCTCTAACATGATTTAAATGAGCTCTCTTGGCTCGCCCGGTTACAGATTGACAGTGCCGTCTTTATCGCCCGCTTTGTTTTATTTTTGGCTGTTTACTCTGCCTCTCCGCTGTCATCTCACACCGACGACTTTAAAGGGAGCCGGCTTCGATCTCCCAAGATCTGGGGGAGAATAAGCATCCTTTTATGTTCTTAAGTGCTTCATATGACAGATATGAAAAGGGATTCAAGAGAAAGCTGACAAGTTTTTTGTCGCCCCTGTTCCTCAGCTGCAAAGAGCTGCGCAGGAAGAAGTCAAACCTGCAATCTTATAACATGAGAACAACGTACAAAACTGAGCAAAGAGGTAGAGCCCTCAGGTTCAGGGTCCCGCTGGGTCAAAATCATTACATGCAACTTGATGTACAAACAAAAGGCTTTATTTCTGTAGAATAAAGCCTGAATCTTTAAATGCACTGTAGCCTGCACACGCTGCTAGTTTCTGTGCTCGTTTATTAGGAATATGACCATTTGGTTGTGCAGCAATGTGATCAAGAACAACAACATTATAGGGTATTAATGAGTTCCACTCTGGCTTCAATTTGATTCACCATGGCTAAATGACCTTGACACATTTCTTTTAATATTTCAAAAGGTCCTTGAATCTATTTTCCACAAAATCAACCAGATGAGATAGCAGATAAGTAATGCATCTACTCCTTCCTCTTGTCAGCGTGGTTACAGTGAGATGAGAATGCACAGAGGCGCTTAGTTTAGCTTAGCATGAAGACTGGAAACAGCTAGCCTGGCTCTGTCCAAAGTTCAGAAATGTGCTTCTCTAAAATCTCACTAACTAACACTCTGTATCTTGTTTGTTTAATCTGAACACAATCAGAAGTGCCAATTTGTGGTTTAACATGTAATAAAAGCATATAACTCTCAGTGTGATTGCCTGGCGATGAGCAGAGACGCTGCACCGAATTGCTGGCAACCTCCGCGATCTGAAAAGTGAAGCCAATGCTGAAGTGCCTTAAACCTGTGTTCTCTCTAACAGCCAGCAGGGGGCGACTCCTCTGGTTGCAAAAAAGAAGTCTGATTGTATAGAAGTCTATGAGAAAATGAGCCTACTTCTCACTTGATTTATTACCTCAGTAAACATTGTAAACATGAGTTTATGGTCTCAATCGCTAGTTTCAAGTCTTCTTCAATACAGCATGATGTTCATTTAGTGAATTATGGTCCCATTTAGAGACAAATAGACCATAAAGCAGGGGGTTGTGTCCAGAAGGTAACCTGCAAATTGGGAAAACTTGCAAAAAACTCTTGCGAGACTCGCTGCCCGACATCCTAACCTTAAACATTCAAGGTCAACACTTTACCTTTACCATCTCGCGAGAGTTACGCAATTTGCGTCTTACCTTCTAGCCACGACCAAAGCAGGGTATGCTTGTGACCTTGTGATTGACAGGTCGCTACCACTGCGTCTGGGAGTTTTTCCGTGTTTTTTCGTCTTAGAACTTTAACCCTTTCACAGTTTGTGTTTTCAGTTCATAAAAGTTCATTGTAACATTTTGTCGCCTAAAAATGTCTAATGATGTTGTACTTAGCTCCACCCTCTTGTGTCACATCTGGTTGCAAAAAAAACAAGATGACGACGGCCAAAATGCCGAACTCGATGCTTCAAAACTGTAGTCCATAAACCAATGGGTGACATCACGGTGACCACTTCTTATATACAGTCTATGCTTTAGATATGTTGGGTGGTTAGATTTGTTGTTTTTACTTCGGATTGAGCCAAGCTAGTTGTGTCCTCCATCTTCCAGGCTTTATTCTAAGCTTATAGCTAATCGCCTCCTGACTCCAGCTCAGGACTTAACGCACAGACATGCTGAGAGTGGTGTCAATATTCTCATCTAATTCTTGGACATAAAACAAATGTGTGAATTTCCCAATTTCTTTCTACTTATTTCGAAGTGCTTTAGGTCATTAAGGCACTTGAAATCCCCTTTATGATTGAAGCTTTAAAGTCAAATGTCAAATGCAGCTGTTCACAACATTGAGGGTCACGACAGGGTCAATAAGACGATGTTTAGTCACAAGAAATGTCATTTCAGTACTAACGAGTCCCACGTTGGTTTGAACGTCTGCTGTTTCAGTCTCGTCACATCTTGTTTTATAGATTAGTCCTGAGGCCCGGGCCGGTCCGGCTGCCTCCCTAGCTGCGATGGCAGATCTCGCAGCACTCCAGGCAAAACTCGAGACACTCGGTCGGCTCGCAGCAAGACTCGAACAGCACCGAGTGGCAGTGGGCGGGGCAGTTGAGCTCCTCCACGGGCGCTTCCTGGATGGCCGAACAGCAGCGGGCGCAGGCGTGGCAGCAGCAGGAGCAGCAGAGGGCGTGGAGGCAGGAGGAGCAGGCCTCCAGCAGACCCAGGAGCAGCACGGAGCACTGGCACGACAGGCACGCCAGCAGCAGGTGTAAACAGCAGTCTGCTGGGGGTGAGGAAAACATGAGACATTTTATCTACGACAATCTGAGGTCACAGAAAAGCTGTTGTATGTTCTAAAAAGCCTGTCAGACACCATCAGAGACGGGGGGATTAACGATTCTATTAACCCTAAATTAATCTCTCGCATGTTTATTTGTCGTGCCGAGTAGAACTTAAAAGAGAAGCGGTGATCAAGTGTGATTGTGTTTACTTAATCACAGAGCTTCGTTCAGTCCTCGGGGGAAAATAAAAAAGGCCACCGAGGCTGCCAGTGATGAACAACAACGAGGAAGAAGCTGTCACAAGATAATTGCTCTCCCGCCCAAATTAGGTGCAGATGAAATTGCCTACATTAACCCCTACCGGTGTGTTCCAGTGCATCTCTCGCGATCCTAACCGTTCGTATTGTTACTCGGCTACCGTTTTTCATCCTCGCAAAGGACCAGATAATGAGTGAGCTCATGCAAATCGAGCTGTTTTATCCTGTTTACTCAAGGAAGTAAATGAAAAGCAGATGGCAGAATTCCCTGGGGAGTGGGGTTCAGCGTTTTCCTGCTTAGCCGCTCAAATTATACACCCCCGCACATAACGTATGCTAATATCTATATGTGTGCGTAGATGAAAAAGGAGCATTATGTGGCTACTGTATTGATTTAATGCATAACTTCATAGAGATAACAACATGAACACAAGGATAAACAAGGAGTGGCACCGCTGCACGCTTTGATAAAAACTGGAAGGAAGTGCAGCAGTTTGAAAGTCTTCAAGGGAAACTTTTTACAGTTCCATTTGTGTAAGAAGACAGATCGTCTTTGGTGGGAACAGAAGAAAGAGTTTTTTTTATGCTCTCTCATTATGACTAATTTCCCGTTAAGGGTGGATGATAAATCAAATTTATTAAAGGAACAGTGTGTCGCATCTGTTAGCAGAAA
The DNA here is from genome assembly GCF_015220745.1 of Sebastes umbrosus. Taxonomy (NCBI): domain Eukaryota; kingdom Metazoa; phylum Chordata; class Actinopteri; order Perciformes; family Sebastidae; genus Sebastes; species Sebastes umbrosus. The sequence goes on from NC_051272.1 coordinate 3,540,735, forward strand.
TATAATATTCATAATTATGTTTTCTTTAGTGTATAGTCAGCCAAAACTAAGAATTGTTGTGTTTCGTTAGCTTAGAATGAGTCCTTCATATCTACATAGAGCGGGTCCTCTTTACGGAGTAAACCATGTTTCTACAGGAGCCCAGAACAGACAAACCAAACTCTGGCTCTAGAGAGAGTCTTTCATGTTTTCACGTCACCTGAAGACCACCGTAGTTCTCCGACAGGATTGTGAAACTGCGGTAACGTGAGCTGCAGAGAGCAAAACCGTGATACTGCCAGGCCCCGTCTGTTTTGCACGCCGTGGCTCACATTACCGCAGTCTTGTAAAGGGAGGAGTGAGCGGAGGCAGTTGGTTCAAATCTGCAAACCACACCACTAGATGCCGCCAAATCCTACACACTGTACCTTTAAACACATTTTACATTTTCAAATTTGAATCAATCATGTTAGTGTAAATATGAGTGGGAAAGAGAGGAGTGAGCGGAGGGGTACTCAGTCGGTTGCAACTGTAACCACACCACTAGATGCCGCCAAATCTTACATGCCGCACCTTTAAATTACCAATATCAGCCCAAAGCTCAGTCCAGAATATGTACTGTCATATTGTAATTAATCCAAATAAAAGTATATAAAAAAAAAAGTTCAGGAACAGAAATGTCATGTACCGATGTATAAAAAAGTATTTTTACTATCGTTATCAAGATAAATATGACAATTTATTGTGATATCAATTTATCATATTGACCCGTCCTGTTGAAACAGTGAAGAAGTGAGCATGCCTACCAGAAGGTGTAGCAGTATGTCGGTGTGAGCCGGCCACGCTGCCCCCGCTCCTCTTGCTCCTCTTGCTCTTCCTGCTGCTGCTGCTGCTGTGCACCGACAGGCTGGAGCCCTGCAGTCGGCTCAGGTCCGGGGAGAGATGGTGGAGTCCGTGGTCTGGGACTGCGAGGCCACATCGTGGGCAGGTGGGCTTCTGGAGGTCACACTGAGGCTTCTTAAACCCTGCTGCCTCCTGTGAGGCCTCTAATGCTGGTGAGGCTGCAGCAGGCAGAGGCTGGGCTGGGCAAAGAAACAGATACACATACAGTGAAGATTGTTGTACTACGTCATCACAGAGCAGGAATAGACTTCCTTAATGATAAAACTGAGCACAAAGCAAGCTGACTGTAATCAATATAGAATTTAAAATTAGAAACAGATTGGTAAGTGTAAAACAGTTTTGGAGCATAAAATTCTTGTTTGCACCCAGGAATTTATAATGATTTAATTTTTAATTATATAGCACTTCTAGATTGAAGGGACAGTGTATAGGATTTGGTGGCATCTAGTGATGTGGTTGCAGATTGCAACCAACTGAATACCCCTCCGCTCACTCCTCCGCTAATGTGAGCCGCCGAGTGCAAAACCGTGGTAATGCCGTTCTCCTCGCTCATAGGCCATCCTTACCATATTACCACTACTTTAGGAGCAATGGAAGTCAGACGGCGTCTGGCGGTAGCGCGGTTTTGCTCTCTGCTGCTCACGTTACCAAAGTTTCACAAGCATGTCGGAGAACTACGGTGGCCTTCAGGTAACATAAAAATCTGAAAGTCTCTCTCTAGAGCCAGAGTTTGGTTTGTCCGTTCTGGGCTGCAAAATGTATGTGGAAGTGCATATAAAAATACTAAAATGATTCTAAAACAAGCACAATATAAATATGAAATAACAAAAAAGTTCAATAGAAATATAAAGAGGAAATATTTGATTAAATGATCATTCTCTCCAGATGTTTTGGTAGCGGATAATCCCCTCATCAAGAGTCACAACATTTAATTTCGGTCACTGTATTGTTCGCTGTGCAGGTCTCATGGTTTCCACTTACTGCTGATGAGGCCAGTGGGGATGGTATTTCCTCTGCTAACAAGGTCACGTGCTGAAAGGATTTCCTGTGCTGAGTTTAAAGACGCACTACCTTGAGACACATCAGAAGAAAGTCACGTTAGCTGAAAAGCTACGAGCAAAAGATATGACATAAAAATCTAAGAATTTTAAAACAATTTGTTCACATTTTTTCGTTAGATTGTTTTGAAAATGTTAGTAATTTATCAAAATCACTACCATTTAATATGTGCAGTGTAATCCTGCCTTCAAGAGCTCCTAACCCTCACGATGTTTCATTTTGTTTCAGGATTTTTTTACCACCCTGCACGGTGTGAAGTTTCCTCTGGAAACATTGAAAACTTTCAGTATTGCTGGAATAAAGAAGGTAAACTTTATAGATAAAGAATAACAAAATATCGTCCCTCAGTTGACACTTAAAAGCAAGTGGCAAGAAAAATAAGCTGCTTTTCTATCTTATTTCAGGTCAGATCATGAGTACTTGCCTTTAGTCGGGTTGCTCTGTTCCTCCGTCCCGTCCGCAGGTAAATGGTCTCCTGGTGACATGTCTGATACTCATGACTGCTCGGGATCTCTGTTATTCATCCTCTTTCTTCTGTCAGCACCGAGAGGTCAGGAAACCTCCAACAACACCCAACATGCCGTCCTGAGTCACCGCTCAGGACACTGTCAGCTGTTCTCTCTTTGTGTGTGTTTTGTTGTTGTTCGGTGACTTAACAACACTCCCCTTCCCAGCACAGACGGCCGAGTCCTGGTTGTGTGACTTTAGGTTGCCTCTTCTGTTCTGCTTTTAGTCACCTAACACAATAGAGGCACATACCCCACAAGTGTGTTAGCTGAATCGATGCACTCGCCCTCTTATGCACTCACACACACACACACACACACACAGAAATCTGTCAAAGTCGTACACTATCTAGAATTCAGTTTGCGGATAAATGCAATTACTAATTTGCTCTGTAATTATGTAATGTAATTATGTTATGTAACAACCTCAGAGATCAGAGATTTCCACATGGAATTAGGAGGGTCGTCCCCGACCCACTTCACCATAATGGCCTTCCTCGCCAGCATTATAAGCGATTGATCAATGGGTTTTTAGTTAGATGGAATGGAAAAATCCCTTTGGCTTTTTGTCGAGGTAAGGTCATGTCTAGAAGGGAGCCCGCAAATTGCGAAATCTGATCTCAGATCTGCAAAGACTCTTACAAGACTCGCTGCCCGACGACCTATCCTAACCTTAACTATTCAAGGTCGATGTCTGACATTAAAGCTTCAGTAGGCAGTATGTTTTTGGCATCATTGGGCAAAAATTCCATAATAACCTTTCAGCATATAGTAATTCAAGTGTTCTGAGAGAAGACTAGACTTCTGCTCCTCCTCATGGCTCTGTTTTAAAAAATCTAACCCGTAACGGGAGACTTTGACCAATCACAGGTCATTTCATTGAGAGAGCGTTCCTATTGGCTGTGCTCCGGTCATGTGACTGGGACTTGGCTTTCCTTCAACAGATTTCACAATGGCGACCGCGTCACAAACATTCTCATATTTCAGCTAAACCGTGCACTACAAGATGATTCTGAGAACATCTGAGGAGAGAAATAGGCATTAACGTAACAGAATATTGATTCATATTTGATCAGCGCTGCCTAGTTTGACCGTTTGATCGGAGTTCAGAGTGATTGACAACCGGCTCTCATAGACGGCAGCTGGACAGCAGACCTCAGATCAGCTCTGACTGCTTGTTTTCCTCCGGTCTGTGAAATCTTGCAGATGCCGTTAGGAGCACCGGAGGCCACATGATTTTTTTCAGGTTACCTGTTTCATGTACTACTGTCATATTTGCTCCAATCTCACCTACTTCAGCTATAACTATCTTGCAAGAGTTTACCCAGTTTGCTGGTTCCCCTTCTAGACACTACCTCAAAGGAACCAGGGCGACTCTAACTTCTGGGTTGGCCTACAAATATACTTCATCTCTGTAGCGCTCTATAACACTATATACACTATATGTGCAAAATGTCATATAAATGAGATCATTAATGCACACAAATAAATTAACAGACTCACTGTTTTATAGATTATACTGTTAATGATTGTTTGGTGAAAAACCTGGATAGAGTTTGCAAACTCCTTGAGCCAAGCTGTGTTACCTTTGACACCCGCGAACATGCGGTAAAATGTACATGTATGTTCATGTATGTAAAAAACACTGTTATTTAATGTTAAGTATGTCATCTGAGAGCACAGTAATCAATCACTAATTCTGAGTTTGTATTCCAACCTCCCAGAACAAAATCAGACCATTAATAAGTAATTAATAACAGTCAGTGATATTTAACTCTTTATAAATCTTGTTTCCCCACAGATGTGGATTTTGGACACCTGGGCGACAGCATCATCATCATCATCACCTGCCGATGAGGAGCTGAACAGAGCCCAGCCCCCTCTCTGAGAGGCTGTTGACTTAGTGCTGTCAAAAGTGCTGCGTTGAAAAACATGTTGACTCGCCCGCCTCACGGTGAGCAGTATGGCACATCAAAGCAACACATAAGTGAAGCTGTTGAAGTTGTCTAGCACCACGCTAACTTTCAGTCAGTGAAGAAAATGTCACCTAATAGGCTGACAGCGAATCAAAGGAAGCCCTGAGAGGCAAACAGCAAACTTAAAGCTAACTCGTTATCAGCAAAGACAATTACTGACATTAGTCAAAACAGGGAGCTGAGAAAATCTGAGGCCTTTGTTCTGTGTTTGGTAGTGAAGTCTACGGTAACAGCTTCACTTCATGGTGCTCATCAGGGGATGAGACGCTGTGATGCCATATTGTTTATCCAGGATGTTTTATTATTTTAGCATTTTACATGATGATGTGATAAAACGAGGATAAAGAAAAAACTTTTTTTCATCAAAAGACAAACCGATGATTGGTTCAGAAAAACAAACGGCTGTTTATATAATATATTTAATGTTAGTCATTATTATTTGTTGTAGGTATTTTAAAGGTCCCATATCGTGCTCATTTTCAGGTTCATACTTGTATTTTGTGTTTCTACTAGAACATGTTTACATATTGTAATGTTAAAAAAAACAACTTTATTTTCCTCGTACTGCCTGCCAGAATATACCTGTATTTACCCTCTGTCTGAAACGCTCCGTTTTAGTGCATTTAAATGGAATTGCAACGGAATTGCTTTGCTAGGCAACAATCTGGGTCCATGTTTACATCCGGTCAGCCGATGTTAATTACATACACTGCAACAGGAAATAAACTGGGACACATTTAGCGTGTTTACGTTTAAAACCGTGTAAATGGTCTAAATATTGTATATTTGTGACATCACAAATAGGCAGAAATCCTAACGACTTCTTCTTTTATAGCACTTAAACCTGCTTTATAATGTAAAAGCCTGAAAATCTCACTTTTTAATAATATGGAACCTTTAAGGTGTGGCCCCTTTAATTAAAATAGTCGTACAGGCATTTTTACTTTCCTCATATACGACGCAACTATCATTGTTTTTTACAAAAACACCATAAGACACGTTGGATTGCAGTGAATATCTACTGTATGTGAAAAGATTTTGATTTATCCAATGAATAGTTCAGTTTGATTAAATATTTCTTATTAGGAATACCCAAAAATTAAAGCCCTGAGCAACATTACCCTGTTATTGCTATTAGCATTCAATCAACAAAAATATTTGTATATTTATTTTCTATGTACAATTTTTATTCTCACAGGTGTAACCACGCCAGGTTAGGTTCATTATTGATTAATCTGCCAGTTATTTTCTAGATTAATCAAATAATCGTTTGATCTATAAAATGTCACAAAATAGTGAAAAATGTCTATTCCAATTTCTAAAAGTCCCAGATGATGCCTTTAAATATCTTGGTTGTCAGTCCAAAACCTAAAGATATTCACTTTAATATGATATAAAACAGAGAAAAGCCGGAAATCTCCATATTTGAGAGACTGAAAACAGCATTTTCTGCCATTTTTCCGATAAGAATTATATATAATAATTATATTATTTAACAATTCATCGATTATCAAAATAGTTGGCGATTATTTTTCTGTCGATTGACTAATCGTTGCAGCTCTAAAACGTACCGGTGGGTAACAAAGCTTAACAGTGCATATCATTTAAATCTGGTCTGAATGTAGAGTTTTAACATTAAAATTATAATTAATTTCTATATAATTAAATTATTTATTAAAACAACATTAATTGACAAACAATTAACAGATTTACATTTATATTTATTACATTTATAATCAGACACTTTGGACATACGATTACAGACAAACACGTCTTTATAAATACAGAGAGTTAAGTTAAGTGCACAGCATCTATTGTAAATACTCAAAATGTTATAAAAGCGGAATGTTTGGAACAACCTTTTATTTCAGTGGAATATTAAATACACAAGTTACATAAAGAGAGACGAGACACAGCGCTTACTTTTTCTTTAAATTGACATTGATAAAACACATTGGAGCAGGCTAATGTACAAAGACAACGGAGAGAGAAGCCACAGCACCGAGTATACATGATGTCAAATAGAAAACCCTTCACCACAGAACATCCCTCTCATCACATTCACCCTCTGTGTTATTTCTTTGAGCTATCACGATAAACAGACAACACATTCATTCTCTACATCAGATTATAACACATGTTTCTGTACTTTGGCCTTTGGAATTTATCATTTACATTTGTTCATGTTGAAAAAAAGATACAATTTACCCCAAAACTATCAGATCCTAACTCTATTTTTGACTGCGTATATTCCTCCAAAATATTTTTTTTTACTTTGATGATGCATTTTTCTGGTTGTCCTTTGAAAAAAAAAGAAGACCTACTGTGCTTATTTTCAGGTGCATACTTGTATTTTGGGTTTCTACTAGAACGTGTTTACAAAAAAACACTTTACCTTTCTCAAACCGGCTGTGCTGCAACACCTCTTTTCACCCTCTGTCTGAAACGTTCTGGTTGAGCTCCTGCACCGCCCTCCCGAAAAAGCCCAATCTACTCTGATTGGTCAGCTGGCCCACTCAAACAAAACTCTTCAGACTCCGCTGCAGCTCCACTCTAACTAGCTTTGTTTGAGGGCGTGCCAAAACTATAGCTGCTATAGGTAAAATGTGTTACTTGGTGACATCACCACGTTACGGAAGAAAAGGCGGGACTTCAAGCAAGGCGTTTCAGACAGTTTTAGGAGCAGGACTTTGGTTTTTGTAACTTTGCAGACCTTTTACATTCACAAAAAACTATATAACACACTAAAGGAAAAGGGCAAAAGCATAATAGGTCCTCTTTAAAAAATAAAATAAAATCTCTAGCTGACCAGAAAAGCAGGAAATAATCAGGTAATAGGCCAACCCAAAAACTACAGGTGGCACTGTATTCCACTTTCTTTTCTTTAAGGTTGAAATGTCAAAAGCAAAATTTGACTGCTGCAGACATGTGAACAAAATCAGTTTTCATAAGTATAGGAACCATATAATGAACCACCGTTCAAAATATCTTAATTTGGATGTGTATTTCATCAAATATTAATATTTTGGTGAGGATTTTCAGGCCGCCTTGCACTACACACTGAAGATGAACATGAAGTTCAGATGGTATAAACTGTGGTCCACCTCCCTGAATGTTAAATGAAGACTTCCTTTACTGCTCTGTAACTGATTCTTTTCTATTCTCTCGTCATTCAAGGTCAAACAAATGCTCTTCGTCATCTTCAGTCACGTCGTGCTGCAGACCGGCTGGCTTCACCGTTGGCATCAGAGATTCGTGGTCGCTCAGATTCAGCACTTCGTCTTTAAGGAAAAGAGATCTTGCAAGAGGTGAAAAACAAAAAGACATTATGATCAGTTACTGCAGCACATCGGTTCATTTCACAGATTACTGGAGGTCACAATAAAAAGTCACTCACTGCTGGACTCGTGGAGAGAAGTTTTGTTTACTTGTTGCTTTGTTCTCTTGTGTCCGACTCCTGCTGGAACACTCCTTCTTGAATCCTGGCAGCGACGTCGCCTCAGCCAATGCCGTCTACCAAAAACGAAAGAAGTAGAAATCAAACCTCAACCAGTTCATCAAGTTTATCAAGAAGGTGCACTCTGACACGTCCTCTCACCTGCAAGCTGGCATTCAGAACACTCCCGAAATCAAGGTTGGAGGACACATTTTTCATCAGCGACGGACTCCTGTGGAATAACCAAGGTAACTAGCATTTTAAAAAATGGAAACACTCTAAATGTCTAATTCATGGCAAAGCAAATCAATAACTGTGTTATTATATGTATATTCAACAAGCCACAACATGGTAAACAGCAATAGTTTGAGGCAAGGTCAGCTGTGATGACAAATAATTCAGTGGACTGAACAATCAGGAAGGAAGCTTCAACTAGAGCCTTGAAACTGTCATCAGGATCATATTTATCATTCATTTACTGAGGCCTATTACCACCGAGCAAACGTGTGCACCACTGTAGTAATAAGGAACCTATTTTGACACAAGGGGGTACCAAGGACAGCGCTGTACAACAGACAGGATTGTGGGGATTATGACTTGATGACAACACAGTGGTCACATTGGCTCCACAGATCGGTGTACCGAAATGTTATTTTTTATTATTAAATATCTCTGACTGCAAGTAAAGAGGACAGTGTGCAGGAGTCTTTTTGTTCTATAATATCGACCTGAGGTCTTCCCCTACTGCACCTGTTGACCTACAGGGGTGCAAAAGTTCTGCTCTTTAACACGGTGGTGTCAAAACGGATCACAGACACTTAGAAAGTCAGTTTATGAAAAAAAAGGTCTAAAAAACTAGACAATAGACAGTTGTTTTTTTTCAGTTTTCATGTTGTGCTTTATCCATTATATCATCACGATATCCACAGAAAATTTGAAAAAAATAATAGTAATGCTATCAGTTAATTCATCTTTAATTTTGTTTACTGTGCATTTTTTCTCTTTTTTGGCAAATTAATTACACTCAAAATATGAGTGTAAGGAGGTGGAGAAAGAGTCTGTAACCATAGACAATTATACAAATTATAAAAAATATGCACAATAAACAAAGTTAAAGATGAATTTGACTGATATCATTATTATTATTATTTTTTTCAAATTTTTTATGGATATCGTGATGACATGACTTGACAGTTGTTTATTGTCTAGGTTTTTAGACCTTTTTTCATAAACTGATTTTTTAAGTATCTGTGATCCGTTTTGACACCACTGTGTTAAAGAGCAGAACTTTTACAGGTCGACAGGTGCGTAGAGGAAGACCTCAGGTCAATAATATAGAACAAAAACACTCCCGCACACTGTCCTCTTCACTTGTCATACTGTAGATATTTAATAATAAGAAATAACATTTCGGGAAACAATGCATCTCCAGAGTCTGTAACTATAACTATATTTATACAATTATTTAAGAGGTGCTGGATTATTTACACGATATTATCATATGCATATTGTTAACAGGATATCAATATTTCATCTTTAGAATATCACAGCTATCGTCAATACCACTATATTGTGACACCCCTACTACTCACAACAATGGCAATTTGCAAGGATTTATTTGCATGTTAAATAGCCGACACTCCACTGAATATTAGTCAATACACCTACACTTACTGCCATGATAATGAGTATATACTGTATATATATTTATATATACATACTCTTCATTACATTCAGCTTATTCATTTGCAATTGCTGTCTACTATAAAATAGTAATATTAAATATTTCATATTTATTTATGGCATATTTTCTGACTTGCACTATTTTATGTCTTAGATTCTCATTTTTATTTTGTTTTTTACTTTACTTATTGATTTACTTTTATACATATTTAATTAGCTTTGTTGGAGGGAACTTGAGACCCGAGATTTTCATTGCCAACAACTGCCTCTGTAATTGTTGTGCATTTGATGATAAATAACTTTAAACTTGAAACGTGATCCGTGTTAAACCCAGTAGAGGCAGAAGAAAAAAGTTTTTCAGAGTTTTTCCTACTTGAATGCTGAAGCAAAGACAGGAAACCCTTGAGTGTCTTTGCTTCCACAGGTTTTGCCAATTAAATGGTATCATTTATTGTCTCGGACGAATTAAAGACATGTCTTTAATATCATTATATTTGACTTGAAATATGTGCAGATACCCTGGGACCAGCACAGACAGGAAGGCTGCCTGATACCGGCGCTGTGATAAACAGGAAGTCATCTCCATCGTACCCTGTGATCTTCTGGGATCTCCTCCTCTGGTACTCCACCTCGTCCACCGTCCACACGGCTCCTTTCACATTCTCCACACGCACAAAACACTTGTGCAGGCTCAGGTTGTGGCGTACTGCGTTCTGATCCAGAGAAAATCAGAGTGAAGGAGATGTATTACTGGATACACGCTGCATAAATCAGGTATGACACCACACTGGGATCACACAGTTAATTATCTGAGAGAGGGGTGTGATACCTTCCAAGTGGCAGCGTTGCGTCTGAAATAAGCAAACGTCCGTGTAAACCAGTTGTATATCTCGTTGAGTGTTAGTTGCATGTCTGATGTTTCCATAATAGCCTGAAGATAGAAAAAGAAACTGTAGCACATTACAGGATCAAATTAAAGCTCTGACTTTTTCACTTCTGATCCAAGGGAGGAGGAGACAGTCGCTCAGTCTCAACTTTGATTCTTTTTAGTTTCTAGTTCTGTTAATCGACTGCCATTTTTAGGATAAAAGAACAGTAATCATCTCAACGACACAAAGGAGAAGATTCTTTATCGATTAATCTGCCAAGTACTTTCATGATTAATCCATTATCCAATCCATCTTTTGATGTCAGAAATGTCATAAAATAGCCGAAGTTGACCTCTTTAAATCCCTTTTTTTGTTTGATAAACACAAAGATATTCAGTTTTTATCATAGGCCACAAAGCAAGCCAGCAAATAATCATATTTAAGACTCTTGAACAAGGAGATTTGGTGCATTCGACTATCAAAATTGTTGACAATAATTTTCTGTGGATGTTTGCCCTGGGCGCCTCCCTAGGGAGGTGTTCCAGGCACGACCAGCTGGGAGGAGGCCACAGGGAAGACCCAGGACTAGGTGGAGAGATTATACCTCCACACTGGCCTGGGGACGCCTCGGGATCCCCCCCAGTCAGAGCTGGTTAATGTGGTTTGGGGGTATTTGCTCAAAGTTATCGACCGCAGCTTTTTAAAGTTAAATAAAGAAACAAATAATCTCTATTCCAGTTCATAGACTGTACCTGTCTTATCAGTGTTGCGTAGGTGAAAGGTGGTCTGATGTCGGTATTCTTGTAGAGCTCATATTCATTTTCTGAAACAAGACAGATCATAGTAAGTGGAAAATGTCATATGAAGTATTTATTTTCTGTCAATTAATCTGTTGATTATTTTCTCGATTAATCGATTAGGCGTTTGGTTTATAAAATGTCGATCAGCGTTTCCCAAAGCCTGAGACGACTTCCTCAAATGTCTTGTTTTGTCCACAACTCAAAGATATTCAGTTTACCATCATAGAGGAGTAAAGAAACCAGAAAATATTCACATTCAAGAAGCCGGAATCAGAGAATTTTTACTTTTTCTTTTCGTAAAAAAATGCTCAAACTGATTAATCGATTATCAAAATAATTGGCGATTACAGTATTTGGTTTACCTGAGGACAGCGAGAAGACCAAAGGGTGATGGCGATGTCTTATGGCCCCGGCACATGATGATGTATGAGTGGGTGACTCTTCTTCACTCCCCTGGGATGTGGTGCCAAGAGGGGCCGGAGGTCGTGGGGACACTCGGGGCGAGTCTGACGGGCTCAGCGAGGGCAGGTTGTCGGTGGCAGCGACTGAGCTGAGCTGAGAGCAACACGAACAGATGATCTAAAGTTAACAAAGGAACGAGTGGGATGAAAAACACTGAAACAAAAACAGAGTGGGAGTGGGGAGATCTTCAACAGAGTGTAACAGAGCGATTTGATTCGCCTCCTCAGAGGTGATTCCACTAATATGGCAAGAAGAAGGAAGCCAATTATTGTTAATTATAGGGTGAAATTGTTTGGTGAGTGTTGTGATTATGGTGCAATATTTGCAAGATTAACATCTGATTAGCTTCACACATTATGAGAGCATGTCTGCTGTCTGAAAACACAACGGCAGCAGACACCTGGTACCAACATCTGGGCACCGAAAGGAAAGGAAGTGTGCTGTGAGAGTCACACTCAATAAGGATGGAAATCTCAGCAAAGGAAAGGTAATTTGAGAGTTATGGTACAAAAGATGCAAAATGAAATGCATTTGTGATCCGTTCTGACATCATTTTTCTGAGGAGTTCAAAAATATTTCTGACCCTCATCTCATTTTTTTTTGTTTCTAAGAAAATGCCAACATATTTATTGCAACTCATCCAACTGTAAAAGTTCACCAGGTAGATTACAGGCTGGCTGTATCTTCATCAGAGCTACAGAAGATGAGGTTGCAGCCAGACCACATATTTAGAGTTTTGCTTACAGCTCAATTCAGTTTACGGCTCATTTGCTTTGCCTCTGTTGTTCACACAGCTGTCACCGCCCGCACACCATATCTACCTGAAGACCGTGTGGGTCAGCGGTCGTATCAGATCGTGGCGACTGCAGACTCGCAGGTGCAGAGATGGACTGAGACTCTAAAGACGGCAGATGCAGGTGAGCCATCATCGCTCGCAGACGCTCCCGTTCTTTGCAGAGCTGTTAGAGGAGATGAAGGGAGGGAGAGGAAATCACTGAACACACATTGTTGAAATGGAATGCTGTGAACCAAAACACATTTTTTTGCAAAGTACATTTTCCTGCTCTGTCAAACATCAGGAAGGAGGCAGTGTTGGCAGAACTTTACATGAATATTTAACACGAGCAAGACGGTGTTGGAAGTTTTGTGAAAACTCAGGAAAAAGAATCCAGTGTTGCAGACTAATATTGCTGCTCAAATTCCAATTTTCTGTGTTTGACCCAAACAAGCACAGGACAGGTTTACACGCTCACATCCAAGCAGCAGGTCTAACTTCTGTTGTTGGACGTCTTTACAGGACTCGTGCCTACGTACCTGAAGCTCCAGCTGCTGAACCACCTGCATCTGGACTCGGCACTGCGCCGTGCTTCTGTCGTCCAGAGTGTGCTCGCTGCCTAAGTGCCTGAAACACACAAGTAAGATGCATTTATATTACTTTTCACATACATGACTCACAAAGTGCTTAACAAGGGAATTAAACATACAAGAAGGAAATCATATAAAATGTAAGTGACCACATGAGCCACGTGTACATAGTATAGTTAAGTGAAAAAACACAGTACACAATGAATACATAAAGTGCAGGCCTGGTGCGTAAAGGTTAACCAAATGCCTGTCTAAGAATCTGCATATTGAGTATCAGATACTCTGAATAGTCTGCTAGCAGCTACAATGGCTTCCAATGGTGACCCGGAGTCATGGTAAAAAAACATTTATGGAAACTTCATTCAGACCATTCACACAGAAATGAATTTAATGATTTGAAGCATACTGAACATATGCATCAACAGCATAGAAGTGGATTATGCTTAAGTTTCTATGGATGTTTGGATATGACATGTTTGTTTTGTTTTGGGGTTTTTTCACCATTGAAATACATTTGTAACTGTGAATCTAAGCTGACTGATATTTTAGCTCCAGATTGTGCCTCTTATGTTTTATCCTTACGTTTAAGTCACTGAGATAAGCATCAGTTTTTTTTTAAAAAAAAAAAAGTCATTTAACAAACATTTTTGAAAGTATTCCCAGAATCCTCAAATACTCTCCTGTCCGTCTCAATAAAATAATATTCCGTCTGCTGCACAATGAATATGATTTTTATCCAAGGTTCCCAAGTTACGACTCTATTTCCCATCCAAACAATGGTGGTAGCCGGGAATGACATATGTCATGTCAAATTAAAAAAGTTATTTTATCTATCTTAATGTTACTTTCCATTATTTTTATATTGTCATGTGTTTGTATTTTTCTTGCGTCTTGTAAAGTGAGCAAGAAAAATTGCAACTTCACAAACAGGTTAAATAATTTAATTATTGTGCGGTGGACAGAATAATTGTTATCCAGATGTTTAGAAGAGTTCTTGATGATTCAGAAAATACCTTACAAGCAGCAGTAGGTGTTGTTAACCGACCTACTGGGTTTTTCAAAGATCACCAGAGATTTATCTTTCAGAACAATGGATGCATATCTCTGAGATTGACGTGAATGTAACGATAAAGCTGGGAATACAAACATTTCAGAGCCATCTTTCAAGCCTACAGGAGTATTAGATACTGAAAAGATTTCCACTGGAGTATTCCTTTAAATTAACCTGCAACGATTAATCGATCAGTTGTCAACTATTAAATTAATCGCCAACTATTTTGATAATTGATTAATTGGTTCAGAGTCATTTTCTTAAGAAAGAAAAGTCTGTAATCTCTGATTCCAGCTTCTTAAATGTGAATATTTTCTGGTTTCTTGACTCCTCTACGACAGTAAAGTATTCTTGGGCTTTGGGAAACACTGATCAACATTTCCTGACATGTTATAGACCAAACAACTAATCGATTAATCGAGAAAATGATCGACGGATTAATCGACAATGAAAATGATCCTTAGTTGCAGCCCTGCTTAAAAAACAGAACAGTGCAAAGAGTCAGAAAACATTTCTGTACGATGGAGTTAAAACCTACCTGATGAACTGGCTGAAGTTTTCACACACCGACTCACATCCGGGCCAGTTGCACACACCGTGACCGTAGAGAGCATGCGTGGCAGCGCGATCAGCTTTCACAGCACTAGAGTGAGATTATTGTCATAATAATTAGCAGCCAGACAACAGCACACAAAACGAGAGCAAAGCAGCAATAAAACAGACATAAGCGTGTTTTGTTTTTCTTTTCAGGTGGCAGAAAAATGACAGAGAGAGGTGGAGGGGAGCAAGTGAAAAACAAATGGAGAACTATTTACTTTTGATTTGGGACGTGTATCATATAAACTTAATATTCTTTGCTGGCGGTGGAACACAAAGCAAACAAACAAGACGAAATGTATCGTCCCCGAGGGGAATTAGTCTCGAAAGCAAACAGCTCCTCGCCCGCACCTTGAGACAAATGAAACGTCTGCACATGACAAGACTTTGATGTTTAGAGAGAAACAGTTCTCACTATCAGTTTACAGCACCAACAGACAGACAGATCGTACCATTCTGCCCTGCGAGGAGAAGAAGACTGCCGGTCACCGGTCTGCCTCCCTGTGACTTTAGTTGACATGATGTTGTTAGCAGAAGAGTCCTGGCTGCCCTTCGATGTGGTTTTATCTTCATTCGTTATTCCGTTTGTGAGCTCTTTCCACATCTGCTGCATCTCTGCAGGGCTGAAACCAGCTAAAAGACACATACAGTATATTGTAAATCTGAGCGTTTTCGTTGTCATGTTGTACGTTAGAGGCAGCTGAGTGGCAGATTATTCTCGAATTATGATATTTATTTGTTTTTGTGCTGTTCAAACCGTCTGTGCTCCACATTCACACTCAGTCGCAACTCAAAGCTTGAGGGCAGAAACGAGGAGAGCGTGACCTCGTGTGACCTCTTCACTGTAATCCAGGAATAATTATCACAGCTTGAATATGAGCAAGGATCAGTTTTCTACTTTTAGGTTTCGCTTTCATCATCGTCTCTTTAGAGTTTAGTGCGGTTATGTAACTGTAATTGTAAAATCAACAAGAAACAAATCTTCCTGTGTGGAGGTCTCTGTGACAAAACCTTATCAGATGCATGTCTGTGTTTGTCTATTGTTTAGGGCTGTGGGCATGTCTCATGAAGTGAGCATGTCTGTAAAGGGGAGACTCGTGGGTACCCATAGAACCCATTTTCATTCACATATCTGGAGGTCAGAGGTCAAAGGACCCCTTTTGAAAATGGCCATGCCTGTTTTTCCTCAACAAAATTTAGCGTAAGTTTGCAGCATTTAAAAAGGAGCTCGCTACAACCTCCGAAATCGCAAGCTGCGAAATTAGTGGTGTTAAAACAAATTTGCTTGGCTGCGTTATTATCGCGTTAACTTTGACAGCCCTACTCTTTTTGTGTCCTTGTGATATGATGCCACATACTATAGTAACCTTACCGTCAATTTTAACCTAAAACATGCTCTGATCACAGCACTAAAAACACAGATACTGTACAGAAAATGCAAACACAGTACATTAAAATGAAACAGCTGACATCACCATTGCTATCAACAGACACTACTGCTACTGAGGGAGAGGAGACATAGTGACCTGGAGAGGACAGGACCGGTCTCTGAACCCGGAGGAGCTGCTGCTGGAGCTGGAGGAGCTGCTGGAACACAAGCTGCTGTGCAGGGAGCTGGAGGACCAAGAGAGACAATTTCAACAGAAAGGTGATGTAAAACTCTGCTCACACTTTACTTTCTCCTGGTAGTTGTCTAGGCATTGATCCTAGACTAAAATCAGTGGCATATACTGCATCTGTAAAGACATCCTTCAACAATTCACTTCACTTCGGCTAGAAATCATTGTTTTCAAATCCCAAAAGCAAGTGACAAAGCACATAAACATCTGAACACTTCCTATGTTTTCATTATTTGTGTCACCTACAGGCCACTAAATTGCTTAATTTATTACATTTTATTTATCTTACTCATAACAGCTTTTACGCCAATATGCATGAGGACGGAACCTGCCAAAATCATAAGCAGAAATGTAAAAAGAAATGTGTTAAGTAAAGAATACAGAAATAAATAAGTTTGGGGAAATAAATAATGGGTGAAATGCAAAAGATCGTGCATAAATAAATTAATTAATAAATGTATAAATATATAAATAAATATATAAATAAATACATTTAAAAATAAATAAAAAATAAATGCATAAATAAAAAATGCATGAATAAATAAATGCAAAAATAAATAAAAAAATAAATATATAAAAATAAACACATATAAATAAAAGGGAAAAATTAAAAAGTAATAAATAAGGGAATTACTACAAAGGTAAATAAATAAAGAAGCAAATTAAAACAGAAATATCAATTTATGTCAAATTGTTTAATGACGTATGTATTTATTTATTTTTTATTTATTGGGTCATTTATTTATTTATTTTCTTATTTTGGCAGGTTACGTCCTCCATAAATATGTATTTAAACTTTAGTGCAAAGCCAGTCAAATAAACTGAAAAAAAATATATAAATAGAATTTAAAAAACAGACCACAACCTCTTTACTTACCTCTTTGACTTTCTTGCTGGGCTTTTGTTGAAGCAGCTGCAGGTGAATCTGTTGTTGTTGCTTCTTGTAAAACTCTTTCAGATGTTGCTAGAAAAATAGTGATGGACCATTATTATAACATTATTATTATTATTATTATTATTATAGACATTTACCTCACTCTCAAACAACTTACAGTGAAATAAGTGAAACAGTTGAATATATTAAATAGAATAAATGATTAAAAGACAAAGGAACTTAAAGGCAGAGCGAGTAGGATTTGTCGGTTCCAGTTTGTAACCACAACATTCAAAGTTGGCCCCTCCTCCCCGGCTCAACGACATCAGAAGCACACGACAGCGGTTACAGCGCTCGCCAGAAAGTGAAGCTTACCCAGATTCACTCTCGTTTTGAAACAAGCTTTGTCCGTTTCACCTCGCCGTATCTGTGTTTTTTCAGCACATTTTTGTAGCTTCCTCTTTTATGCGTGATTACGATCTGGCACCTGGTCGCTACGTTTTTATAGAAGTTGACGCCAAAAAACGTCCCGAACACAGCAAAAGGAGAAAATACAAGCAGAGGGCAGAGAGAAAATCCCACTATGTCTGCCTTTAAACCAAAATTTATTTTTAGCTTAAAATACATTATTATTATTATTATTATATTATTATTATAAGTTTAATTATAAGGCTAATTATTAATAAATTGAAGTTGGAAGGTTAGGTAGTAACTAAAGTCAATGTTAATCAAAATAAATAAATAAATAAATAAAGTATTCTTTTAGTTTATTTATTTTAGTTTGCTAGCTAACAATTAGTTTACCTTAACTGCATAAATAAATTAATTAATAAATGCATAAATACAAAGATAAATACATTAATTTGAAAATAGATATATAAATACATATATATATACATATATATACAGTATATATATATACTGTATATACATACAGTATATATAAATGCAAAGATAAATAAATACAAAATATATGCATGAATAAATAAATAAAAAATAAATACATTTAAAAAATAATACAAATAAACATAAATAAAAGGGAAGAAGAGTGAGTAAATAAATAAGGGAATTAATACAAAGACCAATTAGTTTACTATAACATTAACTGACCAATTAGATACCTTAGCAGACCAATTAGCTTACCTTGATGGCTCTAAGCTACTAGGCTATTGTTTGAACTTAAAGTAACGTTACCTGAGTTTCAACTTACTGTATGAGGACAACTAACTAACTAAGGTTAGGTAATTAACACACCTATGGCTAATATTAATGTTATATTGCATTCACTCACTTTAGTTACTCAAACTCAAACTTTATTCTACAGGTATAGTCCAGTAAACCAGGGTGCAGTGCATCATTATTATTGTTAGCAGTAGTAGTACTACCTCTATTAGTGTTAGTAGTTCATGCATACCTGCTGTAGCAGAAGGGCTTGTTGCTTCTGGTGGATCAGAGCCTGCAGCTGGTTGGGGGTCAGGAGCTGCTGCATCTGCTGAGGAGCCATCATAGCCAGAAAGACCTTCAAGAGGAAGAGTCAGGATAAAAGGATGAAGGAGCTCAGTGTGCAGACAGAGTGAATGCAAGAGGAGTAGTGAGTGAGACAGAAGGCGAGTGTCAGGTGTTAAACAGCAGGCTAATAACCATCGAATAGGAAATCTTTCCAATCCAATTACAAAACAGCGCTGTCAACCTTTTGTGAACATCATCATGCTGGATTGTGTCATTGACCCTAAATGAGATTGGGAGATAGGCTGAGCAGTTAATTAGCAACACAATTACATGCTTGTTGTGACTCCTAATAGAAGTGTATGGGTATTAATAAAGGCAAACACTCACAGAATAATAACTGATCTGCACTGTTACGGATTGCGCGGCAGATAACAGAGAGTGGTTGTCTCCTTTTGTATTCAAACCGAGGCCATGAATGCATTAAGAAACAACACTTACAAATTCAACATGTTGTATTACAAACACTGCTAAAAAAAATAATATGAATGCTGTCAATTGATTTTTATAGAAAATATAATAAAACAATATCTCTTTTTTTCTACATATAAAAATGCCACTTGCTGTCTAGCAGACATGTATAAAGAGTGTAACCTGATGTTCTTCACAGGTTTCAGTGAAGCCTTGTGTCTATATTGGAGTAATATCTTGCAGGATGTAATGAAAGAGGAACATCAGGGACCTCAAGTTTGTCATTTTTTTGTTGTCAGTCCTTTGAGATAATACACCTTCTGTGTTTCAACCAGACTGAGGTTAAGAACAGTGGAAATTAGATGATGAATTCACACTTTGGCACAGCAGGTGTAACAGTCTGCATCGCTTGTAGACATGTATGATTTGGTCTTATTTAACAATCAGGCCGATTAATTGATTGGGGGTGTTAGAAAATATAGAATATATTGCACCTGCTCAGTGTATGTGCCCTTTCAGAGTAGTGCTATGATGTTGGATTTTTTTACTCAGATTTTATGCATATGGTGGTGTGTTCTTTATACTGTGACCGTTTTCCTAAAAATCGAAATGTATCGCCAGATTCTTGCCAATATAGAGCCCTATAATTGATTAGTCGTCAGCCAAAACAAATGGTCAATTTTAAATTTGAGTTATAAATGAATGTGATGATTTGCTGCTTTCCTGCTTTTATATTTTTCTCAAATTTAATATATTTTTTGGACTAAAGGAACCAGAGACGGTCACAAAAATCAGACAAAATAAAGAGGAAAGAGAAGGTGGTGGAATAAGCAGAAAATGTGCAGCATTTATCTGAATATTTGCAGTATTTAAATACACACACACACAAAAATGTTCTCTAAATGTGAGGGGAACAGGACAAAGTGGCTTTGCTAAAATGACCAAAACAAAAATAACTAAACTCAACTCACCTAACTAAACTCTATAAACCAAACACCTAACCAATCAACATTACAGTGGGTGCACCAGCCTAGTGTGTCTAATATAAATCACATTTATTTGAATATTTTCAGTATTTAAATACACATACAAGGTTCTTTAAAAGTGAGGGGAACAGGACAAAGTGGCTTGGCCAAAATGAACAAAACTAACTAGTGGGTGCACCACAATAAACCGAGTATGTCTAATAAAAAATCACCTCTGTGTGTAAAATGCACACGATACTTTTACTCACCTAATGTCCTCCCCCCACCACTACCTCTTAAATTCTCCAACATTTTTAGTGAGGCAAAACAAGCAGTTTAAAGAGGTCACTTTGGGATCTGGAAAATTGAGATTTTCTGACAATTTATGGATTAAATTGTTAATTGATTGATTATAAAAAATACTGAAGAGATTGATTGATAATAAAAACAATTGCTAGATGCAGCCCTAGTCTTACACTTTTTGTATCTTTCCTGAATCTTATTGTGTATATAGTAGTGTTGTCAAAAATATCGAAGTATCAATACTGAATATTTGAAACGTTTTCAATACTCATTTTCCACAGTATCGATACACAGGTACCATTCATCATTATCATCGCTTTACAAATCACTGGATTGGATGCTACAGTTTGAATAGAAATACATTCCAGATGGAGTTCCTTCTCTTTAGTTATCAGAGAGAACCAGTATTCACTGTAAAAAATTATCTTCATTTGTAACATTTTGCAGAGTTTGCAGGTTTAAAAACTTTCATATCTCAAGTCATTATTATGTTTTGAAGACTGGAATCGCATTCTGACAGCGTTGCATCGGTGGCGTTATGACATTGTCACTTACTATTGTCATATTTGCTGAAAATTACCCAAAAAATAATGTTTACAAATTCAGCTCACACGGTTGCAGACCCCTTTTCAATGGATAGAGCCAATGTTTTTTGTAGGGCCACAAGTTGAATGTCTTGTGCAGGTTTAGAAAGTGAATTAAGAGAAAAAAAGGCAGAGCAAAACTGACAAGACGTGAGGACAGACTGAAGGAAATGGCGTTGACCAGCCTGCGTTCATTATCTTGTTGTTCCATTGTTCCCCTAGATTAAGATTCCCAGAGATGGAATCACAACAGACAACCATAAAATGATGTTGGGTCATGCTTATTTGCCTTTCACTTGCATCTGTTTGGCCCAGGTCTGTGGACAATTATTCCTCCCTGGCTCTCACTCCCAAACTAATAATGAAGGACAAACATAGTTCTGCGTGTCAACTCCCCAACCCGGATCAGATCTCATATGAAATCCTCGCCACTGTCAACAGAGCTGCAGGCTCCGGGGTTCGGCGTCCTGTCAAGAGGACGTCCAATAAGGGAGCTGACGTGCGAGTATTTTCCTCTTGACGTCTGTTTGCCTAAGAATGTTCTATTTCCCACTTATGAAGAGGAGGCTGAGGGGGTGGTTGAGGAGTATAGGATGAAGATACCTGTTTATGGTGTAGACTCTGCCAGTTTTCTCCACTCACTCCACTGCAGGAGTCCCCATTAGCTACTCTCTCTCCGGCGCCGGTGTCTGTGTGACTGAGGAGGCTGCTGGCTGGGGTTTGACGGGCTGCCGTGGGACTGAGAGGAGACTCAGGCATCCCAGCTCAGGTCCTGAAAGGAAAAACCAGTCAACTCTAAATAAACTGCAAACACTGTAGAAACAGTTCAGCATCATTGCTAAATTTGTGTGTCTTTGCGTCAAAGACGTGATGGACATGCTTTTTGAGGTGCTGGACATACTAAGAGAAATAAAAAAAATACAATAAAAAAGATATTCCTTTGCACAACTGAAATAAACAATGCAAGGTTTCAAATCTATAAAATTAAATTAAATTCTATAAATGCAATTTACAGAACCTCAGACTAGATAAAGTTATTAAATCTGTGATTTTCCATGCAAGAATTTAGGTGCATGTGAGTGGAAGCAGCAAAAAAAGCATCACTATTTCAGTTAATTTACATTTAAAAATACCAATTTATGGACATCAAAATCATCCAAGACTCATGCACAAATCATATTGACACCTTAACATACTGTAAGTTTGCAGCAGGCTCCTAAATGAAAGTGTCATTTACTATACATGCAAATATTTTTTTGATATGCATATATGAGAGTTATCGTGCATTATCACTTTTCTCAAATCAGTGTTATATGACACAGTATATAGTCAGTAAATGTATCTGTGGCTTCTTATTGGCATTTCATGAACATCCAGGAAGGCTTGCACTGAGTTTTTCAAAGCCAACTTTTGATCTTAACTTTTTTATCTTTGCCAAAACAACAAGACACAAGAACAGTTTCTTCCCTCAGGCCATCTATCTGATGAACACTTGATCAGTCATACACTGTCAATTAACCCTGTAACACCAAATATCCACCGCTGCTCTCATAGACTATAATTCTTACAGTCTTTAATGCACATTTTTCTGTAATATGTACATATCATCTGTCACTTTATGTACATATTATAATATGTATATACCTGTCACTGTAAATATTGATCCTACTCACTGTACATAGAGTATATAGACATCTCCACATGTACATAATGTACATAATCATCTAGTCCACGTATATCCATCCAGTATTTATTTCTTTGCACTATTGGTTTTGTTTACAACTCCTGAACACTTGACTTGTATATATTATTTTTATTATGATATTCTTTATTCTGTTATTTCTGTTCTGTCTAAGTACATTGAGAAAGCTGCAAAAAAAAACAGTCAAATTCCTTGTATTGATTCTGATCTTAACTTATCTCACCAGTGCATGAAGAAGAAACTAAGAGGCAAAAAAAGATCCAAGAGAGCTATAAAATACAGCTGATTGGCTCTACAATAGAGCACAAACAGGAGTTTAACTTTAAACATTAACTCTTAAAAACATACACAAATCTCATGAAAGCTCTCTGACAATCTCTATTTCCATCCGAGTTGTATTAAAGCTACGTACCGTCGAGGCGAATAGTCAAATTCAGAGCAGCCAGGCAGAGTTGACGTCTCCAAGTCATGCAGTTTGGAGTGAGGATGAGGAGAGAACTGATGGAGTTGTGTGTCTACCTGAGGAGGAGGAGGAGGAGGAGGAGGAGGAGGAGGAGTCCCAGTGTCAGCTAGTGAATTAAACAGTGACATTACCAGGATGTGAAAACAGGAAAACCTGCTATAGAGCTTTTATACATCATTTGTTATTATAGGCTTAAAAGTAAACAAGGTGAATGTCTCCACATTTGTAGTGATGAATTTCTTTCAGCATTGTGTACAAAGATCCTCTACAATGTGCATTAATCAATAAACGTCACATCTACATTGCAATGATATAAAAATATAATGTATATATGTAGACGAAACATGATGTTGTGCTTTCCAGTTGCCTTTTTTTGGCAGTAAGAATCCATTTTTAAAGGCTTTTTCTTTGTTGATATTCATAGACAAACTCAATGTTTCAAAACAAGCATCATTTATTGGTCTTTCATGATTAAAACAAAGGCCTTCGCTTTGAGAAAAGACAAGTATTTTAATAGTTGTCTGTGACTTTATTTAGATACGCGGCATTGACAACAAAAAGAACTCCGCAGCTACACAACTGTCAAGCTGTTATCAAAGAGCTATTTACAGTAGTGTCTTGTGCTTTTATTGCAACAGCATAACAGTACATCTGTTAAAAAAACAAATAAAGGTGTTTTAATTTTGGGTGTTGATAAATGCAGTGTATGCCCTAGGAGTGTAAAACTTCCAACACAGCTACACTGACAAACACAAACCTGAAATGACTTTAAACTTTGTAGAGAACATTTCTGCACAGTCATGTCTTCATGTTTTTAAGCATTTTGCTTTTACTCTTTTCTCCCTGTTTTTCTTCTTTTGAGCATATCACCTTTGTTACACTCCCACAGTGACTTCCTGTAATGTGTTTTATTGCAAAATATCTTTTACAGCCTGCGACTACATGATGAAGGAAGACGACGAGGACCAAAGGCCAGGCTGCCATGACATCAGGAGTAATTATACATTGGAGAGACGAGAGGAATATCAAGGTAAAGAACAAAGACCATGAAGTGTTTCTCTCTTGTCATGGGCATAAGAATAAATAATTAACACTCAATAGCTGTGAATCTACACAACAATAATGTTAAAGATGATATCATACACCGTGTAAATTATGATGCATTTATAAGTGACAGTTGAGCAGAGAGGTCAAATAGATCTTCTCGCTGCAAAACATGTCAGACCAATTAATGATTGAATTGTAGACATTGTTACTAAGGTAACTTTCTGCCACCTACTGGATTAGTATTTACCTGCCCCTCCAGTTGTTTTATTGGAAGAAAAAAGTAATGTAAATTTATTCTGTGTATTCAGAAACAGGAAAAAAAAAGCGTCCATGTTGTCTCCACCTTGTTGTACTTGTTCTAGTTTTCATTATACCGCTTTAAGGAGAGACTTTTTTTCATGCACTGGCTCTATTTTGAAATTTTGCTTCCACAACATGTCTTCTTTCAGACGAGCGGAAAGAAAACGTCCAAAATAACACATTTAGGTGTTTATTCTGTCTGTAGATTTCTCCTAAATTCACCAAAAGTTAGCATTAGATAATGCACTCATTCGCGTATTTAAACGTAACATTTCAGAAAACTTTCTGTTTTATTTAACCTTTATTTAACCAGGTTAGTCCCAGTGAGATTAAGAACCTCTTTTCCAAGGGAGACCTGGCCAAGACGGTCAGCAGCGAGAACACAAAGTTGCAGACAGAGACACAAATAGAAATAAAATACAATTCACAAACCCTAAAAGCACTAACATTTGCATTAAAAAAGAACTATCTAAAGGCAAGTGGGGGAACTTTTCTGTGAGTCAGCTGTACAACAAGGGAGCTAAAAACATTGGCATGCCATAGAGTCTGCTTCTAAAGCCATAATAATATGCACTATCTCTTATGGCTCTACTGGGCAGCGCCCTCTTGGCTTCTAAACATCACCATTTTACTCCGTAACACTACGTACAGCATTGCTACACATACAAAAAAAATGATTGTCTTAATGTAAGTAAACAACTGGGGAAGTTTCATGATATCTTTTAGTTACATATGTTGTTCACCTGTGGTGTCTTGCAAAATGTATGGAATTTTACAATAAGGTTTTTCTCCACTTCAGTAGCACTTACATCCACCAAAACTTTCCAGTTTCATTCCTCTCTATATTCTGAAGGTTTTTACAGAGGGGTTTGTTCGTATAGCATTCATAGCCTGTTTTACAGAACATTTTATTCCTAAAAACATGACAAAAATTGTTTTTTTTAATGGCTGTTGACAGTATTTTCTGATTTATGGAGTGATAAAAAGAAGTATCCAAAATTCCCACTTTAAAAACCGTTAACTATAATATGTCAACAAAAAGATTTTGACTAAAGTTTGAAACATATTTTACAAGATAATGACTCATTTGCATATTTAAACATACATTTTTAGAAAACTTGTAATATAAAAAATAATTGTCTTAATGTAAGTAATCAGCTGGGGAAGTTTCATTATGATATCTATTAGTTAAATATGTTACCCTATTCACCTGGGGTGTCTCCCTTTAAGACAGTTAAGGGATGAAATTAAAAGCTGACTTTGTAAAGTAAAGGTTTTATCAACTCTTCGACGACGGGAGATGTACACCAGCAGCCAGGAAACCTGAGCTCTTGCACTGGTGGTGTCACACCTGACTCTTTCATGCCTCCCAGTAGTGGTTCATTCATCTCCCAACAGCACAGTCTGGAGGTCAAAGGTTGACCGGCGTGTCCTCTCCCAGCTGTAGCCCTGCAGCCGTATGAGTCGGCTAGAAAATAGCACTGTCTCATCCAGCTGGGGTATTGTACCCAGCTCGTAGTGACCCAGCTCCAAGGCTGATTGCTCCAAGGTTGGGTCCAGTCCAGAGAACTCATCTGATACCTCCTTGGTTCCTGCAGAGGGCATTGTGGCTCCACACACTCTGAAGATCTGCTCTCATAGAACCTGCCCTGGAAGCAGCTGGTCTCCATCACAGCCAGACAACCCTCCCTCCTCTCCCTCTTCCTCCTCCTCCCTCTGGCCTTCCTGCTCAGCCTGAAGTTCCCCTGCTGGAAGTCCCTCAG
The DNA here is from genome assembly GCF_015220745.1 of Sebastes umbrosus. Taxonomy (NCBI): domain Eukaryota; kingdom Metazoa; phylum Chordata; class Actinopteri; order Perciformes; family Sebastidae; genus Sebastes; species Sebastes umbrosus. Next base: position 3,566,958 of record NC_051272.1, read on the forward strand.
GTGAGCCTGGTGGACACCCCAGTAATGTCCCCGGCCGTCCTCGCAGCGGCTCACCTTCACGAAGCAGTCGTTCACGGACAAGTTGTGCCGGACGCTGTTCCTCCAGCCAGGACCACGGCTCCTGAGGTGAGGGAACTGCTCCTCCATCGCTCTGTAGATGGACGCCAGGTTGAGTTTCTGGGAGGGGGAGGACAAGAGGACTTTGGCAATCAGGGCGATGTAGGAGAGGTAGGGCTGTGAGAAGAGCTGTGTGTCCTCAGAGGAGGGAGTATCTGAGGAGCTGGTGTTATCTAGAGGATGAGCTGGGTTGGTGAGGATGCCCTCATCTGCCATTGTTGCAGCCATTTCTTGTCCTATAGTTTCTCTGCTGCTCTCTTCTGTTATATTCACGAGGTCACATCCTGCTTTTTCTTCTTTCATGTCTGAAGTACCTCTGAGATGTTGTCTTGTTCGTCCTTCCTCTGTATTCATTGTTTATTTTACTTCCAAGTCCAATCCTATCCTGTCTGTATCAGATCCCACATCCTCTGAGAGTTGACATCTTTCCTGTTGGACTTTAACTATTATCTTCCAGACAGCCTTTTTACAAGCTTTTATACCGTTCAATTCAGGAAGGGGTTCACCACTCTTCCTGTTAAGACCACATCACTCTTACTCACTCTTAAAATATGTATTTTATTTGCTCAGTAAGATTAAGGACTAACCGCTTTGGTCACGGCCGGAGCTGGACGCGCCCACTTTGTCACAGCCGTGAGATAAACACAGGAGATAGCACAAACACAAGATAAATATTGATATGGGATAAGCAGATAAAAGAATGAGCTTATGTGGAATGGTTGTTATGGTTATTGCACCATCAGAGAGTCAGCGATTGGCCAGTGGAAATTATTTTGGAGGCCTAAAAGGGAGACAGATATCGCCATGAAACGTCCCCAGTTGATTGCTTATATTAATACAATTATTTTTTTGTATTACAAGTTTTCTGAAAATGTATCTTTAAATATGCAAATGAGGAGTTATTTTATTAAATATGTGCTAATTTTCATACATTTTCAGAACAGAAATCTGAACATAATATATGAATATAAATAGATTTTATTTTATTCTTTTTAAAAAAATATATTATTATTTATTAATTTTTAATTTTAAATTTTTTTACTTGTGTATATTATTTTTATTTATTTATTTATTTTTGTATATAATATGTTTTTCCTGTATCTATACTGGCTTATTTTATATTAATATTAGGTTTGTTAAGTTTCTTTGTACCGAGAATGTTATTATTGGGGACGTTTGTGAATGTTTGTTCTGTTGTTTCAAAAAAAATAAAAATAAATATAGTATTGAAAAAACAAAATAGAAATCTGAACATTTGATAAAGCCAGGTTCAAAATTATTGTTTCATTTTGTTGACATATTAGAGTCAAAAGGTTTTTACAGAGGGCATTTAGGATATCTCTTTGTATCACACTTTGTATACTCTCAACAGCCATAAAAAAATCACTTTTCGACATATTTTTAGGAATAAAATATTCTATAAATCAGGCTGTGAATGATATATCAACAAACCACTCTGTAAAAACCTTCAGAATATAGATAGGAATAAAACTGGAAAGTTTGGTGGATGTAAGTGCTACTGATGTGGAGATTTCTGGCTCTGATTATGAGAAAAAAAACGAATTTTAAGAAAGGTATTGATTGTAAAATTCCATAGAGTTTGCGAGACACTACAGGTGAATAGGGTAAACAGATTTAACTAATATATATCACCATGAAACTTCCCCAGTTGATTACTTACATTAAGACAATTATTTTTTGGTATTACAAGTTTTATGAAATTGTATGTTTAAATATGCAAATGAGGCATTATCTAATAGTAACTTTTGGTGAATTTAGGAGAACTCTACAGACACAAACAGACAAAGTGTAGAAAAATAAAAACCTAAAAGTGTATTCTGGATGTTTTCTTTCCACTCTACAAAAAATCTCAAAATTGACTAGTGCATGAAAAGCAATGTGTTTGCCTTTAGTGTCTTTTCCCTAAACAGTATTTGCTCTGTTTTAGACCTCATGTGACCCATTGTGGGCCAAAAGCAACAAAACACAAATAGCTGCCTGCATGGTGGATCTCATGCTTGTTTTTACAAATAGCATTACAACTCTCCAGGGATGAATTACTACAGTTGCATAAGTACAATGGGTCTCATGCAAGAACATTTTCGTATTCTTGTCTTAACTCTCTCTTACTTTCTTTCTACTGTATATCGTGGGCTCGTACGAGTGTGCCACATCAGATTCAGCAAACGCTCCCTAACTTCAGAAACCTGTAAATGACCTGCGTAAACATGATGAATGCTACCTGTGCGTAAATGAACGTGCATTGTTATTAACGCCCCAATGATACCAAATAAGGTCTAGCGTCCTGATCCACCCTCTCTTCCAAGGGCCTGATGCACATCCAAGAAGTAAGTCAGCCGTGACGCGTCTGGTTACACTTCCATTCAGTTGTTTTGCAGTCTGAGATGTTTATATTTATATTGTAGTGTTATACAATAGCATCAATGGCCAATTTAACTTGATGATATTTAGGCTATATATGAATACATTTAGAATTATATTAGGCCATAATTCAAATTGCAGAGTCAAACAGGAATATGCCAATTATAGACTAGAATGGCATTCGGAGAGCGCAGACCTCTGCCAAGGTGCCTGTCTTTAAAAACAGGTCACAGCTCACAGCTGGCGGTACCGTGAGATGGTCGGCTTATTATTAACACGGTGTGTTTCCATGTAACGTGTCGGTGGATGCCTCTCTCATTCAGCAGCCTTTTTATGTCTGTATAACGTTACACTACGTTGTCTCTCATCCCGTCATTCTACTCGCCACACATCCACACAAGTATCTCTCTGCTCTCAGAAGGAAGAAGGCGTCATCAACGTGTCATCAGTTACACTGCGCATGTGTTATACCCTGTGGTCTTTATGCTCAGGCTGATCGGAATCCTTAAAAAGATTCCTGAATACGGATCATGATCCGGATCGCCACCAAAATCTAATGGATTGTTCATTGTGCCACACATCGCTCCCAAAAAAGTAATTCAAATCCATCGCAAACTAAATAATCTCCAGCCTTGGCGGAGGTAATTATGAAGTGAAATTTATATGAAAACTTTGGATAACAGTAGACTAATTGCAGATGACTCCTACGACAGGTCTGGACCGCTCATAAATTGTGTTCATACCGAAGAGAAAACTAATACTAATACTAAACTTAACGAATCTGTTCGTACGAGGGATTCTTGCATGAGGCCCAATGGCCACAAAACTTTTAAGTGTTGAAAAAGTTTTGCTGTAAGAAAATTAGATAATTATCGATCTATGTTGTAGATTATATCACACGAACATTCTGCCCCGAAGAGGCAAGAGGATGATATGTTCTCCTCCTGAGATTAGACTACTGTACATAGTTTAAGTCCCTTCTGGCCTATTTATAGTGTTGGCCCTTGCAACAATGTCATCTGTAACTCGACTCCATCTGTTAAGTCAGAGCATGTTGAATGTCAGCTGCCAGAAGCAGAAGCGCTGCAGTTCACTTCCCGCTGACTCTCCCGCAGAGAGCCCCATGGCGTTTGTGGGACAACCGAAACCTTCTGAGGCCTGTGGCTTCTTAGGAGTACCGGGCCTCGGCTTCTTGGACGCGGACGACGATGACGAGGTGGTGATCAGCATCAGGCCCAAATCTTCTCCTCGCCCGCGGAGAAGGAGCTCCAGCAGCGACGAGGACTCGGAGCCCGAGCCACCCCTGTCCGGCTCCAGGAGAGTGTCCTTTGCGGACGCCTTGGGTCTCAGTTTGGTGCAAGTGAAGGAGTTTGACACTTGGGATGTACCCAAGCTGCCTGAATGTGACTCCTCTGAGGGCGAAGGTAAAGATGCAGAGGAATTCTTCATATCTCCTGTCACTTTCTCCCTCCCGTTGCCCACCGAGGAGCTGTTTGTCAAAGTCCGGGATCAGAAAGTGGAGTTGGAGACCATCGAGTTACTTCCAGGGACCACGATACTGAAAGGAGTGATCCGTGTCCTCAACGTCTCCTTCGATAAGGCGGTGTACATCCGAACCACGTTGGACACCTGGTCCAGCCACTTTGACCTACTGGCAGAATACATGCCCGGTTCCAGTGACAGTCTGACGGACTGTTTCTCGTTTAAGCTCACCTTAGTGCCCCCGTTCGGAGAGCAGGGGGCCAGGGTTGACTTTTGTCTGCGTTATGAGACTCCGGTGGGGACATTCTGGAACAACAATAAGGACATGAACTACGTCCTGTCCTGTCACCAGAGGGTGAAAGAGAGGAAAGAAACGCCACAGAAGGAGAAAGTGAACAAAAGAAGCTGCCTTAAGACTGTCGGGTGAGGATAATAAATTTCATTGATAGGGTTTTTATCATGTTGTTTGACACAATTCAAAGTATTTAATTATGAGAATAATGGTCAGGAGTAGGGCTTACACAAATGCTTCGAAGCTTCGACCATTGCCATTGTAATCGACCTCCAAATCACTATTCAAAAGCTTTTTTTTTTTATTTTAAGTATGTAATAATTATGTATAAATCCCGAAATAGCCCATGAAATAAGGAATAATCCCACAACATTATTCATTATTCAACATTAATCATTATTTGTTATTCTCAGACGGATATCACTGTTTGCTGTGTGTAGAGGTGCATGTGTCTAGAGTAGTGCATCAGCGGCACTGTCCCGGGCACTGAAACGGGGTAGATGGAGACAGACAGACAGAAGAACATGTCAGCCTGCTGCACTGCGCCGCGACGCTTCGAATACCTTCGAATATTTCTCACCGAAGCTTCGAAGCACAAAAAATGGTATTCTGGACAGCCTTAGTCAAATGAGATGTCCATCAGGACAAAACCGGCTGGCCAATTTCTGACATACGATTTGAAAAATATTGGCTACTGTTAATCTGATTTACCAAAAGTGAAATTGTTGTTGTAATTATTGTGTGAAAGCTGTTAATATTCTAATAGCCTTGATATTATAGAAAAAGCAAACTAGCCAATCGGGTTTATCTAGGTGTAGACTATGTGAGGTCTGTGTTTTCTTTAAAGGAACAGTGTGTAGCATTTAGGGGGATCTATTGGCAGAAATGGAATATAATCGTTGTGTTTTCATTACCTTACAACGAGCTGTTTATATCTACATACGGAGCGTGTCCTCTTCACGGAGTCCACCGTGTTTCAAAACGGACAAACTGAACACTCAGGTTCAGGTTACTTTATTTGTACCTATAGGTAGATTAGGTAACACTGGCTCTAGATAGAGCCATTTTTGTTTCAGCCACAAGAAGGTTCAGTTGGTTGCAATCTGCAACCTCACCGCTAGATGCCGCAAGATCCTACACACTGCACCTTTAAGTTTGAAGCAAATTATTTCACATAACTAGTGTAAAGATCCTCTATATTATTGCTAAATTAAATATATGATGGATTGACAGAACTGTGTTGAGGTGCAGGGGTTGATTGTGAATAGGGAAAATAAAACTCCAATCTGGATGATCACATCTTGCACCATCAGCAAAATGATTTGAACTATTTTTTAATCAGAAGGATTAATGTATCTAAACGTTGTGGCCTTATGTGGTTTGTTAATTGGTGATAGTCACATAAAAGTCTGACTGATCACAGTTGTATTGATTCACAGTCAGAACTTCTCCAGTGTGGAGAACATTTCTACAACGGGAGCTCCATCTCAGGAAAACATTTCGACAGGTGAATATTTATTTTGCTGATTTTAAAAAGACACGTCTGTAATAGTGCAGCCTCGATATGAATTTAAATGTCCATTTCCTCTAGATGTGTCAGAACATGAAGAGGAAGCTATGAAAGTCAAGCAGATCTCTGACGGCCAGTCAGGAACATCAGAGGAGGATCGACAGAAATTACTGGTCAGTGAAAAAAAAGACACTATGGCTGCGTCCGAAATCCCATACTATGTACCAGATACTCAATATCTGTTTCATCGTTCAACATACTTTTGTGTGAATAAACAGTAGTATGTATCTTTTCGGATGCACTGAACTGTAATCACCACGTCACTTCTTGAGAGCCTCCTTGCCGGTTGGAGACACGTAGCCATGGTAACCAGTACCAACATCATGTGACCAAACAATGATTTGTAATAATCATAAAGTCTGAACTAATTTAAAACTATATTACGCCTAGCAAAGCGAAATATCATACTTAAACTTAAATGTAAGAGTTATTGGCAGTACAGAGCTGTCCGCCATTGTCTGTGATGAACATTGTCGTGACTACTGCATTGCATTGTGGGATATTTATGCCGCCGTAGTGTCCTGTGTTTGCATACTGTAATATTTCACCGGAAGTAGTATGCAATTCATGTACTATTGGTTTCATACTAAGGTTTTGGACATACTGAAAAGTCTCACAACTGTTTTAGCGTACTAAACAGCATGTTAGTGTGGAATTTCGGACACAACCAAATATTTATATTACTTTATAATTTTCTTTTGATACATATAAACCAAGACACCACAGTCCATTTTATGGTTTGCCCTTAGACTTCCTAGCCAAATTATCCAGACTTTAAAGGCCAATTTAATAAATTTGTGCTTCCAACTTAAGTGTATTTGCAGGTTAAGTTAGCATACTACTATATACTGTGTAAGTTACAGTGACTGACAAGTTACTTGAGACTATCTAATTGTTCTGAAATCCAAAATCCTTCTCATCAAACACCGCAGATTATTTTTGATTGTTTAAACGATCTCTTATTTTCTAACTTGATTTGACAAGTTTGAAGCGTTATTGGCTATGAAAGGGAGTTTTAAGACACCGTGGCATGTCTATGAGGTATACAGGAGAAACAGGAAACTTTACATGACCCCTGGTGCACTTTCTGAGAGAATATCACATGACCGGGCTTGAGTAGCACCAGAGTGACATAATGTCCTGTGCACCTAAAGGACACTCAGTGCATGCTGTTTGCACTTTGTTGGTGTCTCATATTTTGTCATTTAATTACTGTTTAAATCGTTTAATCCTTGCATATTTAAGAAAAATGCAGTCATGGGCATTATTTAATCCGAGTATGTTACTGTGTGAGATGCAACTTTAAATGTCACCCCACGAACTTTTCTTAAAACAGCATCACTGTTGTGTGAGCAAACTGAAATTAATCTATCCCCTGTTGTTGACGGACAGGCCGAGAGCAGACAGAACTGCGGCCCAAGGAATCGCAGAAAGGCTGCAAGGATGGCTCGGGTGAGGGACTACTTTTCTCAGAGGAACGGCAGAGCGGACGACACCGAAAGAGATGAGTCGCCTCCGGAAGCAAAAGCTCAAGAAGAGGAAAAGCACTCAGATGTGCAATTGTGTCCTGAGGGGAGCAGTGAATCAGAAGGTTCTCACTTTGTTCCTGAATCTCTGGAAACAGGCAGCGAACCTCTCCTCGACGTTCCACATGACACGTCCTCACCGGCACACGACTACATGCCTAACGGCGAGACATCCGAGAGCATTGACATGGCTGACTCAGCCACATTAACAGGAAGCGAGAGCGTCACGGATGTTACGGACAACCCAATGCATTCAAATGATAAGCCTGCTCCTGCAGAGTGCCAAAATATCAGCGAGGAAAGCAACGCCACAGCCAAACCGGCTGACAGTGTTATTTCAGCAGTGAGCAGCAGCAGCTTCACATTTGGAACCGTGGTGGCTCCGCTGTATCATCATCAGGTGTTTGGCAGAGCGGGAAGTGAAAGTGATCGGGGAAATCCAGTACGGGCTGTGCAGCATGCTGGAGACTTAACTCAAAGTTACCCTCACGCTGAAAGAGGACAGACTAGCTGCACCGTTCCAACAGATGCTAGAGGTAGCGAGGTCAAAGTTCAGGGAAGTGTTATTCAGACTCAGGAAGCAAACCAAGAGTGCTTAGATGACGCTCCAAATAGTCTTCCCATGGAAGAAGAAGAAGAAGAAGAAGAAGAAGAAGAAGAAGAAGAAGAAGAAACAAGTTTGAGTATGACATCAAACGACATCCTGGACCTTGCAGAAACTCTGCAGGATCCAGATGAGAATATATATTCACACCAGACATCTATTGTGGGAGAAACAGTCGTACATCCACACACTGTAAACATTTTAAATACAGATTTGTCGAATCCACAAATACCCGCTGAGAGTTCACATCTCCAGGGAGAAGCACAGGAAGACAGTCTAACCCTTGATCTCCAAGTGCCAGAGCAAACATGTACACAAACTAATCTAGATGAAACACTTGCACAAAGTGAAACACGAGAAGTCATTACCAGTCTGGAAACCTCACTTATGTCACCTCAACCTCCTCAGAGTTTATTATCAGAGCGCGTTAGTGACGAGACAGACCAACAGACCAGCGGTGTCGGAGCAGACGGCTGTAAGTGTGATCATGAGTCAAACAAAACAGTAACTATATCAACAACCAATGCCATTTCAGAAGAGGATAAACTTATAGAAGCTTTACATGATTTGAAACCTGAGCACATGAATGATTCAGCTACGAAAGAAACTAGGAATAGCTACGTTTCTTGTTTTGAAATTGTAAAGGAAAAGGATGTCGCAACACCTCAGATATCTCTCATAACTAATAATGTGGAAGAAGGAAATAAAGTGGTGAACAACTCGTGTGAACATGAAACAAAACACTCAGGTGATATTAAAGTGATTGATGAGGCGGCTGAGTCGCCGACACGAGCGACGATAAGTAATCACATACATGGTGACGCGTTCGTGGAGCTCAGAGATGAAGACACACGGAAAATAGAGCATCATGAAATGGAAGCTGCTGTCACTTTGGATTTTTGTTTAGCAGACACCGCTGAGGTAAACTGGGAAATGATGGTCGAAGAAGAGGAGATAGACATATTAACAGATGAAGAGGAAAGTGAGGCAATAAGTTTAAAAACAGTGGAGTTCGAGGTCGCAGGGAGAGAGACGGCATCAGAAAACGGAAGTACAACAGAGACGGAAAACGAGGATGAAGTGGTTTGGGAGATCACAGCTGCAAGAGAGAGAGATGCTGAGGATGCAGATGTTTTAGAGAGCAAGCAGGGGATTGGAGAGGAGGAAATTGTGTCTGGAAAAGAAGAAGAGAGAGAGTTAGAGAAAGAAAAACACTTTGCAGAGATACAAGAGGTCAATGTTGAAAAGACAAATGTCCAAGATGAAGAGGAGATAGAGGAGGAGGAGGAAGAAATGGAAATAGACTGGAACGATGACGATGAAGCAGGTGAGGAGTGGGAGGATCAAGAAGAGGAGAATCCAGATTACGACGAGGAAATTCTAGTTGATGAAACAGGAGAGTCAGAGAGCATGTCAATAGAGGACAGGGAAAGTGAAGCGGGGTGTTTCGAAGAGAGGTTAGACACGATGCAAAACAAGGTTGAGGATAGTTTATCCGCTCCGGTGAACAATGTGGAGCGCAAGAGAGTAATCGAAAAAGAGAATGGACACGTCCCAACTGGAATGCATCTTTACGACGAGAACGTCAGTTACGAGCTATCGGAAGCTGCGAGAGACGAGAATGAATCCGTTGCCGTTGCAGAGGGAGATTCGTGCGTTTTCACAGACGAACTCGAAAACGACCAAACGAGCAACGACAGCGCTTCGGCAGAGTCCGACTCAGACGACGAGGTGGAGTTGTACATGCACTGTCTGAGGGCCGTGCACACCGGGGAGCAGGCCCAGAAAGAGAGGAACAAAGATGTGAGTTTTAGTGTGGGCAAAAGGCCCTCCGTAAGCAGAAGCAAACTGCTGTCCATGCCGTCCATCAGCGAGTCCCTGGATGAGGAACAGCACCTCAGCCGCCTTCAGGACAACCTCGAGGACGTGGAGACGGCAGACTTCCAACCCGCAGCTGCAGCTCTGCCAAGTGGACAGGAGAGCACCAATAGAAATGTTTCATGGTGGAAAGAAACCTTTTCCTGCAGCAATATCTCAAAAACATTGTTGTACGCCACCTCGTTCGTGGTATTTTTAGTTGTGGCCTACCGCTATGATTTTCTTGCTTGTTTTGGGCTCTACTTGGTCTCAGTGGTTTGGCTCTACTGTCAAAGAGAGAGGCAGCCAGAACAACAAAAACGACAACAGAATAGGTTGAATTAAACGGTGCTGTACACTGTAATACTATCATACCACCATTTGATACAGAGTGCGCCAGGGATGACGTATTTTTATAGGTCAACCAGGAAGTTAGGATCGCCTTGGGTTCCCTCCACAAACAGCCACTGTGATTTTTCCACTGTGTTTTGAATTAATGCAGAAAATAAGCTCTCTTGCAAACAAACGTTTATGACACTTACACATTTTGTTCAGCAAGATAATTTCCAAGAATGAACACCACCTTTTATGATTTTTGAAGCGTAAATGCAATCGCCAGAAGTAAAAAGCTAACGTTAGGCTATAAAAAAACTACACCCATGGATGTATTAAAAGAACTGGATACAGCGTACAGGTCATTCCTATGAGAGTTGCTCAGTGGCGCATGACGTCTAAATGGCTCGACTTCCATCTGGAAAAGTACCCGGATCTTGGTGGAGTAGCATCCGAGATGATTGGCGCAGTAGCGTCCGCTCGGTCACATGACCTCTGTCACGGGGTCCCAACGTCACCCCGTCATCACGGCTTGCACTCCAGCCTCGGCTTGCGCTCCAGCCTCGGTCTCATTCACATGAATGGAGGAAGAGAAATAACTCTGGATTCAGCTATTAGTGCATATAATGGAAGAAGAAAACACACAACAGTGAATGATAATGGGCATTAATTTAAAGTATATATAACACATATCAGAATACATGCTGTATATTCCCTATGGGAGGACGCTAACTCTCTGTTGTCGAGAGTATGAACCAATTTAACTTTATGCTTTTACTGTACATAAGATTTAGCAGACAACAGGCTGCGGACCATCGTTCACACTGATCACTTCTGCAGAGCGTTAATGCATTTTTTGAGGTGTGTACGAAACTCATCAGTGTGCTGTGTGTACGGATTCCACCTATAGATAGAGTTTTGTTTGTGTAGGGCAGTGGTTCTCAACCAGGGGTCCGGGGACCCACTGGGGTCCTTGGAGGAGTTCCAGGGGGTCCCCAGAAAAATGGGGAATAGTTTATTTTCACTATTTAATTCACTATAAAAGTGAGCCAAATGTGAGGAGGAGTCATAAGAGTGACTCTTCTGACAGGTTTCACTTCCTCCTCGTTTATCTCCTCAACTAGTTGACAAGTGAAATCTTATCTAATGGGGGTTTGTGATCGTAATCCTTGACACGAAACAGGTTGAGAACCACTGTTGTAGGATACATTTAGCTTTCATAAGTCTGGAATGAATAAATTGTGCCATAGATAAATAATTCACTGTGTTCAGTGGCTTTTTATTACATTACTAACAATAGTAGCCAGCTGAGTGAATAACAGTAAGAATAGATTTAATTAAGATTTCTGCAATTTAATTATAAGTTTACTGTACTTAACAAGACTATAACCTACAGTAATGCTCGCAGCGTTGAAGCAGAGCTAAATGATAAAGTCAGCATGCTCACAATGACAAGTCTAGCTTTATGTTGTTTAGCAGGTATAATGTTTAGCAGATTCACCATCTTAGTTTAGCTGTTAGCATTCTAATATAGGCTTATTAGCACTAAATACAAAGGACAACTGAGGCTGGTGAGAATGTCATTAGCTTTGCAGGTTTTTGGTCACAAACCAAAGAATTGGACAAATTAAATTAAATACAATTTTGACCATGGAAAAGTTATTGCAGTGCATCCTGTGAAGAATTTTTTTGGATTGTCTGTTCCAAATTTTATGGTAATCCATCCAATAGTTGTCGAGACATTTCACTCATAACCACAAATGTGAACCTCATGGAGGCGCTGAAAGTCAGGGGGGTCGCCAAAGTCATTAGGATTCGTCTTCAAGAGACCATGAATGTCTGCATAAAATTTCAATTCAACTGAAATTTCAATTTTAAGAAATATTAAGGGATAATGTACGGCGAGCCGGTCAGGACGGGGTCCACCCGCAGCGCCCTGTCGGGTTTATTTCACAACAATGACCTGCTAGCTGTACATTATCCCGCTTATTACACGGCTACTTACTGAAGAAATCAATAATTTGACAAAGAAACCTTCCGTCAGAGTCCGTCATAAGAACTGCACCCATAGCAACGGTCTGTTATACATAGCAACGGTCTGCTATAAAGAAATAACAGACTGTAGAACGCCATGATTGACCAATCAGAATAGAGTATTCAACAATGCCGTGTAATAAATGGCAGAAATTTTAAGATATTTCAGTCTGTAATGCATCAATGAAAAACTGAACTGCACTTAGATTAACTCACTTACAAGTAAACGGCAATTGTAATATACTTGGAATATATTTTATTTCCTCTAAAAGTATGCAGGTCAGTAACAGATTATCCAACCCACAATCAGTGCTTTTCAAAAGAAAATATGAATGTCATCAGGGGTATGTTATGTGAGAGATTTGCGGTCATACCCTGAAACTCTACAAGAACAAAGAAACCGGATTCAGGCCGGACAGTTTATAGATTCTTGTTTGTGTTTCTGGTGTGTTGAAATGTTTTTTTATCTCTCGCTGCATTCTGAACAAATCAGCGATCTTGTTATCACCGCTTATCAGTCTTAAAATATGTTTGGCATCGAGCTGATCATCGGAAGTATGAAGCTGTGTTTTCACTCTGTTTAGATGCTATGTCCGGGGTTTTCAAGGTTTAGCCTGAAAATCAATATTTACGCATGAACAAACGGCTCCTGGGACGGAGTAGAAGTCAATTTAAGGATTACCAGTCCTTTTCTAATCTTTCTCTGGGAAACAGTGACACACTTATTTTGAGTTGATCCAAATAGAGGGCAAACCTTGAGCCAAGTCATGTGTGCATCTCTGACATGCCACCGTCTTTAGTGTCAGTCGACAATAAATCTAGTTAAGCAGAGAACTCTTCTGACAACTTTCAATGCCTGATCAAAGTAGTTGGGTAATTTTGTCTCAGAATGAATCAACAAAGAGTCAACTTGAGTCACTTTTAGCGATAGCATGTAGTTCCTGCTCTGTGTTTGAACTTTGGCTTTTAGCTGTTTTTTGAGCTGAGCACAGCTGCAGTAACGCAGTCGCCAGGGGATTTCAGTGCAGTTCACTGGGAGGATTACCACTCTCTCTTTTTCCAGATGAACGGGAGCATTTTAGCCACCAAAAAATATATTTTTAACAAGTGAGACAAACACAAGGGTGTAATTTATCTGTGCAAAGAGAATGAATGACCTTTCTATACATTCCTTATAGTTCAAATTCCAATTATAGCCTTCAGGGACAAGGGGTTATATCCTTTTTTTAATAAACTGGTAATCTGTGAGTTGAGTTCTGCAATTCAGCCCAGGCCTTTCTGTGTTTTGGAGGTTCTTAATAAGACCCTGATGTTTTTAAAGAGGGGTAAGTGAGGAATTTCTGTCTGTCTGTATGGCTGTGTGTCCTTCGCATATCTCAAGAACTATTCATCCGATTGACTTCACACTTGGCAAGTGTACTGCTCAGGACCCAAGGGAGTGCAATGCCGAATGTGGTGCAATTTGACCAGATGGTGGCGCTATAACAGTGACCTTTACATTTTGGCCTGTAACTTATGACGTGTACTCTCAGAAATTATTTTTTAGTAATCGTCACCAAATTTGTTACAGAACATCTCTGGACCAATCCAGAAAAAGTTACCTTTTTGGATTGTTGATGTTCCGAACAGTTTTGCTATAGCTGGCCCTCAAAGTTTGCTCAAATGCCGTGGGCAGGGCTTATATTGCAAAAAAATGTCATGTCTCATTTGGTGGTAATGTGTAGACATGATGTCTGAGTGACCATGGCAAATTTGATGCCAATTTGGCCAAAAGGTGACTGTGTAGCAGCAGCATCTAACTAATAAGGAAGAAATCTCTGTCTGTCTGTCTGTGTATGAATGTATAACTGTCCTTCGCATATCTCAATCAACTTCACACTTGGCGGTGCAAGCAGTCATTCCATGGTTCTCAACAACGCTGCAAGCAGCACTTCTGGTACCCGTTCCGGACGGGCACTGCACTAGTACTTTTTAAAACATGAAATCACCCTGTTATCTGACCTGAAGTGATGGGTGTTGCCTCTGCAACAAAACCCATGAGAGTAATAATAATTAATTTTTATTAAATGTGCAGGTGGAGTTTATGTTGGCCACGTATCATCAGAACATGTTGGCTGACCCCGCCACCTGTTGAACTGCATATTCTGATAACGACCACAGTGTTTAATAGCTACTGCAGCCAGCCAACTGTCTTCATTTCCACACTAACAGATGCCCGTCTGATCTCTTTCCAAGACTTTTATTACTCGAGTGTAGTGATAAATCAAAATGTGTATACGACTATGTGGATCAATGTTTAAAGCCAGGGAGTGTTTCACTAAGAAGCAAAGGTGCTGTCTTAATACAAGAAGAGTATAAGAGATATTTTCATGTTTATTTAACATGAAAAAAATCCTGATTTATGATCTGACATTACATTTCTTTGTTACAAACAATTTTCCCTGTTTACTCCTTGAGCCTTTACGTAAAACCTCACATGATGATCCTCTATTAATACAAACTAACGTTAGTACGTTTTTTATGGTGTAATTACATCCCGTGCATGACAGTTTCACAGTGCAACAAGCAGGCGTATCAGCAGCTAAAAAAACAACACAGTTACCATCATGTGCTGTGTGTTATTTTTGGAAGAGATGAGTTATGTTCTATAATAAATGCATAAATACAGTCTGGATAACAAAGCTTTAGATACAACTGCATAGGCTTTGCTCCGCACTGAATTCAATATTAAATCAGGTCAAATGCAGTGTGGAAACTGTAAAATAATTTTCATTTTATAATTTTCATTGCTGCAACAACCAAACTCTTTAAAAATCAACCCTGATAATCTTATTCTTTTTGACAAATGTAGACTTAAATGTATAGGCATATTAGCATAAAAGGATAAAGTGGAAATCTGTCTTCGGAAATGTGGGGTCCACATAAAACTGGAACCATTGGGTGGCACTATATACACAGGTAGTACAAGTCAAATTGGATGCGCAAGAATTAAATACATATACAAAATTATCCTTATAACCCTTTATGGGTTGTAACATTATTTTTTTTCATACTGAATGTAACATGTGTATCTTTATTTTGACTTCAAGTGCATACACTGATGCTGAAGATGCTGCACTTTTATCACAGAAAGCGTAGACTGAAGAGAAAATGAGCAACATTTAAGTTGTCACATACACAAACAATATGTGTAATGCATGGGTTGCATACTCTGCTTAACTGTGCATAAAGGCGAGTGTGCAATGAATAATAATATTTAGAATCAGATTAAACAAGAGGAATATAAAGGATAAACATTCTAAATTCTAAATATATTGAATGTAAAGTATTAGATGTATAAATGGAAATTGAAAAGATAGATAAAATTAAAAACAAATCCAATTAATAAGAGATGTGAGAGCAAAAATAAACATAAGAAATAAAAGAGAATAAATAAATTTACACAAAAAGGATGCATCTGTTACATTTTTAACAGTCTTTTTGTTGAAAGAGGAAGAATCTGTCACATACACAAACAATATGTGTAATGCATGGGTTACATACTCTGCTTAGCTGTGCCTAAAGGCTAGTGAGCAATGAATAATAATATTTAGAATCAGAGTATCATAGGACATGTGAAAAAAGAGAAATATAAAGGATAAAAATTCAAAATTCAAAATATATTTAATGTAAAGTATTAAATATATAAATGGAAATTAAAAAAAAGATGATGAGCAAAAATAAACAAGAAATAAAAGAGAATAAATATATCTACACAAATAGGTTGCATCTGTTCAATTTTAAAGTATTTTTTGTTGAAAGAGGAAGAAGCTGTTTAAATATGACATTATTCATGAAAACATATTTAACAAATACAACCCTATTTTTGTGTCATGTCATGAGGTAGCTTAACTGTGCTTAAGGGCTAGTGTGCAATAAATAATAATATATAGAATCAGAGTATCATGAGACATGTGAAAAAAAGAGAAATATAAAGGATTAAAATCAAAATTATAAATATAATTAATGTAAAGTATTAGATAGATAAATGGAAATTAAAAAGATAGATACAATTAAAAAAAAGAAAAAATCCAATTAATAAGAGATGTGAGAACAAAAATAAACATAAGAAATAAAAGAGAATAAATAAATGTACAAAAAGGATGCATCTGTTAAATTTTTACACATACACAAACAATATGTGTAATGCATAATAATATTTAGAATCAGAGTAAACATAAGACGTGACTACAGAGAAATATAAAGGATACAAATTTGAAATTCTACATATATGTAATGTATGTATGAAAGTATTAGATGTATAAATGGAAATGAAAAAATAGAAAAAAATGGAAAAATAAAATTTTAATTAAGAGATGTGAGAAAAATAAACATAAGAAATAAAAGAGAATAAATAAATTTACACTAATAAGTTGCATTTGTTAATTTTCTTTTTGTTGAAAGAGGAAGAAGCTGTTTAAATATGCATTTTGACATTATTCATGAAAACATATTAAACAAAAACAACCCTATTTTTGTGTCATGTCATGAGGATAACTTTGTGAGTTGTGGGATTTACAAGCTGCACTTGAACGCCCCATGTGCACGCAGGTCCGCTTCCAGGCCTCTGATTGGACGACGGACTGTCAGTTCCGAAGCTCGTCTGTCAAAGTCAACCAATCAGGAGGCGGTTTGTTGGCCGGTGCGCCGGTTCGCCGGTCGGGTTTGCAGCTGGGAGAAAAGGGGAAGCTACTGGAGAAGGCAGCAGCAGCTTCGGTATCGGTGCGGTGCGGTGCGGGTTGTGCGGTGCTATGGACCTCAGGGATAATGTCGAGACCGGAGAGACGGAGAACCACCTGGAGAACCTCACGGAGAACCACACCGAGCTGTTCTACGTGCCGGCCAAGAGGGAGCAGGAGAAGCTGTCGGGGGTCGTCAAGAACGTGCACAGAAAACTGCGCAGGAAATACAGAGAAGGTGAGAGGACTCAAGCTCAGCGGGCCTGCAGACACACTAACACTAACGCTGAACCTCCGCTCTCTAATGCAACATTACAACAGCAATCCCGGTACAGATAAATGGTTTTGCTCGGTAACGTCCGAGATGACGGTGTGGTGTGAGTCTGGCAAGCTGCAGACTGCAGTAGAGGTTGCATTCAGCAAAGCAAGGCCTTTAAAACTACTTAACAACATCACACATATACTGGGAATAAACATCACACATACTGGGAATAAACATCACACACACTGGGAATAAACATCACACACACTGGGAATAAACATCACATATACTGGGAATAAACATCACATATACTGGGACTAAACATCACACACACTGGGAATAAACATCACATATACTGGGACTAAACATCACACACACTGGGAATAAACATCACATATACTGGGACTAAACATCACACACACTGGGAATAAACATCACACACTGGGAATAAACATCACACACATACTGGGAATAAACATCAAACATACTGGGAATAAACATCACACACACTGGGAATAAACATCACACATACTGGGAATAAACATCACATATACTGGGACTAAACATCACACACACTGGGAATAAACATCACACACTGGGAATAAACATCACACATACTGGGAATAAACATCACACATACTGGGAATAAACTGGGAATAAACATCACACATACTGGGAATAAACATCAAATATACTGGGAATAAACATCACACACACTGGGAATAAACTGGGAATAAACATCACACACACTGGGAATAAACTGGGAATAAACATCACACATACTGGGAATAAACGTCACATATACTGGGAATAAACTGGGAATAAACATCACATATACTGGAAATAAACATCACACATACTGGGAATAAACTGGGAATAAACATCACACACACTGGGAATAAACATCACACATACTGGGAATAAACTGGGAATAAACATCACACATACTGGGAATAAACATCACACATACTGGGAATAAACATCACATATACTGGGAATAAACATCACACACACTGGGAATAAACATCAACATACTGGGAACAAAATGAGAATAAACATCACACATACTGGGAATAAACTGGGAATAAACATCATGCAATTTTCAAATCGCAGGAGGCGTAATGTGTCAAAATACCATTTTAGATTTAATACTGTTGTGCTGCAGAGATGTCCCGGCCTACACATCATATTCTACAGACTTAAGAAAACATCTTTATTTAGTACAGATCCCTTCAAAAAATCACACTGTAATCATTTTAATAATCATTTCAATGAAAATTAGAATAATTTGTAAAAACAGTTACTCCCTCTTATATCGCAAATCTTATCGCAATATCCGTCAGAGGAAGCTAAATCAATCCCTCATTTCCTAGAAAGTCACCTTTGTGACTCACCACCTGTTAAAGGTAGGTGGAGAAAGTGTCACCTGCTGAGAACATCAGAGAGAGACTGAAGATTTTACCCTTTATTTCTACTTTTTTAGAGAAATGTTCCCGATTTATTACTCATAAATAAAGTCAAGATCCAAACTGACACTTACTTCTGCTTTTGCGATTTGGAGAAGTGTAAGAAAGGCCAAAAAAAGAAGTAACCACTTAGTAGGAGCAGATGATACTGTATCTCTGAAACTGTGATTTCTCAGACAAAATGTTCACCTCGGGGATGTTGCTCTCGTTCACCTCGTCTGCCCTCACACAGAACAATGCCATAACTATTTGCAAATAAAATTCGCAAGACTATAATCGACCCCTCCGGATGCAAGAATGCAAAACAAAATGCAGCTTCATTGTCTCATGTTTTTGTTTTTCCAGTGACTGAAATAAAAAGAGTAAATGGATCTTTTTCAAAGTTGTAAAGGCTGAGTCAGGGTTGGATTTCAACAGTAGTCAGTGTGTGTGTGTTGATCACCAGCTGTCTGTCCTGAGAACAAAAACATCAGTCTTCTTTCCTCTTGAGTCAATCTGGATAAGAGCATGATGTAAAATGGGAAGTTTGGAAAAACCCTTTTGCAACACATCAGCACTGACGTATGAAATCTAATATGGCCAAAATCTTTTATCCCGATATCGGTCATTTCATATCTCAATAACTATATACATATATCACAATATAGCATTTTTCTGGTAATTTTAATAAATAAATAGTCTCTAAATAACCCCATAATAAAAATCCTATTTTTTGTTACTCCTGTGAGAATTAAATACTTAGAGAGAATAGATAAATATAGGTCTGATGCATTTCATTTTACAGGACAGGTGTCAGACATTAAGACCCATAATAATGTATATCTACACATCTTGGTCTGAATCGACTGCATGTAAAGAGTACATAACCTCACTGATTATTATATCGTTGGTTAGAGTAGTTTTTTGTTCTAGTTTTAGACATGCGAGGAACGTAAAGCGTCTTCCAAATGACTTTCAACATCACAATAGAAATGTTATAGAAAAATATAAAATATAGGCATTTTTTTTTATTGTTTGACGATATAAATCGATATATATATCGTTATATCGCCCAGCCATAAAATCTAAGTGTCAGTCAGACTGCTCAACATCTAGATAGAGGGGTTTATTCCAGCTACAAGCTTGAAGTTGAAGACTGTCGTAGTAGTTTAAAGTTCCTACCGGCAAAGCTGAAGTGCCCTGGATTTAACAACTTGCTACCGTGCCTACCCACACTGAAACTTTGTGCAGTTGTTGACGCTCATGTTCTTTCTGAGGAAATTCATAGTCCTACCGAGACTGTGTAGGAGGGGAACACAAAAAGGCAAATTCAAAACGACAGGTGCAAAAATATTTAATTAAAGAAGGGAAACAATATTTTAATTGTAGCAAAACTATTTTTTTCTTAAAGGGATATTTTTATTGCTTCTTATATTTTATTATAGAATTTTATGGTATGATATTTTATATTTGCTATTTATTTCATGGAGCCTCTCAGCAAAAGCGTTTCACACAAAGATACTTGTAAAACTGGAGTGTCAATAAACATCTTGAATCTTGGAACTACAGTCAACAGTTTGTAGTCTATAGGTTTTATTTGACTTTGCAAGTATACAAGCAAACAAATATTGTGATTTAAGTTGTCTTTGCTTGAATGCATGGCTTGTTTGTTCCATTTGACTGCCTTTGAATCAAAAATTATGCATTTGATCAGGTCACTGCTCTCAAAGCAAACAGCAGAAAGAGAAGACTCAGCACAGGACAACTTTTACTAGTTTAAAACAGCTCATTAAAAATGTCAAAAAGGAGTTTCAGTAATATTTGTGGAGTCAGTGTTGTGCTGTTGCAAATGTTGCCACACTCTCTACTATCAGTTATGTTGTAAGCAGTGCAAAAAGAGGTCAGGTTTTGCTGTTATTTGTGTAGCCTCTGTCCTACTTTTCCACCTTAATAACACTACATAACCACGATGTTGTGTTTTAAAATGATGTTCGATCAAGTCATGTTTTGAATAAACCAGAAAATAATGAGAGTAAAATGAAAATAGTTTGTTGTTTTGGAGAACTGCACAGAGAGAAGTTGTCCTGCTACTAGCAGACCTCATGAGTGGTTAATAAGTAAAGCATGATCTGGTAGGCTTGGCATTGAATCACGGTGGTCATGCTTCTAGAGCGCTGCTGTTTACCACCACTCCTCTTGTTGTCCTTTCATTTCTGCAAATGTGAACGAGAGTCTTTCCCTTGTGGTCATGGGATTTCTCCCTTATCAGGGTGTTTGCCTTTGCTACAGGCTGTAAACTGTGAAGACGTGCTGAAGGGATTTTTTTCCATGGACTTTATTATAACTGTGAAATGGCAATTTGAGGATGATTTTTTTTTTTATATGAGGAACAGTTCCACTTCTGTGCTGGCAGAGATGAGTGAACATGTCAGCAATGTAGCGGCAAGTGTGGCCTGAGCTTTTGTAGCAGTTTTTTTTCCAAAGGAGTGCTGCCATGTTTTGGTGCTAAAGGGGAGGACCGAAGTTGGCAAGTAGGTTGTGAATGTTTCCTACTAGCTGTGGATGGATGTGTCAGACGAATAGAGGACAAAAACAGGACTTCAGCATCATGATACCAGTAGCTTAAGCGAACTTTGAAAGTCTCAATTGATTACTTCTTGTGTTGTTGTTTTGTTTGTTATTTCTGTCCTGATTTTACTTTTTGTTTTCTCAGTGGGTGACTTTGACAAGATCTGGCGAGAGCACTGTGAAGATGAGCAGACGCTGAGCGAGTATGCCCTCGCCATGAAGAATCTTGCCGACAACCACTGGACCAAAAACTGCGAAGGAGAGGGACGCATCGAATGGTGCCGCAGGTGTGACTTGATTTCAAATGTCTTTCAGCTGCAGTGTGTTGGACCTCATGACAGTAAAGTCTGACTCATCTAAACCTGTAGGATGTGCTTTTTTTATAACATGTCGCTGTCGCTTTCACAGTAAAGTTTGAGTAGTGTTTACATTCCTCTTCCACAGTGTCTGTCAAGAGTATTTTTTGGATGGCGGGATGAAGAGAATGGTAGAAAAGGATGAGAAAAGTGCCATGCTCGCTATGGTTCTGGCTGCAGCATCTGTATGTGCCCAACCGCACTGCACCATCCCCAGGTAAACTCTCACCCATTACCTAGCACAATAACTACAGTAACTGGCCTGAATGTGACTTTAAAGATAAAAAAAAAACAACGTTTATAATGAAATAGGTGTTTGTTTTCTATTGTTTCTTATAAAAAGCATCTTCAGTCATATTGGCAAATTATTGTTGGACTTTGCTCCTCATCAAAAGCATCTATATTTAATTATGTTTAACACATCCGTACTTGCATAACGTTTACAGTAACAGTCGGAAAGATCAATTGAAAAGCTTTATTGGGCTCTTGCATGTGATGTTCAGACTAATAGAAAGAAAACATCCAGAATACACATTAAGATGTTTATTTTAATACTTTGTGTATTTGCGTCTGTAGATTTCTCCTAAATTCACCAAAAGTTACCATTAGATAATGCCTCATTTGCATATTTAAACATAACATTTTCAGAGAGCTTGCAATACAAAAAATGTCTTAATGTAAGTAATCAACTGGGGAAGTTTCATGCTGATATCTATTAGTTAAATCCTTTTAGCCTATTCCTCTGTACTATCTTGCAAAATGTATGGAATTTTACAACCCTTATCTTTAAAGGCTGTTTTCTCAAAATTAGGTTTTTCCCCCTACTATGACCAAGAAATCTCCACTTCAGTAGAACTTGCATACTCCAAACTGTCCCGTTTCATTCCTATCTATAATCTGAAGGGTTTCACAGTGAGTGAGCAGTGATACAAAGACATATTTTAAATTCCCTCAATAAAAACCTTTAAACATAAGATATCAGTTTCACAAGTTTCATGGCGATATCTATTAGTTACTACTGTTGGATGCAAAAGTTTGTTTTGACACTTGTTCCACCTTTGTGTTGTAGTTCTCTCTCTCTGCTGGGGAAAATGCGCCTTCTTGACGTGGGAAGCTGCTTCAACCCTTTCTTGAGATTTGATGAATTCCTGACAGTCGGTATTGACATAGTGCCTGCAGTTGAGGTATGCGTGCTTGTTTGGCTCATGTTTTTTTGTTTTAACTCCTTGTTGACACAAATAAATTGCACAGGGTTTTCCTGTCTGGTGCTTCAGTGCTGGCATTACAGAGCAAAAACAAGGGCAGAAATGACTCATGCAGGGGCATTGCTGTTGTGGTTAGGCAGTATGCGTGAACACATTTTGCAGAAAGCGGAACAAAAAGCGTTGTGCATTCTGCAACTGCAAGAAGAAAAACGACATGAGAAAAGATCACATCAGAACCGTTTCAAAGTGCTGAATTTCTGCCTGTTTTCTCTCCTTCAGAGTGTGTACAAGTGTGACTTCCTCAACCTTCAGCTCCAGCAGCCTCTCCAGCTGGCAAGTGACGCGGTAGAAGCCTTCCTCCGCCAGCTCCACAACCCCATCGACGCGCTGCCCGCGCAGCTTTTCAACGTGGTGGTCTTCTCCCTGCTCCTGTCCTACTTCCCCTCACCGTACCAGCGCTGGATCTGCTGCAAGAAGGCCCACGAGCTGCTGGACTTGCACGGCCTGCTGCTCATCATCACGCCCGACTCCTCCCACCAAAACCGCCACGCCCTCATGATGCGCAGCTGGCGCGTCGCGGTGGAGTCGCTGGGCTTCAAGCGCTACAAGTACGTCAAGTATTCCCACATGCATCTCATCGCATTCCGCAAGGTGTGTCTGGCCACCACCAGCGACCTGGTGTCACGCAACTACCCGGAGATGCTCTACATCCCTCAGGACTTCCACTCCAACGAGGAGGAAGAATGTGCCGACGTGCCCGTGCAGGTGCGCTCCGATTTCGAGGATGACCAGATGGCTTGGGGCTTCACGGAGCTACCTGACACGCCCTATGATTCAGATTCTGGGGAGAGTCAGAGCAGCTCGGTGCCTGGTTTCCATGAGCTAGAAGACCCCATCCTGCTTCAGAGCTAGGCTAAACCAGCTAACCCCCCCCCCACTCAACCCCCCCTCTCTCCTTTTCTCTACGTAACTATCACCTCCCCTTCAACTGCTGCGCTGCCAAATCTAACCTGCTGCATTCTTCTCCCACTTCTCCTCCCTCTCCTCAAAACAATGCAGTTTGCACAGTGTGAAAGAGAGAAGTTTACAGATTATTTTCTCATATCCACACTCCTCTGAGAGTACACACGCATACACAAACACATATACGCATTCGCACACACACTAAGATGGATATATTTTGATAAATATCTAGGTTTTTTAAGAGTTGGAAAAGTGAATGCCCTTAAGATATCTAAACTCCCCTAGCTCCTTGATTTCCACGCCATCTTCCAATCAGCTTTCAATAACAAAAAGTCAGCTTGTCTACATCCTGTCTCTATTTGAATAAGCTAGTGAGGCAGGCTGCTTTAGTACAAAAGACAAATACAGCAACCCCCAGCAGTCTGACAGGAGTTTGGTTGCACTGGAGAGATTGAACGACTGGACTGGTACGCTTGCTTCTGTCTTAGTCATGCAGCTAGACTTTCTGAAAAATTCTCGATGTGCATTTAGTTTTCCAAATACAAAAAAAAAAAAGAAGTTCATTGTTTTGAAACATATATATATATTCTCAAAAGTCAAAACATTGGTGTCGTCCAGTGTAAAGTGTGACAATGCCGTTTTAACTTGGCATCCTCTGAATGATTTGTGTATCTTTTACAAGAAAGTGGTATTTGTAGCATTTTAAAACATTTCCAGAACCATACGGTAGGAGTATTACTAGGTTTACTAATGTGAAACTGTAACTGTGTTTACTCATTGTGTAACAAGGTACGAGTGTTTCAAAGTAGGTATTAGAATTTTTTTCCTCCTCTCGTTGTCCTCACAAATATTAAGACTGAATTATCTCCTGTTAGATTTCCAATACATGTTTGTTCTCTAGCAGAGGAATAGTACAACACTGCAAGTCAGTGACCCATATCAAACGGACTTTAAAAGCACCAGTATCCTTTGACACAATTTTGTAACTTTGATGTGAAACTACAGTTAAGCCTCGAAAAAAGATCTGAGCTCCTCACAGGAAAAAATTCACCTTGACAAGAAGAGATTTGCACTAATTTACCGTTTGGTCACACAGAAGCTCTGAAACAGGTGAGAAACTGTAGATTTTAGCAATAGCAAGCGAGACCAGATGTGAAGATACTGTGTCCGACGGATGGAGGGGGAGGTTTTAGCTAAAGACACTACCAGATGAAATGCTAGTGTGTGTTCCTGCCTGTCCCTGAACGGGCGAAATGTGCCGGTGTGGTTGGGTTTGTCAGTGTGAATGAAGGAATGTTGATGTGTTGTTGTCAGTGGCACTTTATCACTGATCCCAAAGGGTGTCACAAAAAATGTAATTATTTTCCTATGATGACAGTTTTACAACCAATATGATGGGCCCATAAGATAATACCAGTACGTCGAAGGTGCCTTCTTTGTTCACATTTACTGTATGTTGCAAGCAGACTTTCATGCCCCCTGGAGAAAACGGACAGATATCACGCTTCTTTGGTCAAACAGTACATACATACAAACTATCCAGTTCTCCTCTGTCATATTAATAACAAGAAACATTTCCAGTGTTGATGTAATGCAGTGTGTTTGTCGCCATTCCCATTATCATTTTCCAGTTAATGCACATTTCTCTGCTGATATCTTCTCTGTTTTAACAGAAACAAACACATTTCACAGTACCACACATATTCAGAAGTTTTGTGATTAATTGGTGCATTTGTCTTCCAATGTTTCTTTTGGCCCATTCGCATGAGTTGTTTCATCTTCATTATCAACATTTTCAACAATGCAGAACAATGTGTGCTTATAGTATGGTTGTATTTCTCTTTTATAAATGAATGTAAATGTAAAGTGTCTGTGGAGTTCTTTGTGTGTGTTGTACCTTTTACTTTTGAACATTCAAAATACTGCTCTGTGTACTGCTTATGAAATTATAAAGGGGCAGTTGTGACAGACAATATTTGCCAACACCAGGAGCGGTTGAAAGCATGATTAAAGCAGCGGCATGTATCATGAGGCAGGATTACTTCCTTATGTAGTAATACTGCACATGATGCGTAGTGTTATACCTTGCCTTTAAGGACATTTTGACACTGAGGCCATGTCCTCAGGGTTTTAAATGTTACGCTGGAACCATACACTAGTATTTTATAATAATACCTTAAGGCCAACAAAAAAATAAACTGATAAAGTAAATAACTATGAATAAAATGTGAAATACAAGATATTTAAAGACAATTTTACAGGGCTTTCTCAGAAAGGTAGGGTTGCATTAGGGAGACATGAACTCATTACTTTATTTTTTTTAAAATTCTGACTTGCCCTGCTACCATTTTGCTTAGTTTTTTAATTTTTTTTTAATTTAATTTATTATTTTTATTTTTACTTTTTTACGGCATAGTTGATTAACCCATAAGAACCCATGGTGACATAGGTGTCACACGCCCTTTAAACGTTCTGGAAAGTTCCTTATAAAGCTTTATCCTTGACTTTAACTCATGGAGTCCCTAAGTGACACATACTGAACATCCTGATGGGTCATGTGACAGGTCATGTGATTTTGTGTTTCCATAGCAACATTTCCAAGATGTCTGTGTGCCAGGTTAGCACATGTGACAGAACTAGCTAAATTGAAAAAGCTTATTTTTTGTTGCTAAAGGTAAGAATCAAGCCATTTAAGAATTGTAATACTTAAATAACATGTCCTTTATTACATTTAACCTGTTGTGATCACATTTCTTGAACAAATTGATATAAAACACATCAGATGAATATCATTGAGACATATATGTCACATCAGGCCTTTAACCTGAAAACCTGATGTGACATTAATGTCACAATAAGAAAAATTATTATGATCTGCTCAGTTAATTTAGCTGATTCAATGATATTTAGTTAATATATTTTATATTGTTCAATTCAGGGCATATTAAAACAAATGTTAACAAAAAATCATGTTATATTAATTAAATTATTAATAAAATGTATAAGGAAACAATTTTCACCTATCAGTAAATAAAATAAACAGACAAACAAGATTTTTCTACCCTATATCAGTTATATTTCAATGCCATTTTATTTTTTCTGTAGTATGGATAACAAGAAGCAATACAGTGTTCAGGATGCACTGGCAGTCATCCAGGGAGATGACAGTGATTTTTGTGTTGTAAAACAAATCTGAAAAAAAGATTTTGTTGTTAAACCTAAGAAGTAAAGTTATAATTTTGTGGAAATGCAAATAAAAAGACAAGTTTTTGTTACCAAACACAAAAATACTGTCAGGCTGATTTATGTTCAAATGAGGAATACATTTACTATAAACGCCCAATGTGACGTATATGTAACTTTACAGGTCTTTAAAGAAATTTTGAAAAAAAATTCAGAAATGTGTTCTATGTGGTCTATTTAGTCTGTATTATATCCCCCATCATTTTCCTTGAAGGAGAAATGGGTCCGGGTTCTTATGGGTTAAAGTGCTGCAGTAGTAATTACACTGGAAACTTACACTAGAATTTTACTGAAAGTCAAATACCTTAAAGCCAACAAATAGGAACTAATAAAGTAAATAACTATGAATAAAATGTGAAAAAATACAGATATTTAAAGACACTTTAACAGACTTTTTCAGAATGGGAGACATGAACTCATGACTTTATTTTTTTAAAATCCCTACTACAGTTTTGCTTAGTTTATTAATTTTTTTAATTTAATTTACTATAAATTTATTTTTTTAACTTTTTTTTTACGGCATAGTTGATTAAAGTGCTGCAGCAGTAGGGTAAAACACAGTAGAGTTAACTGCCTCAAATCTAAAACGTAAATTTGCCCAAAACGTCGGTTCACCACTTTTGACCCTCAGCTCTCACCGTAGCCGGAGCCTGGGTGTCATGACGTGCTGGCTGTCAACTCAAAACTTTTAATTCGACAAACTTTCAAAACACTTTTACAGACTTTCTCAGAATGGGAGACATGAACTCATGACTTTATTTTTTTTTTTTAAATATTATTATTTATCGCCCTGAAAAAAGTATAAATTAAATTAAATAAAACATTTTTTTTTTTTTAAAACTAAGCAAAATTGTAGTTTATTTTTTTTTAATTTAATTTAATTTATTTTTTATTTTTTATTTTTTTTACGGCATAGTTGATTAAAATGCTGCAGCAGCAGTAGGGTAGACAGTAGAGTCAATAACTCCCTCAAAACACTTCTACAGACTTTCTCAGAATGGGAGACATGAACTCATGACTTTATTTTTTTTTTAATATTATTATTGATCGCCTTAAAAAAAAAAAAAAAAAAAAAAAAATAAGCAAAACCGTAGCTTAGTTTTTTTTTTTTTTTTTTTAATTTAATTTTATTATTATTATTTTTTTTTTTTTTTGAACTCATGACTTTATTTATTTTTTTTAAATATTATCATTTATCTCCCTGGAAAAAATATTAAATTAAATTAAAGTAAAAAAATAAAATAAAAAATAAGCAAAACTGTAGCTTAGTTTTTTTTTTTTTTGTTGTTGTTTTTTTTTTAAATTTATTATTATTATTATTATTTTAACTTTTTTACGGCATAGTTGATTAAAATGCTGCAGCAGCAGTAGGGTAGACAGTAGAGTTAATAACTCCATCAAAACACTTTTACACACTTTCTCAGAATGGGAGACATGAACTCATGACTTTTTTTTTTTTTTTAAATATTATTATTGATCGCCTTAAAAAAAATATTAAATTAAATTTAAAAAAACTAAGCAAAACTGTTGTTTAGTTTTTTTTAATTTAATCTAATTCAATTCAATATATATATATATATATATACATATATATTTTACGGCATAGTTGATTAAAATGCTGCAGCAGCAGTAGGGTAGACAATAAAGTTAAAAGCTCCCTCAAAACACATTTACAGACTTTCTCAGAATGGCAGACATGAACTCATGACTTTATTTTTTTTTTAATATTATTATTGATCATCTTAAATTTTTTTTTAATTAAATAAAAAAAAAAATAAAAAAAATAAGCAAAACTGTTGCTTAGTTTTTTTGTTTTTTTATTTAGTTTATTTTTTTTACTGCATAGTTGATTAAAGTGCTGCAGCAGCAGTAGGGTAGACAATAAAGTTAAAAACTCCCTCAAAACATGTTTACAGACTTTCTCAGAATGGGAGACATGAACTCATGATTTTTTTTATTTTTTTTATATATATATATTATTATTGATCGCCTTAAAAAAAATATTAAATTAAATAAAAAAAATAAAAAAATAAGCAAAACCGTTGCTTAGTTTTTTTTATTTCATTTGAATAAATAAAAATGTTTTTTTAATTTAATTTTTTTTACGGCATAGTTGATTAAAATGCTGCAGCAGCAGTAGGGTAGACAGTAGAGTCAATAACTCCCTCAAAACACTTCTACAGACTTTCTCAGAATGGGAGACATGAACTCATGACTTTATTTTTTTTTTTAATATTATTATTGATCGCCTTAAAAAAAAATAAAAAAAATAAAAAAATAAGCAAAACCGTAACTTAGTTTTTTTTTTTTTTTTTTAATTTAATTTAATTATTATTATTTATTTTTTTTTTGAACTCATGACTTTATTTATTTTTTTTAAATATTATCATTTATCGCCCTGGAAAAAATATTAAATTAAATTAAAGTAAAAAAATAAAATAAAAAATAAGCAAAACTGTAGCTTAGTTTTTTTTTTTTGTTGTTGTTTTTTTTTAAATTTATTATTATTATTATTATTTTAACTTTTTTACGGCATAGTTGATTAAAATGCTGCAGCAGCAGTAGGGTAGACAGTAGAGTTAATAACTCCCTCAAAACACTTTTACACACTTTCTCAGAATGGGAGACATGAACTCATGACTTTATTATTTTTTTTTATAATATTATTATTTATCGCCCTGAAAAAAGTATAAATTAAATTAAATAAAACATTTTCTTTTTTGAAAACTAAGCTAAATTGTAGTTTATTTTTTTTTATTTAATTTAATTTATTTTTTATTTTTTAACTTTTTTACGGCATAGTTGATTAAAATGCTGCAGCAGCAGTAGGGTAGACAGTAGAGTTAATAACTCCATCAAAACGCTTTTACACACTTTCTCAGAATGGGAGACATGAACTCATGACTTTATTTATTTTTTTAATATTATTATTGATCACCCTAAAAACATTTTTTTATTAAAAAAAAAAAAAAAAAATTAGCAAAACTGTAGCTTAGTTTTTTAATTTTTTTAATTGAATATATATATATATTTTTTACGGCATAGTTGATTAAAGTGCTGCAGCAGCAGTAGGGGAGACAATAAAGTTAAAAACTCCCTCAAATGTAAAACGCGTATTTGCCCGTTTTGACCCTCAGCTCTCCCCGTAGCCGGAGCCGAGGTGTCATGGCGGCTGCTGGCTGTCAACTCAAAACTTTGAACTCGACAAACTTTCTAAACAGATAAAATGTCTTTAAACATGTCTTTAACTCTGCTGACAGCTGCTTCCACCTCACACCCTCTAAACCTCACCGGACACCAGATGAGTACTACCAGTCTATAAGTCATTAAAGGTCCTTTAGAGAGTCTTGTCATCATGCTGGGCTGTCTGCGCTACTGTGTGAGCCACTGCCTCCGGGCAGCGATGACCCGGCTGGAGGAGGTGAACGGAGAGGTGAGCAGCCGCTCGTCTGTCCGCTGGCTGGGCTACCTGTCCGGCTTCAACCTGCTCGTCGCGCTGTGTCTGGGTCTGTACGCCCGCTGGGAGAGGACCCTGGACACGTCTCTGCTCGTCATCTTCATCCTGGCTCTCGTCGTGCCCCTGATAGCTAGCATAGTGTACTACTACTTCAACATGGAGAGGGTCAGCCTCAGTATACTCCACCTGTGGTTCGGCTTCTTGCTCGGACTTCAGTGTTTCTTCCACACACCTGCTGCTGCTAACCTGGACCGAGACGTGAAGGAGCAGGCGGCCAACTACCTGCTGCTGGCCAGCGTGTCTCTGCGGACTCTCTGGGCGCTTCTGGAGAGGCTCTTCGGATGCACCAAGTACAAACCCGCCTTCCTGACCTCTGCAGAGCGGCTGGAGCTGCTGGGGTTCACCGCTGCCAGCACCTCACTGCTCTTCCACAAGTCTCTGAGTGTCATGGTGCTGGTTGTGGCTCTGGCAACTCTCATGGTTGCTCTCCGGATGAAGGCTGTTCTGGCTCTACCTAACTTAATCTGCTTCTCCATCATCACCTCTGTGCTCTTCTTCCAGGCGCTGGACATCACCACCAACCCCTTTGCACTCGCCTGCTTCTTCAGCCAGCTCATCTGCGACCCCTTACTGGATGTTTACTTCAGTGGGCTCTCTGTGATTGAACGCTGGCAGCCTTTCTTAGTATGGAGAGCTCTGTGGCGGAGGATGTCCTTGCTGCCTCTGCTGCTGGTGGAGGTGACCTTCATCATCCTGGCTGCGAGGAAGCTGAACGCCTTGGACCACCAGTGGTACCTGATGATCCCAGGCTTTGTGGTCTGCGTGATCTTCTGGCTCATCTGCCACTTGGTGTTTGTCATCACAGTGTGGGGCTTCCACACCAAGCTCAGTGAATGCCAGAGGCTGTGCTTGTCCCAGGGGTCAGGGGTCAGCGGCCTAGACAAGGTCATGGCATCAAAGGGGATGAGACACTTCTGCCTCATCTCTGAACGCCTGGTGCTCTTCTCGCTGGTGTCAACTGTTGCTGTTGCTGCTCTTTGTTGGCAGGTAGGGGCAGTCGGGCGACATGTATCTTCTCATATATCAACTGTTTATCACTGGATTTATTAATAAAATGTGCTGCAAATTTGAAAATACTGTGAGCACAAACAGAATTACGACATTGTGGATGAAACAGCAGTTAATCATGCGGAGGTACATGCACATCCATAAATTATTTGCAGTTGCTGGGTAACAATAATCTACTCTGCACAAAAGGATGACAAAATATATCCGTACTCTGCTATTTATTTCCCAATACTTCTTTTATTCTACATGGACATGACAATATTTCGAGCATGTCCTCTGAGACAGAGGTTGGAACGTTGTTATGTCCGTGTAGAATAAAAGAAGAACAAGACAGCAGCGTGTTTCTCTGTGCTCTTAGACCAGCATTTCTTCTGGGCCATCTGCCACATGGTGTTTGTCATCACAGTGTGGGGCTTCCACACCAAGCTCAGTGAATGCCAGAGGCTGTGCTTGTCCCAAGGGTCAGGGGTCAGCGGCCTAGACAAGGTCATGGCATCAAAGGGGATGAGACACTTCTGCCTCATCTCTGAACGCCTGGTGCTCTTCTCGCTGGTGTCCACTGTTGCTGTTGCTGCTCTTTGTTGGCAGGTAGGGACAGCCGGGCATCTTAGATTGATGGATGGATGGATGGATGGATGGATGGATGGATGGATGGATGGATGGATGGATGGATAGTACCTTTATTGATCCCGAGGGAAATTCAAGTTTCCAGCATCACAGTTCCATAGTGCAAAACATGTAAGTAAGTAAAAAAGTTAGTAGTACAAAGTACAAAAATATATACCAGATATAAAAATACAAGGAGATGAAGAATAAAACTGCTGTGATACACGACTATTAAAAAAGTGAATATTGTGCAGAAGAGACTGTTAAAAGTGGGTATAGTGCATTATTATCCGTCCTGCAGACCGTCCTCCTAATCTTATACTTTTGTAGAGAGATACCACACAAGATCAGCTGAATATCACTGGATTTATTAATAAAAATGTGCTGCAAATTTGAAAATACTGCGAGCACAAACAGAGTTACGATACTGGGGAAGTAACAGCAGTTAATCATGCGGAGGTACATGCACATCCATAAGTTATTTGCAGTTGCTGGGTAACAGTAATCTACTCTGCACAAAAGGATGACAAAATATATCCGTACTCTGCTATTTATTTCCCAATTCTTCTTTTATTCTACATGGACATGACAATATTTCGACCATGTCCTCTGAGACAGATGTTGGAACGTTGTTACGTCCGTGTAGAATAAAAGAAGAACAAGACGGCAGCGTGTTCCTCTGTGCTCTTAGACCAACATTTCTCAACCTTTTTGGCTTGTGATCCCTTAAAGGGGAACTACACACAATTTCAAAGTTCATTACATACATACATACATAGATGTTATTCCTATGGTCTAAGACAGTCCGAACATATTAGTAAACATAAACAACTCTCTGCCAAATCTAAAAAACTAGAGTGCTAAAACTCATATTTGTGATGTCATAAGGTATAAAGTGTGGAGCTGCTCCATAGACAATGAATTAGGACAGATTTTAATGATCATGACTGTCCTCTGCAGGCCTCCAGCAGCATCTTTGTGAGCATGTTCCTGCTTGTCCTGCCTTTGGAGTCTCTGTTCCACGGCCTTTTCCACGAGCTCGGGAACAGCCTGGGTGGAACCTGTGTGGGCTACGCGGTGGTCATCCCCACCAACTACTGCAGGTAGTGTGTGTAATGCATAACTGCTGGGAGAGTGGGAAACAGTTACCAGCCAGATGTCGGTACTGTGTGGTCCTACCAGGGTATGTCTAAGTGACTAATGGGGACAACGCTTTCTGTAATAATTCCAGTATTGAGGGAGAACGCTGCAGCCGCCAGCCGCTAAACGGGCTGTAATGTAATCATTTGGGGCAACCTGGTACCGTCATTTTACGTCCACTAAAAGTGTTTGTCTTCGCCACTGACAGACTCAGATTGTTATTATATGTGTCTGACAACATTATGGAAAGGACCCTACAGAGAAATTAAATGTTTTTAATAACTTTCTCTTGTGTGTCTCGCTCGGAGAAGTCTCGTTGTGAAATGTTGCGTCTCCTCCACATTGTTGAAATCCGCTAAATATTCGGCCGTGACATTGACAATATTTTAGATAACACAAAGCTATGCTTTCTGTAGTCCAACACAACAAACTCTGATAACACCGGCACTCCTCTCTCCACTATCACTCACGTCTCCACCATTGTCTTCCAGCAACAAGTCACATGACACAATGACAAACAGGAAGCGAAAGGTGTGACGAACAGGTTTTTTCTCTGTAGGGACCTTTCCATAATGTTGTCAGACACTTCTAATAACAACCTGAGCTTGTCAGTGGCAAAGACAAGCACTTTTAGTGAATGTAAAATTACAGTACCAGGTTGCCCCAAATGATTACATTACAGCATGTTTATCTGCAGCGTTCTCCCTCAATACTGGACTATATTTAAAAAGTGTTGTCCCCCATTAGTCACTTAGACACAAAAACATGGGAAGATAGGGTCACCTTTTCCCAAAGTTATCCTTTAAAATCAACATTTTGTGTGTATTATTCCTGATATTTGAAGTGTTAATGTATCTCACCACAAAGCAGTAAGACATAGCCGTTCTGTGAGGAAGAGAAAATATTGATGAATCCCGGATTTGTTCGTACGCACGGTTTAAACACAGATTTGTGCATTTACATGTTAGTGAATGAGGCCCAATGACTTACAACTCTTTGGTTTTAAATATTCAGCCAACAAATGTTGCAGGAATGTAGTATTTGCCTGCTTACTTAGAGCTGTCCACTTGTGATCCGATCACTGAGGATGCATGTTAATACCAGGTCTGAACAGGGCCTATGAGAATGTACATACTGAAATGTTACAATTTTGGTTTTCATTGTTTTTATTGACTTGTCCTATAATGATCGGCTACTCCCATCAATTTCTAGTGACATATGTAGCCATATGTTAAGTCGTGAAATCCTTTAGCTTTTTTGCTCTGTTACAACAACTTCACTGCTTTCTCCGTGATACACCTCAAGGGGAACTTATTTCCTTATATAAAGAAATGGGGGTTTGGCAGTGTGCACACTCGTCATGAATTTGACAGTAATTTTGCCTGCACACTTATTTTGTGCACAAAGTAAGAACATTTCTATGCACATGTCAGTGAATGAGGCCTATTCTGTATTCATGAAGTCATCTTTGACTCATTAGTCATGCCCTGACCTGTGCTGAATGACCGATCTAAATAGACATGATTCATTCTCTTTCCTCCTCTGTGTTATTTTTGTCTTCCTCACAGTCCTGACGGCCAGCCCACGCTGCTGCCTCCAGGCCAGGTTCAGGAGCTGAACAGACGTTCTACAGGCATATTGAACAATGTGCAGCGCTTCTTCGCCCACCACCTGATTGAGACTTTTGGCTGCGACTATTCCCTCAGCGGGATGACCCAGGAGGCTCTGCAGGCCAAGATCAAACGCTTCCTGGAGCTACGCACGGCAGACGGGCCTCGCCACGACACCTACGTGATCTTCTACAGCGGTCACAGTTACCACTCCGGAGAGTGGGCGCTGGCAGGTGAGAGGGGAAATTCTGATTAGTAACACAGTTGATTAATTGACCATTTTAATGGTAATACAATTACAATTTAGGCAATTTAGGCACAAGTATTTGTAATAATTGTTTAATAATTGTGACCTTAATTGGGGCTTTCAAAGTTAATGAAGCTGGATTAGGCACAATATTGTTGCTTTGAGTGTGTTCTCAGTGTATCAAATGAAGCACTGTATTTTCACTGCAATTTTTTGTTTTGGGTTACATGCTGTGGTGGCATAATAATATTTTATAATAATGTTTTATTTATTAATATTTGATTTATATCACTGTGCTTTTTGATTTTTGTAATTTTCCCACAGAATTTTGTGATAAGGTGGAAAAGGCCTAAAAAAACAGTATTTAGACCAGAGGAAACTTTGTCAAAAATGTAATAAATTCAAACTAATGACCCAACCCATTTATGTAAGGGTGTGAGAATATCTCAAATATTATATACCCTTAATATCACACAAAACCTTCCACCTGTTTCATTAGATTAGTAAATAAAGAAAAAAGCAGTTTTAATGTAGGTGAGGTGTGAAGAGGAATAATGTGAGTGAAAAGTCACTCAGATATAAGAAACATCTGCAATCTTAAAGAATTTACAGGATTATTCTGTGGTCACACTTTGAATCTAACCCATTTTTTTACTATCAGAACACTTTTCTAATACTATTTTTATGACATACTATACTATAACTTTTATATGTAATACTAGACTGACATTTTTTGACTTTATAATATTTTATATGGCATGCAATACTATGACTTTTAATGACATTTTTTGATGTCTTTTTTTTTTTACTTCTTTTATGACACCTTTTTTATGAAATTTTTATGGCATACTATGCTATGAGTCTTCAATGACATTTTGTATGGCATAATATATTATTATTTTCTAAATATTTTTATGATACCTTTTTAATGACATTTTTATGGCTTACTATACTATGACATTTGTATGACTTTTTATGATATTTTTATGTAATACTATAATGACATTTTTATGACTTTATAATATTTTATATGAAATACAATACTATAACTTTTTATGACATTTTTATGGTATACTATAGTTTGCCATTAATTATGACATTTTATGATATATTATGAGTTTTTAAAATATATATTTGTTTATGACACCTTTTCATGAAATTTTTATGGCAAACTATACAATGACTTTTTTATGGCATGCTACTATGGCATTTTTTATGACATTTGATGGTATAATATATTATGAGTTTTTTTTATAAAAAAAAGTATATTTTATGACACTTTTTTAATGAAATGTTTATGGCATACTATAATCAATTTCTTTATGAAATACTATACTATGACTTCTTCAATGCCTTTTTTTAAATAACATTTTATACTATGAAGTTTTTCAAAAATGTTTATGACATACTATAATGTTAGGTAGGAAAAGGCATAATGAGTGAGGAAAGTCACTCAAATGTAAGGAACATATGTGCAATCTTAAAGTGTCTGTGATCACACTTTGAAACTACCTGACATTTTTTTATGGCATACTGTACTAAGACTTTTTAAAGACGTTTTTATGGCATACTATACTATGCCTTTTTTATGGCATTCTGTTTAGGTATTTTTTAATAATGTGAGAGTCTTATACTATTCTCCTCATAGATGGTTTGTTTCTGTGTGATCTGTAATCAGCTGGTTTCTGTGTTCCTCACCAGGAGGAGACACTCTTCGCCTGGATACCATCTTGGAGTGGTGGAGGGAGAAGAACAGCAGCTTCTGCTCGCGCCTCATCTTGGTGCTGGACTGTGACCACTCGTCGGCGTGGGTGAGGGAGGTACAGAAGGTGGAGGGTCCGTATGTGGCTGTGCAGGGAGCGACGCTCCTTCGAGTGACGGACGTCGAGCTGCAGGACCCCCCGCAGCTCGGAGACTTCACCGCTCAGTGGGTGGAGTATAACTGCAACTCAAACAGCAACATCCAGTGGTCTCAGCCGGGCAGGGCAGTTTCTGCCGCCTACGGCATCTCCAAATACTGGAGCGACTACACGCTGCACCTGCCCACAGGAAATGATGTTGCCAACCTCTGGAGCATGTACTTCCCTCGGATGACCTACCCGGTGGTACAGTTGGCGCTGTGGTCCGGCGTTTCCAATGAGTTGGGGCTCTGCAGCATTTGCCTGCGATTTCTTAGGAGAGTCAAACTGAACTGGTTTCCACCGGCGATACTGGACACTGGCCAAGGCTTCAAACTGGTCAGATCATAGAAATATGAAAACAGGCTATTTTTGTATTTTCTAAAAGGCGAAAGGCGAGTTTCTTGGACCCTTAAAATAGGCAGCTATTGGATTGTTAACGCGCCGCTAACCAGTTTTCCTGTTAGTTACTGAAAAACAAATCACTGACTGATCAGTCGGTTTGAAATTTATCTATTTAGTACCAGCTTTTATACTCTTTGCGATTTTTTCTATTAATGTGTGTTTTTAGCTTTGATCTTAACATTGAACACATATATCAACGTGTGAGATGAGACTCAGCACATTGACTCTATTTTGCACGTTTGCATCGTATTTACTGTTAGATCTGATTCCACCTTGATTATAAGAACATTTGTGCCTTTTATTGTAAAAATCACCAAAGAACATCCAGCTGGCTAGGCTCATTTTTTTTTTTTTTTTTTTAAACCCTTAACCAAAGTGGCCGTGGTACATTTTTTCAAAGGAAGATCTCAGGCGTAAATCATATAAGCAGCATTTAAGCAGTCCAGAGCAGTTTTTTAGAGTTCAAACTGTTATATTGTTCTTGTATTTTGATTGTGGAATGATTCCTTTTACACCCCTCTGTACCACACTGTGCATTTTACGCTCCAAGCTTTGAGTTAGGGCTGGGCGATACGGCCTAAAAATATAATCTTGTCCGTTTTACAATTTTAATCGTTTTTTTTTCTTCTTAAACACACAAAAGGAAAAGAAGAGAGAGAACCTCCTCTTTACAAACTTCGGTCGCCTCTCATCCTTCACTTCACTCTTTCTCTCGTTGCAGGTTGTGTCCGAGTAAAACCCCGGCCGTCGTTGCGTCTTTTCATGCGACGCATCCCGTTGCGGCCATCGGGCTTGTTGGAGGGGAAACGATGACGACACACTGTCGGACTTACGGTCATTATTTACTTATATTGTCTGATGAGAGATGAGGACAAAAATCCGACTTCAAGGATTTTCCTTTTTTATTAAAACGAAAACGGCGACAAAATGTGGAATAATCACATCAAATAAATTACAGCGATAGTCCATGAGAGTGAATTTGCTCATATGTAGACCTATAAACAAATAATATATATAAAGAATAAATATACTAAAATGGCACTCGGAGAGCGCAGACCTCCGCCAAGGAGCCTGACTTTATAAACAGATCACAGCCGACAGCTGGCGGTACCGTGAGGTCGTTGGCTTATTATTACCACGGTGTGTTTCCGTGTAACGTGTCGGCGGATGCCTCTCTCATTCAGCAATCAGCAGCCTTGTTATGTCTGTATAACGTTACACTACGTTATCTCTCATCCCGTCATCTACCGCTTTTTTCTTTTTCTCACCGCGGACG
Organism: Sebastes umbrosus; assembly: GCF_015220745.1. NCBI lineage: Eukaryota > Metazoa > Chordata > Actinopteri > Perciformes > Sebastidae > Sebastes > Sebastes umbrosus. Next base: position 3,605,622 of record NC_051272.1, read on the forward strand.
GAGAGCAGCTCCCGCACCTCGAAGTCTCGCCACACATCCACACACGTATCTCTCTGCTCTCCGAAGGAAGGGGGCGGGGTCACGCGTCATCAACACGTCATTTGTTACTCTGCGCATGTGTTATACCCTGGCTGATCGGAATCTGTAAAAAAAATACCTCCCTTGGAAGGAGGTAATAAAACTGAAGCCTATACCAACATATAAAATAAGAGACCTGGTTGAGACTGTCTGTCTATCGATCTCCGCTGCGTTTCAGTACCCGAGACAGCGCCCAGATGCTGGAATAACTTAGTCATGCTGCTTTTAGGTTCCACAGATTTTAGACGTACTTAACAGCGGATAGTGGTTTGCTCGAGGTCGGACGCTAAATGGACAACGCTATGGGAGCTCTGGGAAGCGGCGGCAGTTCCGTACTGTAATTACTCAAGTTAAAATGAAAATCAATTTTCATTTCTAAACATTGTCATATAACATTAATTCGAATGAATTGATAAAATCGATTTATCGCCCAGCTCTACTTTGAGTATATTCAATGCACTGCTTTGCACTTGTTTGTTGTAACAGCATTTTGTATTGCTTTTAGGGGTGATTTTTAAATACTCTCCGATGCTTCAGGGAGTCCAGAAAGAGTTTTTTTTAAAACTGTACTAATGAATGCACTACACACAGACATGTGTGCGAACCACAGTATGTATGTCAATGTATAAACCCCAGGAATTAAATGCATCACATGATAGAGATGCATTTTCTACTTGGGGTTTATCGCAGCGTACTGGGCTATGCAAGATTATTCAGGTAAAAGATGAGTGAAACTATGCAATAAAGGAGAAGTGGGACTTCACTGCTTAAATCATGAGTTTAATGGCCTCCTCATTGGATACATTCTTCCATCAACAAAATGAAACATTACAACAAATCCATTCATAAAAAGTAAAAGGTCTGCACACGGTTTAGTGGGGTTGTTATTTCCTAAAACTTTCTTGAAAGTTTCCTGGAGAGAACTTTGTAATTTTCCAAATTATAGAGAATATATACAGAAAGTTCTGAGACTGTTAGTTAGTTTAGTAAATTGTTGAATCCAGAAAGATTTCCTTTTAAAAGAACTGCTTATTTTAAACCCAGGTACCGGAAAATGTTTAACCTTCATTCATTAATTTATTTTGTAGACACATTTGAACTTACCTGAGTATGTGCCAAACGACATAGTTACTTTACAGGAAATTTATGCGGAATTTACAGGCCTTTAAAATAATAATACTAAAAAACAAAACATTACTAACAGAACAAAGCACTTTACAATGTCTCTCATTCATCCACACACACAATGGGGATTGAAGGCAGCTTCCTCACTGGGAACAGTGTGGGGTTTAGTGTCTTGGTTAAAGCCACTGTAACTCAGAGACTGTATTGAACCACCCGTCCTTTGATCAATGGACAACCTGCTCTACTCCGTGAGCCAACAGCTGCTCAATGATGAGGAAGGTAGTTGCTGAGAGCATGAGGGAAGTGTTGTACTATTGCAAAGACAGGCGGCTCCAAAATAAATTGACGCAAATTGGCCAAAAATAGATAAAAAATGTATTAACATACCTTTTCTCTGATTATTGCTATGGTTCCAGGGTTTCAGGACAATCTCATCTGCTTGAGGTACTTGCCCAACCGGTTGGCCTTATCAGTGGATATGGTGATGGAATGCTGACTAGTTTGCTGGTATGTAGCCTCCTATACTTTGACTCTATACTCTTTTTATGGCATAGGCCCACTATGACATTTTTATGGCATACTGTACTATGACTTTTTTTCTGACTTTTTTATGGCATACTATACTATGACTTTATGGCATACTGTAATATGACTTTTTTCTGACATTTTTATTGCATATCATACTAAAATTGCACTTTTTCTGACATTGTTATGGCATACTAATTGTTGGAGCCATTCCAGTGGTGACCAGTGAGTGGCGCTGTGGGTTGCCATGGTAGTGTAGACTCATTTGGACCAAGTTGATTCAGGTGTGACGCACAGAGAGGTCCATCTATGTTGTCTGACTGCAGAGTCTGGTTAATGATGCTAGTGTTTATTTGAAGAGATGTAACTTACTTTTGTGACAGTGGGAAAATAAATGGATTGATATCTAAACACAGTTAGAGCAACTGTGTTTATCTGGATCTGTATGTTGTCCATCACAAGGGAACAGCTGTGCAACCGGAGAGACCTGTCCCATGAACAAGTGAAATGATGTAGGCCTGCTGGTTGCACTAATTAATTAAAAATGTGTGTGACAGTTAAGTTAAAGGTGCTAAATTCAATATCCAGACTATTAATATAGCAGTAAACTATGTAAAGCTATAGAGGAGTAATGTCTACTGCAGAGGATGAAGTCCTCTCCCTCTGTGTGTGTTGTAATCTGAAGGTTTCAATACTTTGTTCATATCACTGGGTAATAAATGTAGTAGGGCTGCACGATTATGGCCAAAATGATAATCGCGATTATATTAATGAATATTTAGAAAACGATTATTTATCATAATTATTCATAGATTTTAGGGACAAAATATTTGTAGAACCATCAAAATTGTATATCTAAATGTTATCCTTTTACTTTGTTATTGTTAAAAAAAGCCATAGTATAGTATGTCGAAGATTTCATGAAAAAAAACTCATAGTATAGTATGTCGAAATTTTCATAAAAAAAGGTTATAGTATGTTGAAATTTTCATTAAAAAAGGTTATAGTATGTTGAAATTTTCATTAAAAAGTTATTTATAGTATTTCTAAATTTTTTTGAAAAAAATGTCATAGTATAGTATGTCGAAATTTCATTAAAAAAAAGTTATTTATAGTATTTTGAAATTTTCATGAAAAAAATTCATAGTATTGTATGTTGAAATTTTCATGAAAAAAAGTTATTTATAGTATGTCAAAAATTTCATGAAAAAAAGTCAAAATATGGTATGTCGAAATTGTCATGAAAAAAGTTATTTATAGTATTTTCTAAATTTTCATGAAAAAGTCATACTACTTTGTTATTGTTAAAAAAAGCCATGGTATAGTATGTCGAAGATTTCATGAAAAAAAACTCATAGTATAGTATGTTGAAATTTTCATGAAAAAAAGTTATTTATAGTATTTCGAAATTTTCCTGAAAAAGATTCGTAGTATTGTATGTCAACATTTTTATGAAAAAAATGTCATAGTATAGTATGTTGAAATTTTCATTAAACAAATTATAGTATTTTGAAATTTTCATGAAAAAAGTTATTTATAGTATGTCGAAATTTTCATGAAAAAATTCATAGTATTGTATGTTGAAATCTTTATGAAAAAAATGTCATAGTATAGTATGTCGAAATTTTCATGAAAAAAAGTAATTTATAGTATGTCAAAAAAATTCATGAAAGAAAGTCATAGTATTCTATGTTGAACTTTTCATGAAAAAAATTGTTCTAGTATAGTATGTCGAAATTTTCATGAAAAAAAGTAATTTATAGTATGTCGAAATTTTCATTAAAAATAATCATAGTATATTACGTCGAAATTTTCATGAAAAAAAAAAATATATGTCAAAAAATGTCATAGTATAGTATCTTGAGATTTTCATGAAAAAAAAGTCATAGTAGAGTATGTCGAAATTTTCATTAAAAAAGTTATAGTATGTCGAAAAATGTAGTGAAAAAAGTCAGTTTATTATGGCATAAAAAGTCATAGTATATGTCAAAAAATGACATTTAAAATGTTATAGTATAGTATGTCGAAAAATTTAATGAAAAAAGTCATAGTATAGTATGTCATAAAGTTATAGTTCAGTACGTTAAAAAAAAGTCTTTGTATACTTTGTCAAAGTCATAGTATAATATGTTTCAAAAACCTATAGTATGTCGAAAAAAAAATCAAAACAGTAATACTGTCAAAGTCATAAAAACTTGTGTCAAGGAAAACCATAGTATAGTATGTCAAAAAACAATCGTAAAAAAGACTTTGTATAATATGTCAAGAAATGTCATAGTTTAGTATGTGCAAAAAGTCATAGAATAGTATATTGAAAAAAACTCAAAAAACTCATAGTATACTATGCCATAAAAACTGTCATAGAATAGTATGTCATAAAAGAAATCATGAACTGGAATTACTGCTTGGCGGTTGTACGCCTCCAACAAACAGTAAAGGGACATTTTGGACAGACATGACGTAAACTGCAACTTGACTAACACTTAATCATTTTATCCTGTTAGACATTTGTGTGAAATTGTCTTAATTAAAGGTTTGTAACTTTTTAAGCGTATAGATGTAGCGGGTCGGCACACGTGCGTTCGCATATGCGCGCTCGCGTGTGGCTGGAGCCTCGTCTCAGCTGCCTGCTCTCCTTCACTCACAGACAGCGCTCGCGTCCTCGATGTCTCGCTCCACCTCTAGACGTGAACGTGCGCTCACTCCACACTGCAGAAGAGTTAGTTTAGCTCTGAGAATATCTAGTGAATGCACAGGGGACGTTTGTGCAGAAATAAATGGTGCAGCTCCTCCAGACCAACAGAGGTTTCCCGTGTCTTGTCAGAGAGTTACGTTGTCTTCTCGTTACCGACCGGGTGCCGGCGTCTCCTCTGCTCTCTCCGGCTGCGGGCGGAGAGAGCAGGGAGACACGCTGCAGAGCCCTGCTGCATCAGCCTGCACTTAGGCAGGAAAAGCCAACACTAAGATCAGATCTAAATCATGTTCATGGAGAGACCTTCGTCTGGTCAGCTAACATTACTGCCAAGCAGCTGAAATATAGAGTGATATTGTGCTTTTAGCTGACGTGTGTCGCCTCACTATTTTGAGCGATGCTCGTTCAGGTATATTTAGAGCGAGCAAGCGCGAACCCGACGCTGACTTTCGTTGATTTCACGGCCACAGGTGTCGCTGTTAACAAGCATTTCTTAAAGTTACAAATAGTCCCTTTAACATAAGAATTGTTGAGTTATGGCAAAAAAAAAAGTTTTCTTAGGTTACAGTGACCTTTAACCACCAAATTCTAATCAATTCATCCTTGAGTCCTAGTGGACGTTTGTGCCAAATGTAATGAAATTTGCTCCAGGTTTTCGTGAAGCATCGCTTTCACGAGAATGTGGCGTTTGTAAGGTCACAGTGACCTTGACCTTTGACCACCAAAATCTTGATCAATTCGTCCATTTGTGCCAAATTTGAAGAGATTCCCGAAAGGCTTTCCTGAGATGCCGCGTTCACGAGAATTGGACGGACGGACAACCCGAAAACATAATGCGCCTGGGGCTGGCACAGAGGCATAAAAATCAAGCAAACTAAACTCAGGTTTTCAGTTGATTTTATTGAAAACATTATAAAAGTATGTGGTGCAGCAGCATATTTCAGTTTTTATGATCTTTAACATGTTCACATTTACACAAACCAAGTTGAAAATGGCTTTTACAGCAAGTTGCAAATGATTATTGTCAAGGAGACGAGAACAAAGGGCAGAGACGGTAACATAGCATCTACTGCCCCCATGTGGCTGCAACTGAAACTACACTGATCCCTAAAACGCTTAAAGGAAAATGTCCTTTTTTTTTCAGGGGACAGTTCCTATTTCGTTCCACCGCTCATTAATGAGTTCAGTTTCTGAATTCAATATTTTGTGATTTCAGAGCTGATGTGCAAATTCATGACTTGGGTTTGGTTTAAGTCTTCAGAGATTTCAAACAGAAGCACTTATAAACCAATCCAAGGCATGGACACAGTGAACCCCCAGCCCGTGTCTAAAAGCTTTCTTTATCATCTATCATCATTTAAGAAAGGAAAACAAAAACTTGCTGAACTCCTAACCAAGTTCACAAGCAACTGAATTAGCACAGCACAGGATAGCAAGTACAGACTTTGACATATCAGCTAAACATTGTTTTTAGGGTTGTAAATTTGCACAGCAATCTCTGTATTCAAAAAAGAGGGTGAAAGATGCAAACAGTTGCAGCCTGGAATAAGCATGATAATGAGCTTTGCAGAAATGGCAAAGTTGAGTATAGTGTTTATGGCAAAATAAACTGAGAACATGATGACCTCTCATTTGAACAGCAGATTCTGCTGGATTACATTCACAAGAAAGTTACTATAGTGTCATTAAACATCAGCCTAGTTTACAACAGGAAAACTTGGAGCTAAATTCACAGATGTTGTCTACTTTGTCTTCAACTATGCAGTATGTAGTCACTGAGACATTTACAGTTGATTCTCTAACAGCCACGAGACCTGAACAGGACAAAGACTAAAAGCTTTCTGAGGGACATTTTTGGGACGCAAGACTGTTATTTTCAGTTGGACTTTCACTGTAAAGCTTTTTATTTTTGTAGCATAATGAAAAGTTCAGAACATCTTAGGCTGCAACTAACTATTGTTTTAATTATTTTAATTAGATTATTTTCTTAACTAATTTTGTCTATACAAGTTCAGAAAAAAAGCGGAAAATGGCCATTTCTAAGTTTAATAAGTTATACTTAAGTTGTCCAAATTCCTTGTTTTGTCTGCCCAACAGTCCAAAACCTAAATATATTCAGATTACTATCACATAAGACAAAGAAAAGCAGCAACGTCTCCCACTGGAGAAGCTACTACCAGAGAATGTTTGCCATTTTTTTTGCTTGGAAAAAACGAAAATCACAGAAACAATTAATCGATCGTAAAAATAGTTGCTATTTAAATTTTCAGTCAACTTATCGTTACTGCTCTACATTTAGTAACTTTGTAACCAACAATGAGAACTACTGAGATGAAACCACATATTTATAGACAGACATTCAACGTTATAGAAATAAGGGAGTTGAGGTCTCTAATTTTGACGTAAAAGTAAATTTGGTTTTAATTGTCTGACCTCGATTTTACGCTAGCATGACTGATCCCGATGGCTTTGGGACTCTGCTTCAGTTGAAATGAAAAGGAATGTAAATGAGGTTTAACAGCTGTTTGAGTGGCTCAAGTGGGTCTGAGTGGCATTTATGGCTTTAACAAGAATGGGATCTACGCTTTGGCTTGTTGCATGTGCAATATGGCAACCTCCACAGAGCTGGAAAAATTATGGTTCTCTTCCCAAACCAAAACTAAACCTTCATTTCCCCCCCCCCATCTCTTAAGACTAGGCTGGTTTTCATTTTGTTTCAGCTAATTCAGACACCGCAGAACATGATGTTTTAATAAAATTCAAGAGTTAAATAAAAAAAACATCTATTTGGCATAAAAGGAATCGGATATTAAATTCACAGTCTGATGTGACCATAGAAATCAAATAGGAGTAGAAGCGTCATTAAACTGTTTGCTGTGGTAATAAAAACCCGCCTCGTTGTGTTATACTCGCGCTCATGCGACCGTGGTGTTGTTCGTTTATAGCGTAACGTTAGATTTTTACTTCTGCCGGTGGCATTCACGCTTCAAAATCATAAAAGTGGTGTTCATTTATGAAGATGATCTTGCTGAACAAAACGTGTAAGTATCATAAACGTGTGTTTGCCACAGAGCTGATTTTCTGCAATATTACAAAACCCAATGGAAAAATCCCGTTGGCTACATTCGGCTCATTTTCTGTAATCAGAGCAGCACCAAAGCCTGGCGGAACCAGCCCAAGAGCTAACCAGCCAGTTGTCCGCTAGCGAGCCATCTTGCTAATTCCACCGTGCTTCAATGCCACTCTGCTTACAGAAAACGAGCCGGACAAAGTCGTCACTCATCTGGCGATAGCAATGTGCTTCCCTCTGCTGTGACCAGAGTGTGTGATTGAAACATTAAGTTGTTCATTTACTCTTCGTAACGTTACTACTCCACTGCTCGTTTAGTCGCCGTTACTGCAAAACCTCACCTCCAGTGAGTTTAGTTTATGCAAAAGTCAGCCCACTACAACGGTCGCTATGGCAACGGTACTCATTAAAATGGCCAGCGATCTGACCATCCTGCCACGTTGATTTGGACAGGAACGTCTGTTCTACTCCTATTTTATTTCTGTGGATGTGATTGAATCCGTTGAGCCCAGCCTTATAAACAGTACAGATCTCTGCCACTCGTCACTGTGCTGTATTTGAGCCAACATGTCTCGATCAGAAGGGAGCACATCTTCCTATCAGTGTGATTGTCATGATGTGTTCATTAAGAGTGCTGCAGATTTCTCAGTGCCTCATTTCACAAAAAGGAACTTGAGTACAATCTAGTGTTCATCATTGATTTACCCTTAAAGAAATAACAGTAGTGATAACAAAAAATCTACAAACAAAACACCCAGACCATACCCCCCCATATATCATATCATATAATCAGCAGTTAAATAACTAGAATATGGTACATCTTGATTCTTCTTGACTCTTTTCAAGAACAAAGCCAGAAAGGAGAAGAAAGGCTTTGGCCACTTTCTCCTCTCGGTGTCAGACTGAGCGAGGATCCCCAGCAGTTCCCAGGACCTCGAGGCTCAGTACTTCCAGGAATGACAACCCTAACAATTATTATTATTTACCAAGCTCCATTTAACTGCTGCTCCCAGGTTGATACTGAACATCAGTTACCTACACCTACAGAAACTTATCACTGCTCCGAATACTCTGAACGAAGCATATTTACAGTGCGGACATGTTTCGGACGCTCGCCTCTCGTGTCCTAAGACAAAGAGCGCAGCTGAGAAAATGGAAAACTGCTGATGATTTATTGGTCACAAGTCTATCTACTTCCCTGGTCACCTATATATCCCTCCTTCCACTACTATACCTCTCTTTGATTTAGGACTGTCAACAAATATTCTAATAGTACAAAAAAAAACTGATATTTGAATATGAAAATTAATATTCGATTGAAAAAAAAAAAAAAAAAGCACTGGAGACGAAATAGTAGTACTTGCTATCATCCGACGTTTATACTTTTTAAACAGGAAACACATGTCTTATATTGTGATATTAACTAAAAAAGACATACAATATAGCCAACAGCAATAGTAGGATACGTTCAGGCGATCTCCCTCCAGCCAGCTGACACCTCATTTAGGCTTTTCTAGTGAAATGAGGAGTTATCGTAGATAGATAACTCCTCATTCTAGCTTCACCAATCAGCCGTTCCCTCGTCCACTGCGGCCTTTCAAAGCGAGCGATGGGAATAAATCCAACAAAAGTTCAGCTGAAAACGGCGCGCTGTGCAGTGCTGCCTTTCTCTCTGCCAGTTAGGACACGCTGTTGTGGACATAATGCGCAACAAATAAATATTCTAATTGTTCTAACCTATGTGCTTTTTTTTTTTAGAAAGAATATTTACACATCATTTTTTTGGCTAATTTTGACAGCCCCTACTTTGAGTCCGTGTTTTCTTTATTTCCCCTGATCACCCAACATCCAAACTAATGTATAAATAACACAAACATGTATCTTGTCCTGTCTATAATTCCCCAAAACGCTCTTAAAAATTAGAATGAGGTAAATCCCTGTAGTAAGACAATAACTAGACAATGCACCGAATGAATGTTGCCCCTTCCAACCCCTCCTCTCTGTTGAATGACTACTCGGTTCATGTAGGCACAAAAAAAGTCTACACAGCATGTGTCCATCTGTTTGCCTCTACATGTGTCTTTGTGTCGCGTCTCTTTTTCAGTCTTCTCCTTTTCCCCCGTCAACCCTTTTGTCCTTCCCCCTTCAGTTGTTGCTGCCGCTGACTGACCGGTTACCAGTGACGTTCCTCCCTCAGGACTTCCTCTGACGCACCGTCTCGGAGCTGCCGTTGAGTTTGCTCCGCCCGGAGGGGGTGACCGTGCTGCCGTTGCCTAGGGGGCGCTCCCGGTCCGTGGGGACTTCCTGTTTGCGTCGACGGGTCTCTTTGTAACGAAGTGTGATGTCACTGTGAGAAGATCGAAGAAAGGTAAACACGTTACTTTTAATAGAAAATCAGCCTCGGAAACCATTCCTCCCAGCTAGTTTCTGTTCCGCCTGCTTTTATTGCTCAATGTGTTTTCTGATAGAAGGCCTCTTTAAACAATCTCTCTTTGTCGGAGTTAAATAATAACCATGTCTACTGTGTTTTTAAACCTCATCACAACAAAAATAAAAAGATAAAACTCTACTTTAATCTAAATAATCTGCAGGAATGGGAGCTGTTTTCAGCGTGTGTCAGTCTGTTTGCTGAAACAGTGCTATGATGATACACTTAATGATAAGCTGCCTCACTTTCTCTCTGAACAATGACTAATACAGTATGTCTTTTACACAGGAAACTTTCTATTTCCACCATAATATGCATCGTCATGGAGAAAAGCCAGGAGTCCAAGCAGGTTAGGCACTCCCCTCTACAGTGACGGAGATCGTAAATTGCAAGTACCAGATATCACTGTCCAGTGTGTCCAGGTATTTGAGGGATATTACACAACAAAACTTTGGCTTACTTCAGTGCATAATATTCAATAGGTCATGAATATTAGATCAAAATGTCTAATCTGGCTGTCCTGAGGCCTGTACTATGAAGCGAGTTCAACATACCCAGGGTATCTTTTTATTACCTGCCCAAGGGGAACTACGCCCATTTTCGAAATTCATACATCAATACAAATAAAATACAAATCCAAAAACTAGAGTGCTAAAACTCAAATTTGTGATGTCATAGGGTATACAGTGTGGAACTGCTCCATAGACAATAAATGGGGAGAGATGACACAGAGCACTGAGAGCACCCAGGGGAATGATCTGAGTATATGGGAACATTTATTTTTATTTACATACAATATAATAAAGCTCATTTGGGTATTAAAAAAGAAAGCAAACATTTTGTGGGACAATAAAATCAGTCTCTCATTCATTGTCTATGGAGCAGCTCCAGACTTTATACATGGCACTCTAGTCTTTTTTGATTTTGGAGAGAATTGTTCATGTTTACTAATATTTTAGTATTAGTAAACATGAGTTATTATTTTTTGGACTGTCTTAGACCATAAGAATAACATTTATGAATTTTGAAAATGGACATAGTTTTCCTTTGACTAACCCAAACAACTGCGTCCCACTAAGTGGTCCTACGACGGTGGTTATCAACTCGGTAAATCAACCCAGGGTTTCACAATCTGGCTATGAGCGCATTCACACGAACGGGGCGGGGTTTGCAGCATATGACCAATCGCAAACATGTAGTCTACTGTCTGCAGGGCAAACTATAACACACAAATAAGAAAGCACTAATTTGCCTCCCGCTGTTTTCTGTTCAGATCATGTTAACAACGGTTGGTAAAGTCAAATAGCTCCGGGTATCCCGCGAAAGTAACCACAAGAGAAAAAACGCTAATGCCGTCAGGTGCTTTTCTGCTCTGAGTTGAAGTTTTTTCAACTCAAGGTGTTCACATGGCGCTCCTGCAAATACGCGAGGCACGTGAAGCAGAAAAACTCTTTAAAAAAAAATAACGAAAAGCTGCCCGAGGCTGCTAAAACGTGCTCCGTCTGATCAAGGCCTTGTGGTGGAGCACCAATACTCTTATAAGTCTGGAAGTGAAGTGAAACATCCCCACAATACTCACCTTGGTCTGCTGATGCTAATGCGGTGTATTAGATGCGGGAGAGGGACATGACACACCTGAACCTGAACTACTGGGTCAAAATGTGTTTGCAAATAATTCTCCATCTGTTTCTTTGAAGCTGCTTGGAGTGGCAGACGAGTTGGGTTTGCAGCAGCAACGTAGATCAGTGAGACTAACCATGACAGAAAGTATGTATATAATATATACAGTATATACACACCTTTTTAGAAAAAACAACATAATGGTTAAAATGCTTATCTTTGGGGAAAAGCCGGCCTATTTGTAACCAAAGAAAGCTAAAACAAACCATTTAGTATTTGGGCCAGACCAGATATCGGTTCTTTCCAAGGTGGCAAAACTTCAATGGTGCAGTTTTAACTGTTAAACCAACAGAAGTAAAATAACACATGATAACCCTCCAAATGAGCAGCTGTTTCAGTTTATTGCAGGAAACCTGTTTTTGCACCTCATAGTCACACGTATTCACCTGGACGTTACAAATATAACATTCTAACACCTCCGCTCTTAATGAAGACAATGAACAGTTTACAAAATGGATGTTTGTCCCCGAGGCATGTAGTCCATACATATTCTACATAAGTCTGGAATAGATTGGCGCTATCTGTTTTCCTTCTGTTTCTAGCAGCTCATGATCATTTACTGGCAGGTGAGGTAAGTAAGTACTGGTGGTTCTGTATTATTTCTGTCCAGTAAAGATATCTGAAGGTCTAACTTTACCATCAATGTTTTGTTAACGTACCTGTTGAGATGATTAGTTAATTTAGTTTAGATGAGTTTGACCCTTCATCAATGTTAGTTTTGCTCTTAGGTTGTAACTCTGCTGCCGTCAAAGTGTAACTAAAGTACTGACATTAATTCAGGTTTTGCATCAAAGTAATGATGATTTCTGATTTTTTGTTGCAGGTGAAAACTGACTGAATATGGCCACTGGTGAACAAGCAAGTAAGAACCCAAAGAGACCACGGTTGGAGTGCATCAACCACTGTTCTGATAATACAGATAAGCTGGTTTCACCACAAAGTGTTGACTCCTGGAGAACTTTGCTCAGATATGAAATCATGCAACAGTTTTGGAACTGGCATCCTTGCAAAAGAAAAGAAAAATGCAGAGCAGAGCCATTGGCACTTTGTTTTTCCTCTGCAAGGATGCCTTCAAGGACTTTCTTCATAGTGAAGATACTGCGACACTCTCTGTGGTGGTAGATTGCCGAAATCTGTTTCTCTGGAATGTGTTTTGTCAGTTCCAAAACTGTTGCATGATTTCGTATCAGAGCAGAGTTCTCCAGGAGTCAACACTTTGTGGTGAAACCAGCTTATCTGTATTATCAGAACAGTGGATGATGCACTCCAACCGGGGTTTCTTTGGTAGTGGCTTGTTACTTCCTTGTTCACTGGTTGTCATATTCAGTCAGTTTTCACCTGCAACTACAATCAGAGCTCATCATTACTTTGATGCAAAACCTGAATTAATCTGTCAGTACTTTGGTCACACATTGATGGCAGCAGAGAGTTGCAAAACTATCATTGATAAAGGGTCATCTTAAATAAATTAGCTAGTCATCTCAACAGGTACGTTAACAATACACTGAGGGTAAAGTTAGCACGTTAGATATCTTTACTGAACAGAAATAATTCAGAACCACCAGTACATAAATGATCATGAGCAAACAAGCTGCTAGAAACAGAAGGAAAACAGATAGCACCAAATCTATTCCAGACTTAAAGTGTGAACAAATGCAAGAATATGTATGAAATGCCACAGGGACAAAAATCCATTCTGTAAACCGTTCTCTGTTTTAATTAACAGCAGAGGTGTTGGAATGTTATATTTGTAACTTTCGGGTGAATGTGTGATTATGATCGGTGCAAAAACAGGTTTCCTGCAAGAAAACTAAGCTCATTTGTAAAGGTTATCATGTGTTATTTTACTTCTGTTGGTGGAACAAATAAAATAGCACCATTGAAGTTTTGCCACCGTGGGTGGGAACGATTAGTTTTGGGTTTTTTTTGGGCCCCTCGGACTAATTAAAACTATTTGCAAACACAATCTCACCCAGGTCTGAGTAACTATAACATGGCATGCTTTAGTGTCCTTGATGCCCTGTAACTGTATGACTGGAGGAGGTGCACCGTGACAAGTGGGGGAGCTGATCTGATCACGTGATGGCCAGTTCAGTCGGAGGAGCCGGCATGCTGACTGGCACATAATGTGTGTGTGTGTGTGTGTGAGTGAGGTGTGCAAACACTTCCTCTGGGTTTCAATTATCTCCTACAGTGTCGGCACAATCTGACACAATGTCTTCTGTATTACTTAACTGACTGCAACTAAGAATTAAAAAATGATGTGAAGGGAAATGCTAAAAAATAAAGATGATGAAATTCATCACAGCAAAAAACTGAAAAGTGCCATGCGGGAGAAGGACCCATGTAATATCTGTGTGTTTGTCTAGAGGATCATAAAGATCTTCTGAGTATAATTATGGATCCAAACAGTGATGTATTAGAGGGGAAATAAAACAAAATACAACACTGCTGATAGGAGGGAGCGCCTCTCTCTCCTATACCTACCTCACTGGACATGGACATTACTGCTGAGCATGAGCAGGAAGGAGAAAGGAAGGGAGGTTGGGGGAGGAGAAAATAGATGAGAAGCATAAAGGGATAGTTCGGGTGTTTTTAAGTGGGGTTGCATAAGGTACTTATCCATGGTTAGTGTATTACCTACAGTAGACGGCGGTCTGCACGCACCCATGTCCCAGGAGTTACTGCACGGAAGCAAAGCAGTGTACTGCTGTGGACGGGGACGGCAACAAAACAGATTTAGCCACCTCAAAGAAAGGCTCACCTCAGTTTAAGTGTATGCTATATTTAGAATAGTTTCACTGCTTCACCTTGACATAACCTGCCCTTTCAGACAGGGAACTGAAGCCATTGTATTCATCTATGCTCTCGCTAATTTGACCTTGCAGAACACAATGGTTGCTGGTCTACCGCTGCCTCGATCGGTTGGTTTGTTTGTGTCATTGTGTGACTTCGAAGTCACACAATGACACAAAAAAACAAACTGGTAGACCAGCAACTCCCGTGTTCTGCGATGTAAAATTACAGTTTTTGTCAATGGAGTCCGGTGGCTTCGGCGAGAGCATAGATGGGTACAACAGCTTCAGTTCCCCGTCAGAAAGGGCTGTCTGACGGCGAGGTAAAGCGGTGAAAATATTCTAAAAACAGCGCACACTTATACCGATACTGATTTTTTCTTTTAGGGGGCTAAAATACATTTTGCTGCCGGCCCCGTCCAAAGCAGTACATCGTTTTGCTTCCATGTTGGTACTCCTATCGGCTTCTCCAAACTGGAGGGCGTGCTTACCGCCATCTAATACACTGACTATGGATAAGTACCTCATACAACCACATTTCAAAACACCCGGACTATCCCTTTAACATGCTGGGGGCATGACTACGCTTGAGGAAAGAACAGAAAAGAGTAACCTAATATATATATATCTATTGCTGCATGTAGTCATGAGGAAAAAGAAAATCAAAGACGGGGCCTATCGATGAAATAATCTCATTGGATGGGATCACAAGCACATAAAACTATGTTCATGAAATTCAAGTGATTAAACTGTACTTTTTTTGCAATGCAACAGAGACTAAGAACACATGGTTATCTATTAAACCGCAAAAGTCAGTGTTACCTGACTGTAAAACAGCAGTAGACTAGCTGAACTAATTGTTATACTCTTCCTGTATTTAAATGTTTAGTGCGTTAAGGTTCCTTTATAAAATAAAAGTTCAATTCCCTATTCTCTTCTTATGTCTGAAATATCAACTGAAAACTAAATCTGGATTATTTGCACTGAATGAGCACAGAGTTTTCTAATTTCTTTTCTTTTTCTTTTCCAGTGACCCCACCCCCGCTTAGTCCTTACCGGATGAAAAACCGCCACAGGGTCCAGGTAAAGATGAGGAGGAGTCCTAAGAACCAGCACTGCGTAACGACGAAGGGGATGGGCAGCATGATGGTCCTGGGGTCGTACTTGACCACTATGAGGAACTCCGTTACTGTGATTGCTGCCACCAGCCACGCCTGCTGGCCCAGCTTCCTGTAGAACCTCCTGTAAGGAATAAAAAAAAGTGTCGTTATGTAAAAGTGATATAACTGGGGAGGATGTTTTTCACTGTCTATAGGTAAGCTTGTGATGTTGGCAACACATAATACACATTATATCATAGTAACACTCGAGGTTACACAGCTGCATAACAAGCTTTCTACACAATACTACTATTAAGACAAAGCTGCTGGGAGCTGATTGATAATATTTGTACCTCAGTTTCTAACTGAAACCAAATCCCTATGCTATATTAAGCTGTTTTTATTGGATTCTGTTCTGAATAACGCCACAGATGGAGTGCTGGTGTGTGACAACGGGGAACGTTAAACTTTCCTAAAAGATAACCTTAAAGAAATGACCAAACTTGTTTAGCCTGCCCGTCTTTCTTTCTTTAACCGACTGATTCAGCTTCGTTGTCATGAGGACCGATACAGGAACTCTTTCCTGCCTTCACCTCACCTCTGTCTAGCAAAGAACTGTCAGCTTTATAGTTTCTGTCTCAGCCATATTCCACTCTGTTTTGCTCCTTCACTCACCTTGCACATGTTGAATTTACACATCGGTTTACTACCTCATTTAATTTTTATTTAAAAAGGGACTGTTCGTAACTTCTTACACGTATAAATCAATGCGGGTCTGTGTCCCATGCGTGCTCGTGTGTGGCTACGCTGTTCAGACTCAGACTCCAACACAAACTACACGGAAGCACCAGAAACGCAAAGTCCTATCTAGTGAAGCCCGTCTGTTAAACAGTGTTGGCCACGGTCGGAGGACGCGGGGGAGACTGTAGCTTTGGTCTCCAGGGCCGGAGTCTCTGCTGTACTCTGCTCCTCTGCCTGCTTGCCTTCCTCACACACCGTGCGCACGTTCTCGCTATTTCGCTCCACTCTTATGTGCATGTGTGCACACTACACACTGCGGGAGAGTTAGTTTAGCTCTGAGAATATCTAGTGAATGTACAGTGGATGTTTGTGCAGAAATAACTGCTGCAGCTCCTCCAGACCAACAGAGGTTTCCCGTGTCTTGTGAAGTGACGGGGCTCCGCAGAGAGTAACGTTATCGTCTCCGACCAAAACTCCGGTGTCTCCCCTGTTCCCTCCGGCCGCGGGCGGGAGGCTGAGGCAGGTAAAGCCAACACTAGGATCAGCAGTGATTCATGGAGAGACCTTCGTCTGGTCAGCTAACATTACTGCCAAGCAGCTGAAATATAGAGTGATATTGTGCTTTTAGTTGACGTGTGTCGCCTCACTGTTTTGACGGATGCTCGCTCACATTCAGGTAGCGTGTGCAGATGGGCGAGTGCAAGTAACAGGACGCTGACTTTCGTTGACTTAACGGCCACAGGTGTCGCTGTTACAACCAATTTCTGATTCTTACAAACAGTCGCTTTAAAACAAAAACCGCAACAAATTTACACACTTTGTGAATGAATACAGTATGTTATTCTATGTTTATATTTCATATTTTCCATGTTACTTGTTGTAGTCTGGTATATTTTTAGTGTATTGTAATATATTGTTTATTCTTTAGATATTTATCTTTATTGTTTATATCTATATTTACTGTTCCTGTGCAATGCCTGGATAACCTGCTGCTGTGTCAATAAAGTACATCTCTCTCTCTCCACTGCATAAAAAAAAAGTGTTGTCAATTGTTAAAGGCAATGTAAACAGTGTTTGCATATTTGTCAGACAAGCACAACATTTGCTTTCTGTAGGCAGATGCGATAAGAAGGTAAATACACTCACTCCCTAAGCTACTCTGAGGGCTTCCCAACAGCAAACCAACAAACTCACATGTGGCGTATACTGGTACATCTTTAAGCACTGAACTGGAAATATGAGTTTTAATTGCCTACAGAGATAACGAGCACAGTCTGAACATCCATATACTATCATTTTAAGTGAAATGTCCCTTTACAGAACACTTTATGGGAACCAGAACATGTTTTTGACCATTCTTCCCCTCACACTGCGGTTACTTATTGTTAATTTTTTTGCTTAAGAACAGGGATGCACATATACATCGGGCCTGATAAATTATCATCCGATAATGAATAATTTATATTATTATGTATTAGTCTGATAATGACATTATATACAATAAATTACTGGCTGATAATACAAAACAAAATTGCTTTCATTAACTTAACAAGTGCCATCTACAGTAGGTGGTGCACCGTTTAGTTGGTTTACGAGCTGACAGAGAAGAAGAAGAAGAAGAAGAAGAAGAAGAAGAAGAAGAAGAGCAGCACACTGACTAGAGAGTCAATCATGTTGTCGCGGGTGTGGATGTTTTTCACAGTTTCAGAGGAAGACAACACGATTGCAATTTGCAGTATAAGTTTTTTGATTTACTTTATTATAAAACATAAATGAACATTTTAAGAGCCGACTCTAACTAACTAACTGCTATTTGTTTTTGTTGTGTTAACAATATTGATGTCTTCTAGCTTTGGTTAGGTCAGACAGCTATGGAATATTAAATCTTCCGACTTTGCTCACTACATCTTAGCCTTTCTTGCCCTCAGGTGTGTACAAACTACAGGAATCTCGCACCACTATCCTTTCTGACATTTAGGAAAGTCTTGAGTGAGCACTTCTCTCAAACTTCGTATATACTGTAACACAAAAAGACTTGAATAATAGCTATAGCACATTACAGCTACAGTATGTGGTGCACCAACCAAGCCCTGCACCCCCACCACCAGCCAACTTTATGTAGCTTCTACTCACGGGTCGTCCATGAAGTCGTAGATTTCCCTCATGGCTACGCCTCCCACGTTGACAAAAAAGACCAAGCGGAGCAGCACCAGGTAGTGCTCGGGAGGCATCCACAACACAAACTTCAGGTAGAAGGTGTTGAGCTCTGCCAGGAGGAACTGGGAAGGGAGGAGATAAAACAACATGCGTCAGGCCCTGTTCAGACCTGGTATTAACATGCGCCCTTAGCGATTGGATCACAAGTGGACAGCTCTAAGCACAGCATTGAGGATGCATTGAGATCCGATCGCTCAGACCACATTCAGAGGTGGTCTGGGACACATATGGCCTCATTCTTTTATCAGTGTTTACGCAAATGTATCCTGGACCACATTGAAGGACCGACTACTCAACTGACGTCCTGCTTAGATCCGCAGGGGTTTCACTGCGCTCCTCATGTAAATAGACTGGCAGAAGCGAGCGATTATCTTCCTCGAGGTATGGAAACATCTTCTGTGCAGCACTGTGTTCTGTCGGTACAACTGTATTTTCTATATAGGCTTCATTCAAATATAGCTTATCTATAGGCTGTATACCTACAGACTATCAGACTAGGCACACAGAGTGCATTGCTGCCTGCTGCTGCTGTATTTCTCGTGTCACAGGAACCACTGAGTGAATCTTGTGTTTTGGATGTTCTTATCATACTGTCGGTGATGTGTCGGTGTTTTTGTTCCGATGCTCTGCACAGATCTCACACATGGATGCCTGCCTGCCCGCCCGCCCGCCCGCTCTCATCCTGGGCTCTCTGAAGCTCTATACAGTGCCGCTGCCTGGCAAAGGCGGTGGTGTCGGCGGCACGGAGGTTCCTGGGAACCGCTGGTACAATAACCTTATATTTGTATGTTAATGAAATGCACCCAAATTCACAAATATGTAGGATATTACTACTACTATTCCTGTAATATTGCGCCGCGTCGTCTGCTGTATTAGCCATGTGTTTACTACGTGTTTATTTGCATATAGAGCGGGAAAGTGAGATCGGATCACAAGTGGTCACTCACTAATGCCAGGTGTGAACCGACGTCTGTCCTCTTGTGATCAGATCACCCAAGATGCATGTTAATGCCAAGTCTGAACAGGGGCTAAGTACAAGTTTAATTTTCACTTTATTTCATTGTATTGTTATCTCATTCTTGGTTGCCATTATGCCCTTTTTCAAGTCAAAACAAAACAAACAGGATATTTCTTACCATAAAGATGATGCCTAACACAGCGAGCCAGCGACGAAGGTTCGAAGCAGGCTTCCACTCAAACTTCACCCAACTGTACGGAGTGAACTGGAACGCGATGCGCTTTATCTTCCCCCTGGGAGACGGCACAGCGGAGATAGAAATAAAACACACATACATTTCCAGTACAGCAATGCGGGTGCTTATAGAAATTAAAGGACCAATACCACCCAACTATCTCATAGTATTTCAAAGGTCAACAAAGAAGTTCTGTCAAAAACTAGTCAATATACCTTATTTCTGACACCTAATAAGTGAGATAATAAGTGTGGAGAAGTGAAAGAAATCTATTTGAAAAATTAGCATAATTTTAGAGTAGAGTTCTGAGAGTGGGTTAAAGCAAATCCTGCTTTAGGAAGTCAGTTGTTTTCAGTGTTAAGTTCAGCGAGTGTTAAGTCGTACTTGTATGTAGGAATGTTCCACAGGCCCTGCCACTGGTAGGGCTTCATTGATAACCAGCCCAGGGTCTTCATGCCACAGTAGATCCCCATACCGTTACACACCAACACATCCATGATCCACTAGAGAGAGATAAACATAACAATTTGATAAAAAAGGATTAAAAAAAACTAAAAAACGAAACCTACACAACTGTAATCCACCTACACAACTTTGTTAGATTAAACCTTTTCTTAGGACTGTGTGGGCGTGTACAGATCTCCTTGACTCTCCTATTAGTTTTGTGGCAAGCTAGGAGGGAAAACTCACACTTTAGCATTCTATTAAAACTATGGCGTTTGGTGACCTCAGAAAAAAATCCCATCATAGCTCCTCAAACCTTAAACCTGACAAAACATCAGTCAGACAGAATGAAATGAAAACATCAGTGTGTGTGCCGAGCCTCGTTTTTAATGTAAATCCTCTGGAGCAGCATAACCTTTTGTTTTCAGAGTTGTTTCACTTTCTTGCTCTTAAAATTATATATATATATATAGTAGATATTTACAACCCATTATGTTTAAACTTGTACTGTAATCCATATTTACTATAAATAAGCAGTTGTTTGTGTAACTAAAGTAACTGTCCTTACTTTCTATTGATGCAGTCTGCTTAATACGTTTATACAGTACACAATAGTTTATAATTCTTTAATACCCCCACTATTTATTCTATTATGTTGCTCTATTGCTTTCTAATGGCGTTCATATGATTGTCCCTGTTATCACTTGTATTGCTTGGACCGCCTAGTTCCCCACTGGCATAATATAAGGTTCTTATCATATAAACAAATGACCACTTTTAATTGCTACCATAAATTCCAGTAGCAGCTTTAATACTGCACCAGCAGCCATCAGGTACCGGGATAGTCAATAGACTGGACCTGGACTTATATTTCACCCGTCAGCAGCTAATACTCCATCATATCTTATTATTCTCATGTGCAATACAGATTAAACTGTACAATAAATTGCATAATAATTCAGCTCTGTCATTAATACTGCATTTATACTGGACATTTCAAGAATTTAAATTATTAAAAAAAATATTTAATTCTTATTTATACAATTCTTGCATTTATATTTAACACAGCATTTTGTATTTAATTATTTACACTGTGGTTATATACTGTATGTGTTTGATACACATGTTTCTTATATTTCTGATTTTTATCATTATTTATATTTCTCTACATATATTGTGTTACATATTGTAACATTATGTACATAATTTACATGATATATACACCTTTATTTCTATTTTCTTGCATTTCTTTGTGCTTTTATATAACAGCAACTGTGTAATGTTCTAATTTCATGGAAATCCAACAACATGTTTGTTTACTCCTACATTTTGTAAAAGTCTGTTCACAACTGCAAGTCATGTCTGTTCTCACGGTGACTCTCCATCTAATGTGTACACATTTGAACAAACATGCCTGGGGTCGGACTGACTATACCGGTGTTTGTTCACTGCAGTATATTCCTATTTAACACCATTCTGAAGACACACCTGTTGATTCTTTGGTAAGCAAGAGGAAAAGAGCAGTAATAATATATGTTTACGTACATGGTCCCACCAGCACTCCGAGAAGTTAGGTAACTGGTGCTCCAGACTGTATTCCAGGAACTCAAACATGACACTGATTATCATACACATCCACCAATCCCGAATCATCAGAGTCTGAGGAAGAAAAGAGAGCAACAAGGGGAGGATGAGTAGGAGGCGGTGAATGGTGTTTAGTGGGAGGAGGTCAGCAAGATACCATAGAAATAAACATAACATTTTTCATTGCTGTAAATGCAACAGAGCATACCAATGCTGTCAGTCTGTTTCGTACAACAGCAGGCTGAAAACCCTGGTTGTCAATGTTGCATTTAACATTTTTTTTTTTAATTCAGATTGACTCTCCAAATCTCCCCCTGCTTAAACAGCCTGGGTTAAAACATTTTACCAAAATAAGTATCTCTGTGCTTAACGATACATAACTAAGGAATGAGCTAATTCGCCTACTAATAAAATGATGAGTGTCAGATAATCTAACAATGTAGAACCCCATAAACTTAGAATTTAAGCAGGATATTTAAATAAAAACATGCTGATATTGCTTTTAACAATCAGTTATCAGCTGTGTTAAGCCTACACTCCATACATACCTTGATATACCATCCCAGGAAGTGAGCTGGAACAAAACCATCCATCTTGTCCTGTAGAGACAAACCAACGTGTTCATTTGACAAGTTATCTTCACAAAAAAATGTTGTTAAGCTTCTTTTTATCATGTTAAAGTCAGTCCTAACGCACAATTTAACAGGCATTTTTCACTATTTTCTGACATTTTATAGTCCAAACGAGTAATAAAATAGTCAACTGATTAATCATTAATGAAAATAATCATTAGTAGCAGCCCTTCTCTTAACTATAACTCTCTATGTTCTCATTAAAAACCACATCTAGTTCACGTTGGTACCAACCAGAAATGAGCACAGTGAGTACTGGGTCACCAAACAGGACAGAACTTGGCTGGGCATCATAAAGAAATACAGAAATAAAATACATCCATAGTTCAGACACATAGCTTTTGTATTCATTTCTTTCTGCCTAGTAATTTAGCACATTTTAGTTTTAATGTTCTTTTACCTACAGCTCCAAATCTGTTTTATTTTCTCTAAATTTGTGCTTGACATTTTAAAAAAGGTTATTCACATAGGTCAACTGTAATTTAGAGGAGGATGTGGTGAGTTTGACCCACTCTCAGAGACAGAAATCAGGCCAACAGTAGGGATGGGGACTGGGTTATAGCGGCGGCATCATCAGCAGACTGCCTCCCCGGGGGAGAGAAGGCCTGGTTCTACTGACGGGCTATAATCTGCACCAGACACAAGCCTCTCGGGCCGGCCAGCACACAGCAACGCTAACTGTGAGTTTGTGCATGTGTGTGAATGAGAGAGAAAGCAAAGGAGACGGAGACCGGGAGGGAGACCTCCTGTCTATTGTACAATGAGTGTGTGAATGGATGAGGGAAAGAAACAGACTCATTCAGGCTGCCACACTATTTGAGATCTGGGTCATTTCCTTATTAGTAATAATTGAGGGAAAGCCTCCCAACATATAAATATTAAAAGTCCAAGTCAGGAAATTTCACTTCTTGGAAAGTGGTCTGTTATTTGCCAGGTAGTTTTTAATACTATGAGCATGAATGGTACTGCATATTCAAAATAATAACAATAGTTTATTAAAGATTGGCATAGCTGTTGCCTTCAATAAAACATGTTCCCAAACAAAATGAGTTATACAAACTTTCATAACTGAAAAAAAACAGGCGGCGTATGTGTGACATAAAATAAAAATGTCTTACCCAGATGTTGTGGAAGGGGTCGGTGGTGTTGCCTGGGTCGTACATGAGGCAGTTTCCGCCATAGTCGCGCTCAGGGAGGGGGACCCCAAGCTTGGGGTCAATGTACTTCATGAACTGTCGTCCATCATGCACCGTCTGGATAACAGCAGGGTTCAGAGGAGAAACTATCAGCGCTTATTCTCCCTGAAAAAGGAGCTTTTATGGAGACACAGTAATATTGAGGCTGAAAGGTGTATACTGCAATTTCACTTTCCACCACTGATTATTATTATAGGAAATTGACGTGTACAGAATATGGAAATAAACTGATGTAATTATAAATAAATCATAAAGTCAGCAGCTCAAAACAACAAAGATCATTTCTACCAAAAATAAAGCAAAAGTTATTTTAGCTGTACCTTTGTAGCACTACAAAGAAAAATACATTGGTTTTCACGGCATATCACTTTTACAGTGTTTACACAAAATTGTAAAAACTATCTGTCAAATCACAAATATACATAAACTCTGTATACACTGAATTTGTGAAACTGGGTGTTCAAAACAACATGTTTTTTTTTTGCTAATACCAATTGTACATCTTTGTGATACAACATTACAGTTTTTAATGAAGGATTTCACCAAGCTACAATTTAAATTTTCCTTGCATGAGTAAAGAAAGTAGATAGTATTTAAACTTTTTTTTAACAGTGTCCAGGCCCGATTAAGATACAGTTTGCCAGCTGTAAAGTATTGCTTTTTTAAAGGGTCTGGCTCAGTGACATTTTAATTAAACTGGGGGTGTGCAAAGAGGCTTCCAGATGTGGGAGGAATGACGATCGCAGCAGAAAAAAAGTAGCAGAGATTGGCAACGAACTCTGAAACAAATCCAGTAGTAAGTCCTGGTTTTAAGATGCCTGTATGTACTGCACCACATGTTTTTTTTAGGATGTAGCTACATTGTGGACACAAGTCCATAAACCAAAAGGTCAATGTGAACGTCAGAGGAGTTCTGCTGCCATGTTCTGGGACGGAGACTGTGTCTCCAAAATGGTCCAGTACAACACCCGAGAAAGACGAGCATGTGCTGCAATTGACATACTTTATGTGTGTGATTGCTATATAGTTTTCCCTACAGCAATGAATGTTTTAATGTGAGTGTTTCAGCCCATCAAGACATCAGTATCATCAGCACACCAACCTGGAACAGGATGAAGATGAGGAACAGCTCGTAGACAACAGTGACACAAAGCCAGAACCTCCAGTATGCTACAGAGAGAGAAAAGACACAGAGAGAGAGAGATGGTTAGAGTTGTAACAAGTTACTTCCAAAAAAATGAAAATAAAACATGTTGGATGACACCTGGGAATTAGTCTTGCATAGCTAGACCTATCTCCACAGCGCTGTGTCAGAGCTAAAGAAAGGTCTGGCTTCACACGTTCATCATTCTGGTATAGGGGAATAAAAAACGCTCTGGCTTGTTTGTATATTTTGAAAACAATCACAATTGTCTTGGCAAGCGCTAAGCACAGGATGTAGCAACGGTGCCTTGCAAAATAGATAGAGATGCAATGGCAGACTTATACCCACAGTCTACATCCGGTAAATCAGATTATCTGGGAATTTATATGACTTCAGTTTTAGTTTCTCTGTTGTTTAAAAGCTGCAAATTAAAGATTATGTAGCTACATGTTTTACAGTCTGAATAGAATCTGAGTGATGCTTCATTCTGTGTTGAGTACCATTGAGTACAGACCTTGTTCGTTGACAATCCTAATTTTATTGCTAGGTTATGTCATCGTAACTTCTATGTTCCTGCCCTGATTTTCGTAGCAGTACCTTGTAATAAATGACCCACAAAAGGATTAAAGTCAACCGTCACCGTTACAGTCATTCCTTGTGAATCTATGTGTATAATCTCCCTTTGCTGTGACACTCCCAGCCGGTGATCCACCTGGAGTTGCAGGTTGTAAATGTTTAAGTCCCTCTGGGTCTTTTCCCAGGATACAAACGTGTTGGAGTTTCAACAGAAGTGCAACAAGGTGAACAACAACTGAACCTACTTGGCTGGCTCAACAGGTCAGAGAGTATGACTCAATAATACACACACAGAAACAAACCCACCCTTGTCTTTCAATCCACAAAATGAGGGGGCAAGTTATGCAACAACGGCAGCCCAAATTCTTGCCCGGCTACTCCACACCTCCAACAACCGACAACGTTCAGTGTGCGTCTCTATCTGACCTCCACACCCTGTTGTCTGTCTTCCTTCCTTCCTTCCTTCCTTCCTTTCCCTCTGGAGTTAGTGTGAAACATGTTGTGTGAGAGACGAGATGATTCTTTTGCATGACTGACCTGGTTAAAAACCTAAATAGCAAACTACTTTTACGAACTGCACTTCTATAAAAAGAAGCATCCCTTTATAGTATGTAGCAGATTAAAAAAAACACAGCTGACGCACTCATCAGAAGCAAGTAGCAAGCAAGCAAGCAAGCAAGCAACAGTAAGCTTTAACTCCTAAGCACTAAGGATGCAGACTCATATCAACTATTAACAGAGAAATCCAAACGCCACGGTGCTTCTGCTGCATTCAGAGACAACACAGTTTAACATGTGGTCACTTTTCCTTTCTCCTTTCCTTTGCAGCTGTACCTCAAACACACCACCTGTCAGCCAATCACAATTGAGAATTCACTGTGGCCATGGTATAATGCCATTTAAAGCCAACTATCTTTAATGGTTGGTGTTGGTGTTATTGCAATTAATTAATGTAAATTTGCCTCACTAGTGTGGCATGAATAAATTGTAGTGGTCTGGCAGCTATGTAAGCAGAAATAAGACAATGTTGTCTGATGTCTTTTTTCTGCATTTAAACAGCAGCTCACTGATCTGTGGGAGAGGTTTATGTGTTTAGCTGGGCTGAGAATGCCCCGTTAAAGAGTACAGCATCATTTTCATGTGTAAACTATTGACTGAGCACTAGGCCCCCACCGATGTTTTTTTACAGAAATAAAACCAAAATGTAATAGTTAATTTTGGCGTGTCAGCGGCATGTTATCAATAGATAGTCAGATGACGGACGCTACAAACTGAAAGTGAATGCATCTGCTGCATACAGAGTCTCAGCTCAGAGTAGCAGGTGTAATATTTCACACACACAAGACGAGAGAGACTTGACAGACCGAGAGATGGTGGAGGATTTGGTGTCGAAGCGAAACGCAAATGCACCAATTTGGCAATATTTCAGATTTAAACCTAATGCTATAAGAGAACCATAATGTTAATGAGGTAATTGCAGCGAGGAGGACGGAGCGTTCACAGCCGGTGTGCGCCAGGTAGACCCCGGCAGCTCCGCAGCAAAACCTCTACCAGAGAGGGCAGACACACCGCCACCGGACGGTAAAGATCAAAGTAACCATGCTACTCATATTGACTGTCATATTTTCTTTTAAAATGTCCGGTGTAATCAGTAACACCGGTGTTGTCACAACTTTATTAACCGGTGAGAAAATGTCCTCATCTTCACATCCCTACTGAGCACTACAGTCCTTTAGATATTACTGCTATAAGCCAGAGAGACTTCAACAACATGTAATGAAGATGTTCACCCAGCGTGTTTAATTTGTTCTCTAAGGGATATACTTGGATCTAACCCATGCCAGGAAAAAACACCCCACCTCCTTTCATTTACCCAGATGTCTCCTTTATTTTGACAATTACATATAGCCAGCCATTGTGTATATTGATTCTCAGCACTCAGAGGATCTTTATTCTATATTAGAGGCCAACATGAGATTCTCAAATGTTTGCTATTGATTGAATTAGTGGCAGTAACAGCTCTCAGGTACTCTTACTTCTTTACACAGGAAAGGAACGGAGAAACAAATAATGCACCAACAAAAAGTCAGACTCAACACCGCGGCTTCTCCTGATAGCAGCATGCTATGTGAACAGTGTAAAGGTCCTGTCAATTACTGTAATGGCAGATACATTTTCAATAAAAGATTTTTAATGCTTAAGAGGCTGTTCATAGATTAGTTTTAACCTTTTCACTTATCTGAAAGTTATACTCTAACAGGGAAAACTAATTCTGGATATGTTTCAGAGTGGAATAAAACAGCTCTGCAAAAGCCTGACCTACTCATTTTTATTTTGTTTTAATTAAACCTGCATTGTACAAGATGTATGCTCATATTCTGTAGGTTTTAAAAACTGGAAAAGACAGCGTTGCTTTGACTGACATACATGGAATGAAGAAGATGACATTAAACTGGGAAAAGCCGGTTTAGATTGAGCCATTCTTACCTGGATGTGGTCGGGTGAAGGGTCCATCTTTGGCTTGCGTCACTCCAAAACAGAGGAACACCAGGATGCTTGCCACAATCCCCCTACAAGACCACAATTAGAAACAGAAAAATCTATTTAAATTTATGATATACTATAGATGATTTTGACTTTTGTGTTGCGCTCTCAGGTGCGTCTGCCATTACTGCAGTGGCAGAGTGAAACTGAACATATTCACACGGACAGTGAAAGCTGAGATGCTTAATTTAATCACAGTCGACAGTCACCTTCTCCGACAGAAGAAGGTAGTCTGTGTGAATGTGTGACACTGAATTTGGGGGAAAAGTAACATTGAAAAAAAAGGTACCACTTCTGTCCAGCCTCCGCGGTTTGGATGTGAAAGTGCTGTGTACTGGAGTAGCTAATTAAGCCCCGCAGGAATTATGTGCTAGCTCAAGATTTGAATCATTAAACTTGGAAACTTGGAAAAACACGATACTGTAAAAGTGTCAGGAAACGTAGTACTGAGCTAGTGAGAGATATGCGGGGAAGCAGATCACCATCGGTCCTGTGTAGGCAGATCGGTTGCTCTTGGGGCCGTCACTGGTCGGTCCTTTATTAGCAAGACATGAGGATTTAATAATAATAGAGATTTAGGGAAATGAAATAGATTTCATGGAGCAGAGGCTTGTGACTTTTACTTTCTGCAACCAACTGAAGCCTCTCCCGTGTGCCAATATATATATACATATAAGAACTACGGTGGCCGCCGTGAAAACGCGAATGGTCCTATCTAGAGCCAGTTGATGTAAGAGTAGCGTAGGTCAGTTGGAGCAGAGCCAGTGCTTAGAGTGTGTGTGTGCATGAGAAGTGAGTAGTGAAGCAAGAGAGAGAGCGGCGGCGGTGGGAGCGAGTAATGATATTGACTCCGGCCCAAGCCGTTCTGGGCTACTGTAGAAACCTGGTGGTGCAACACGGCGGACTCCGTGGAGAGGACCCGCTCCCTGTGTAGATATAAACGGCTCATTTTGAGGTAACGAAAACTCAACAATTGTTATTTTCAGGTGATTTTACACTAAAGAAAACACACTTATTAATATCCATTTCCATTTCTGCCAATAGATCCCCCAAATTTTTACACACTGTTCCTTTGAAATGTGAAATACATTACAATGTTATACGCAGGTTTACAAATCAGTTGGCAATGGCGGCTTGTCTACCTCCTCGTCCTACAACCCAGATTCGTAGATATAAACAAATAATACGGCATTTTTTTCTGTGGACTGAAAACAATTCCAAAATCTGTGAGGTCAGTGGCCTAAACCTGGTTACAAAGAACAGGAAGAGGAATGTAATGGGGCATAATTTGATTTGGTGACCTGTCTCAGCAGCTGACCATGGACAATTTCTCCCTATCACAATACCCTCTGTGTTTGCTAAGAGATGAGGCCGATCCGAACCTGCTGCTGCCAGGTTGTGTTGTCTTAAATCGCTGCCCTGCTGAGTTTTCTGAAAACAAGGAGACCAGGCGAGGACGCTGCTCTGAACTTACTAATGAACAAGGGAGGCTCATTAACTGGACACACAATGAGATTTCCACTTGAGCTTGCCAACGAGGGTGGGAGCACGAGTGTATGTGATTAAGTAACCGACAGTGCGAGTGTGTGTAGGTGGGAAAATTAGTTTTAGTGATTACAATTATGTGTCAAAGTACATCTGTGTTAACTAGTGAGAACGACCGATTAGCCCAAATGACAGAGGAGGAGTGGATGAGTGTATCCATAAGTAAGGGTGTGACTCGTTCTGTATCTCATTATTCAATACAATTTCAATTCTTGGGGTCACGATTCGATTCAAAAATCAATTCTCGATTTAAAGCGATTCCTGATTCAAAATCAATTCTCGATTCAGTAAATGGGGTGCTAATTTCAGGATGTACTCCA
Source organism: Sebastes umbrosus (assembly GCF_015220745.1). Lineage (NCBI taxonomy): Eukaryota > Metazoa > Chordata > Actinopteri > Perciformes > Sebastidae > Sebastes > Sebastes umbrosus. Next base: position 3,635,251 of record NC_051272.1, read on the forward strand.
GTCCGCTGTGCGCTAATAAAGGCGGTGTGGCAAATTATGGCATGAAATCAGAGTAAAGATTATAGAGTTCTTATATTTTAAAAAGTGATATTAACTGATTGCAATAATGTAAATACACAAAGGCAAAAGGTAACTTGTATTCACGCTAAACTTGTACAAATACTCACTATTTACTACAAGGTTTTTAGTATTGATTAATTCTCAGTGACCTCAAGAATAACAAGTTCAAGTTGGACAAAAAATATAAATGCTGCCTGTTACATAAATAAATTGGTAGGCTATTATCTCTCAGAAACTTGCCAATTTCTAAAATAAATTGCACACAAAATAACACTGTAAAACTGGTGTTTTGTGAGATTTTTCAACAAATTACACAACAAATAAATAATATTTATTTATTTATAAATAAATAATAAATAAATGTTAATTATTTAGAATCTTTCTGCACGCCTTTGTATACAGCTCATCTTTGGTTTAGCTACAAGAAAAGTAGTATGCGAAGACTCATAGTGGCTTACAATGATGAAATGAGGTTGTTGCTTCGGGCATAGTAGTGCCAGTCAACTGTTTGTGTCCTCTGGTATTCCTACATGTGGGGCACTTTTAAGACATTTGATGTATAATTTTATTTGTCGCTTGGATGAGTCAGAGAACATTATCATAGAGGCTTTAACCAGCTCGAGCAAGAGCTGCACTCGGTACTCATCCAGGCTGAGAAAACAGTGGCGAGATAAAGCCTACATATGAATTGAATGATGAATTGCTGTGGTCTTATCTTGTATGTTTTTTATTCTCTTTTCTTTTATTGCTATGGACCCTCCTGTGTGTCTGAAATAAGGTTTGAATTGAATTGAATAATGCTTGACACAACTTTGACTTGGTGGGTAGGATTACTGTCCATCTGTAGCAATATCTAGGAAAAGTAGTAGACTAAAAGTTTTTAAAAATCGATTTTTGGAAGTTGTAAATCGATTGAGAGTCTTGGAAGATAAGAATCTCGATTCTTACATTAAGCGATTTTTTCCCCACCCCTATCCAACAGTGTGTGACTGAGTACATGAGCGAGATTTGGACTATGTGTGTGTGAGTGTGTGTGTGTCTGTTCCTCTGCTGGGAAGAAGCTCTAGGGTCTTTATCCCGACGAGCCGGACCATGCTGACTGCAGCAAATCCTGTTAAGAACCGTCCCACAATCCCTCACAAACAACAACAACAACAACATACACACAAGCACAACCTACAATCACTCCATCTCTCTGTCACAACCACACACACATCATTTATGCAGCTTGCTTGTACTTGGCTGCCTCGTACTATTCTAATTAAACTCCCACACACACAGCCACTATTGCTAAAAAGCAAATTAAATTTAAAAGGAACAGTGTGTAACATTTTGGGATATCTATTGGCAGAATAATCACCTGAAAATAAGAATCGTTGCGTTTTTGTTACCTTAGAATGAGCCGTTATTATCTACATAAGGAGCCGGTCCTCCTAACGGAGCCGGCCAACATGTTTCTACAGTAGCCCAGAACGGACAAACCAAACACTGTTAACTTTTCCTGCTTGTGCCGGAGTCGATAACGTTACTCACTCCGGACAGTCACTTGATATTCTCAGTCTCAGAGCTAAACTAAATGTCTTCTACTCACTTGTTCGCCAACACCTTTGCCGTCTTTCTTCACCACTCGCTTCCGACATACACACTAAGCACTGACTCTGCTATACTCCAAATAGGTCTACTCTTACAACTAATTCTAGATAGGGCCATTCACGTTTCCGTGTCGTCCCCACACAATTTTAGGTTGGTTGCAATCTGCAACCTTACCGCTAGATACCGCCAGATCTTACACACACTGCACCTAAAAATGAATACCCTTCATTATCATAGGAAACTGTTTTTCCCCTCTTTCAGTTCACATGAGCCATTAAACAAAGCGGGCCTTTTCCCGTAATCAAGCAAGCCTCCAAACTCTAACCAGAGCCAAGTCATGAGTTGGTAGAACAGAGAGAAGCTCAGATGGTTGTCATCAGACTAAGCATGAATCCGATGTTAACTCCTGACCAGCCCAAGTGAGCCAATCCAGGTCAGTTCTAAAATGTATGCCTAAAAATGTTTGTGTAAAATTTCCACAAATGTCATCGCATGAGAGTTCAACTTTGGTTAACTTTGACACACAAATTTGAGTGTTGAACCAACTGCAAACCAACTTGAGAGTTGCGGGAATAGAGAGACCCAGTATGTTCAAAATGCTCTGCAGAATTAGAAGCAACACCAGTAGAGCTTTCCTCTTCATTTCCATTTTGCCACAAACAAAACTAGCAATAACCAACAGCAGCCACTGCATGACCCACACGTTGTGGAGACATTTGTCAAGCCTATTGACATCAAATCTTCCCAAATGATAAAAACATAAGCTGATTTTTTTATGTTTTTGCCTTCTTGTGTGCTGCCTATTTTTTCCTCACACTGTTTTCAGGAAGTGTAATCTAGTCAGTAGTACAGTTCGCCACCAAACTTCCAGGACCACCAGAACTCCAATATGCCACTTTTTGGTACGATCAGGCGCTAATAGGGGAAACTGAATCACATCTCAGTCATTTTGCATTTATCCAAGTCTCTGTGGTTCACTTTATGTAATTTACTGGGTTGCATATTTTCTCTGTGTTGAAAGAATAACACATAAAATCCAATCTCCAAATCTTAAATCAGTAAACAGTGACCGGACATTCATGCTCTTCCTTTTCATGGTCATCGGGGTTTGATTTTTCTGGGAAAAGGCTACACGTGGCCTTGAAAGAGGGCCAACTGGGTTCGAGGTGAACGCTACTGAAAAAGAAGGAAGTGATTCAATGTGAATCGGTGAAATCTGCACTTCGCCCATGATGCTGTGGCTTCATGCCAAATGGCGTTAAAGGTGAGATTGAAATTGTGGTGCCTATTGGCTGGTTTTCTTATGTGACCTAGTCATCACGATTTGAATGTCAATATGACATGATCCACAAAAGATTGACAAACACACACACTAAAATGTCACACAAATTAAGGCAAACTACTTGAAATCGAAACACTACACAAAGTGGTGGTCAATGTCTGGTTATAAGAGAAAGGAATACACATTTAAACCCAGCATGACTCAACATTCAAAAGCCAAAATTTGAATAAACCTTGAAATTATTAGTGATGCTGATTACTAATAAAAACAAGTTTTCTCTCAAGATAAACTGCTGCCAAAATGATTATTCAGTCCAACCAAAAAGCCTCAGTGGATTAAGTGGATGTTCTTTGGGCAGCCTGCTGGTTCCTGCAGGGTTTTTTTGGCTTCGAGGACACGGAGGAAGTGACGAGCGCGGCCTACTGACCTCTTAGTGTTGTAGGTCGTGTCCTGGGGGGTCTCTTCCAACAGCGTGACGTAGACTAGAGCACAGGTCAGAATGAACAGCACTGTCACAGTATGGGCTCGCCTGCAGAGAAAGAGGAAGAGAAGGGATATTAATGACATTGGTAAAGAGGAAAATTCAATAACTGGAGGAGAGGGGGAAATATCTGAGGTCACCAAAGGAGAATGTTAGCAATATTGATGCACTGTAATTTAAGCTAAAAAACGTGTCTTAAAGCTTTTATATATCCTGCGCGTGTGACTGAAAAAGCTTTGTCTCTAATAATCAGAAGTAAAGATGATGAAGGGACTGGAGAGGAGATAAAACAGATGGGTTGAAACACTGTTGAGAAACTGGGTTACTTCAGCTGAAAATAGTCATAAAAAGGGTGTGCAATGAAATACACAATGAGGTATGGATTTTATGAATCAGATCAATATTTTCTTTCACTTAAATGGAGGAACAGAAGTCAAAAATAGCTTTTTGTATCAATTTTCTGGTGACCTGCCTGACTGTGCACTGTGAAAACCTCAGCAGGGTGTATCTAACATTTGTATACTGTGGTGGACAAGCTGAACTGGAGTTTGAAGGCCATGATGTTGGCAATAGGCTCACATCTCCAGTATCACCCGACGGCAGGGAGCAAACCTTGGCCTTTGTCGTACGACAGTTAAACGCCACAGTGGGTCAGATATACATCCATGCTATTGGTGGGATTTATCTCAACTCAAGGGTCAAAGTTTTATTTGTCCACTCACTGATATGAGTCACAAGAACGTATAGTATGCAATGGATTACCCCAAGAATTCTCAATTAGAAAAGGGGGAAAAGAGTTAATCGAATGATCTTTGGCAAGCTGACAAGGACATAGTTGCAAGTAGGGATGTCATGAGGTATTGGTATCAACTACTAAATTTCTGGTATTGTGACATCCTTAATTGTAAGATAATTTATAGGTAGAGTGTATGGTGGGAGCAATGGCAAGGTTCAAGGTTTAATACCTATACTTGGGATTAGGGCCATTTTTGTATACTCCTGTGTGAATTAAATACTTGACACATGAACAGTAAGGAGTATTTTTTCATTTTAAGAACTTGAGTGCAAAATGAATAATGACATTATAGAGAAAAAATAAATATATCATCATAATGCCCAGCCCCTACTTGGGATGACCAGATTTATCAGACGGCCATTGGAATCAGACAATATTCATTGTTATCCCCAAGGCAATCCACGGGGTCGGGATCGGGGCCAATCGAAGCACTTTTAAACGCTTGACCTATTGCCTGGTCCGTGTTTGTTTGCTCAGGGTACCCCCAGCTGTTGAAAACGCTCCATGGAGCTCCGTTAAAACACTGACAGCATTGTGAGCGAGTGACCTGCGAGTGAACTGTGAAGCTCACTGTGAAATAAAATAAACAGCAGCCCAGCGGTGTCAGTTAACCTAATGATATGACAACGTGTCGTGCACTAATGAGTACTGCGAGCGGTGCCGCTTTAGGGAAAGGCAATTATAAAGTAATTTTGCTTGAAATTTCAGTGACAAGTTGCGGGTGCACAAACCCTATTAACAGTTTCTGAACTTTTTGATCCACTATACAGCACCTGTCGAGTACCAAATAACAGAAAAAGTTACAGAGTGGCTTCTTACCAAAGGTGAGCTTCTAGGAAGTTAAGATTAGAGCCCAAATTATAATGTTTTTTGAGGCTGATTAAGTACTGATATTTTTAGTTAACCCTTTAAAAACGGACCTCCCGCTGCCGCCTGATCGTTCGTTGCATGATCCTGTTTAAATCAATGTAAAATATAAACTATAATAGCTAGAGCATTCATACTTTTTACAGCAGAAAGCGAAGGCTTCTGTCTTTCGCGTCATCACGTTGTACGCTCGTCCTGCTTATAAAAATGAAAAGCAAAAAAGTGTCCGTAGTTCATATAACTTATGGAGTGTTAAGAAATATTTTGTTAATGTTTCTACATTTAGAAATCTTTTGGATCAAATGTTTTGTGTGTTTATTTACTAACAATTTAGGAAAAAAAATGTCTGATTTTTGTATTGTTTTTGAATTTGTCACAATTTCAATACTTTTATCAATTATTCTGGTTTATTGACTTACATAACCCTTTTAGCTTAGGTTGTACAACTTTTAGGGATATGAAGCATTTGAAGATACTCCAAGAAAAGGTATCACAATATGCAGAAATACCAATGTAGGAACTGGCGTACCATTTCTATTCTATAAAATTCTTAGATGGCTGTGTGGTCCAATAGTCGTTTTCTAACATATAACAAACACATTTTTTTTATAATCCTTACTTAAATATGATTTTTTTTCAGGTGTGACAATGTCATGAGCTATGGCATTTTACAGTTGCAAACTAAACTTGTCAGTGCTCTCTTGTGGACAAACTGCAATGATGACAATGGTGTCCAAATTACCTAAAACGTCTTGCAATGTCTTGTACTTTTCAACCGACATATACACCAATACAGATACAGTATATCTGTGACCAGCTAAAATCAACTGACAATATCATTGATGTTGCTATCTTGGTTAGGCTCTGGTTAAGACACCAAAACAGAGCTAATAGGATTGTGAATATTGGACTTGCATTCGTCAGCTGACCAGAAACACAACGGCATTTGGAGGCCTGTGTCTCAGCAACTGACAATGAACAGTAAACAACATTTGTTTGCTAACAAGTAAGCCTTGACAGCTTTTAAACCTGATGGTATGTGCTGTATATTTCTCAGCTTGTTTGCAGTTGTTCTTACCCCCAGTGGCTCATCACACTAGCAAACTAAGCAATGTATAAACATGAAACTATGTCCCCGAGCATGCTTAGTGACATTTGACTGACAACTACTCTCCAGAGATCAACAATCAGAATAAATACACTCCACAGTCCATGTTTAGTGTCTGTCATTAAGGAAGATGTCACCCGGTGCAACAGTGTGGCTCTTTTATGAGTTTTTAATACTTTTAGGACAGCAATCGAGGTCAGTGGCACAGAGGCATTGGCTGTATCAGATTGTAACAGACAGGGGACTTGGTAACAAAAAGATAAACCGCCAGTCTTATTATTTAAGGGAGTTTAATATTGTAATAAAGCATCGGTTTAAAAAGCTCTTATTTTGTATTGAGCTCACTGCTGTCATCCGTCATACCTCCTCTGTCAGCCCTGTGGCTCAGAGTATGAGTCACATTGTCGGCACGCCAGGTGTCATTAGCATTTTCTCCCTGTTCCACCTCCTTATCCAACCTGTTTGGCAGGAGACACAGGGGAGGGCCTGGCTCCTCTCTTGCCTAACAACCACACAACACCACCGGGAGTGAAAAGACGCAGCGGAAATACCAACCTGGGGCAACTGAGAGGGAAGCTAAGCTTAGGGCAAAAAATTACCACTAAGATTGAAGTTGAACATTCAGATAAAACAAGCTATGGTGAAGACTGTCCAATGACTAATCATATGCAGAAATAGCCTAATGTTGTCCCGCAGGGTTGGAACAGGCTTGACAAACAGTTTGTGACTTTACTGAGCTAAAAAAAGTGACTTTATTTAATACAATATGCTTGATTGTCAGTTTCAAATATTTGACCACAGCAGCCTCTGGTTCTCAATTTGTTATAAAACCACAGGTTCACTGGCCTTGTGACACTTCACATTAAATCCTGTTATGAGCTCAATGTTCTTTCCAGTGGTGTTGCTAAAATTATGTAAGAGTTCTTCTCTTAAAATACATTTAATAAATCTTTTTCCAAGACACTGTCAGTAGAAAATATGCACAAAGCATTCTCAGAAACCTCTTAGAACTGAAATGTGTGGGCAGCAGTGCTATTTATGGAAAAATCAAAAGTGGTGTGCCAGCACAACATTTTGTTTCATCAGGCTGACTTCTATATAAGGCTCTATCCAAGCTATTCCTCTTTTCTTAGAAAAAGAGACACTTCCCTCTCAGCTCCAATCTCATAAGGCAGTTAGCATGCCCCATGGTAACCCTCCTTAACCAGAGGAAGCGGCCACTATCAACAAACGGCTCATTGGTGTATCTCTAAAGTCGTCTACTCATGATGAGTGGTAAAATCGTTCTGCGCTGGCTGTGCCATTGTTTTCCTAAGGGGAGAGCGGTGCCGCCTGACTAGGCGATACCTTTGGCGTGGCGCACCGTTCAAAATCGCCAACGAGCGCTGCGATCAAAGTTCAAATCATTTCAACTTTGACCTTGTTGCCACTGACCCCCAACGAGAACAGCTGCAACTGTTGTTGTTGCCGAAAAACAGTGGGTGGCGTTCTCTTTTTTTGGGGAGATATTTTACCTGCTGCCTCTGCAAGTCTCTGCACCCAACCTCGCAGTGAGTGAAGAGCAAAACTCTTATCATGTGAAGGCAGCTTCACACTTGGGAGACTCCCACAGCACAGCCAACGTGCTTCTGTACCGACTCCATGATCAAAAATCCAACACAAGCAACCAACTTTTTCACAGCCACTTCCACTATATTTCAGTGTCGGTGTGTGGTTGACTTACTTAACACCCACTTTATTCACAGTTTTTCACAGTCAGCTCTTAAAAAATTGTCCATCATGGTTAACTATGAGGTAGTGGTTGGGATAAGTGCATTTCTGACAGCTGAATGTACAATTTGAATGACTTATAACAGGAAGAAAGGACTAAGATGCTACACGTTTTCAATGAAACATAATTTCCCCCTTTTACATACATGCAATATTAGCCCATAGATATCCAGGATATCGTATGATTCACGATGGCCACGGGTTTGCGATTAGACCACAAGGCAAACAGCTACATTCTTCATCATTATCAGTTCTCGATTACAACAGACTGGGAGTGCTGACCAACCGCTACAAGGCCAAATTCCAGAGCTGGTCATTTTGTGACCAATCTACATATTGCATCTTGTTATTTGGCGATACACTCAGTTCCAAGTTTAATCAGGTACACCAAGCTACATCAAATGCAGTCCAACAACCCTGCATTAAACCATGAGAGCCATAAGGTTCAGTATGTTTTTGAAGCATCTTTATAGAAGTGTTGTAGTTCAGTCTGTTGAATTATACTGCATAAACTAAGCAGAGTTTAGTCTACCCATAATTGATATAAATGGGGTGGCCATATATTAAAAAACACTCTACAAAACTGCAGGATGTTGGTCTACTATAAAAACTTTAATAGACAAAAGTATCATAGCATCTTAGTCCTGTTAATGTCTCCACTATTAGGCTAACAGGAACCCTGGATGTCAAGGCTGTAACACGGTAATGAGAAATTCCCATTAAGGTTTCTCTCAGGGACGACCATCTCCTGCGCTGTCAAAGATATCAGAGAGCTTAGCAGTTTCTTGCTGACCCCTTGCTTTACACACAAAGCGAAGATGATATGGACATACACTTACTCAGGCTTTAATATCCCTGGAGCGACAGGTTGAATGGCCATGGCAGCAGCTATATATTGAAAAAGGCTGCAGAACAGAATGTCACTTTTCCAGACTAGCCCACGATGCCCACACATGGAAACACCTGGGTGTGTGCATTTATGTCACTTGGTGCATACAGTGCTCACTCCTCCAGTTTACCGCATAGACAGAGAGTATCCATCTCGACTTTAGATGTGCCGTGGTGGATCTCTTTCTGCTGAAGGTGCAGGCTGTGGGGATATTGGCTTGTCAACAACTAGCTCCATGCGCTCGGATGTGCAATGTAAGTGTTCCTTTCTATCATTTGAATAATTTTATCAAAACACATTCATCTACATAAACCCTGAGAAATGAATACAACACCTTTCTGAAGATTTGGCAACCGTATTTAACCTATATGGACTCCTTACCAACACCTATATCGGATTTGATATAGCAAAATTGTCAGACTTGATACATCATTAGTCATCTGAATAAGTCAGAACACTGCATCTTGTTATTTATGATTTCTTTATTTGTTTATTTAATTTGTTTTTTCTATATCCTTTTTAATTCAATTGATCGTTAACTAGCCTATACTCCTTTTGAGTATATGGTTATTTTTCAGTTTGTATGTGGGTGGGATAGGGAGGGAATTTGGGGCAATGTTTGTGTGAGTTTGTGTTTTGTATATTTGGTTAACTAAAAAAAATGTTGAAAATAAAATATTCTAAAAAAAAAACACATTTCAGCTTGACTCAAGACATACTATTTGAATCACTACATTTTAAAGATTTGAAACTCCTTTCTATCATTTTTGCATTTGAATAATTTCCACAAAAAAATACATTTCAGCTTGACTCAAGACATACTATTTGAATCACTACATTTTAAAGATTTGAAACACCTTTCTATCATTTTTGCATTTGAATAATTTCCACAAAAAAACACATTTCAGCTTGACTCAAGACATACTATCTGAATCACTACATTTTAAAGATTTGAAACAAGGTCACATGTGATTAAAGGAGGTCACTTTAGCCTGTCTTTCAGCTCACCTTGACAGCTATGTAACTAACCTTGTTGTGTGCATCTATCTGCAAGAAGGAACTGTGAATGTGAAGTCTTGTCACTGATTAATACGACAGCATCACCTCAGATGCTGCAGCAGCATGCATGACATTTACATTCAGTATAGTTGACATTGACAGAAAGAACTCACCAGAAAAAGGTGTTGGTCCCGTCGTCATAGACTTCACACTCCGTATGTCTCCTATGCATGCTCTCCCTGGAAGACTGCTTCATCACATTAGCTCTGGTATGCGAGCTCTGCTCCGGACAAGCCGGCTCCACAGAGCCGTTTTTCACCTGCTCGGAGGCGGCGGATGTTGCGCACTTGCCGGTAGCGTTGATCGCTGCTGCCACGGTGCTTTTCTTCGACTCGGGCTTTGTCATCATGGCTTTCACCCACCAGCCAACCAGCCAACCAGCCTCAGCTCTCAGTGCTTTGCAGCTGATCCTGTGCTGGTTTTATTCCTCCTGAGCTCCACTCCTCTGTACTGTCATCCGAGTCAGCCCCACCCAAGTGACTGTCAGCATCCTGAGGTGGTCAGAGAGGAAATGAACGTTAATAAGACATATACTAGAGGAAGAGAAGAACCTGAAAATCACGTCCTGCGGTTTGTTTGACTCCTGGTCGCACAGCACATCACATATGTAGTCAGAGACTTCTTCTTCTCCTCTTGACACCGCCTACTTTACTCTTATCAACGCATTTCTGCACAAAATAAACATGTCATGTGTCAACAATGGTTCATCTCTTGTTTCTTTCTTGTGTTGCTGTGATGCAAAATGTCTATTCTTAATGTGCACATTTATTTATTTCTCTTAATTTATGTGACATGCATTTAAATAAAGTGCAACCAATGCAATGCATGCAGGACTTGCTGATTTGTTTTCCATATTATTATTTACTTTCTGTCATAGACCACTAACAGTGAATTCATCCATAGGCTTTCAGGTGTCTAACTAAACAAATCACAGTAGAAAACATGCTGGCTAAGTAGGTTAGCTAACATTAAGGATCATAAAAGGAGGCTAGAACACGCGTCATATCTGCAGGAGGGTTTTACACATGCGCAGTAGAATAATAATTTTATTTGTAGAGCACTTTTCAAGCATAAAGTGCTTTCCAAGGAAATTCAAATCACGTACAACAGAATACACTGAAACATAAATAATTAAATAAAAAACAATATAATGGGAAAATAAAGAAACAAACATACATATTCATAGTTACATATGCACATATATAAACATTTCTGGTGTGCACTCGCCAAAATTGAGCCAATCACAACGCACAGTTATGAATGAATGAAAGACTTTATTTCGAACATAAAAATAAATAAACAGATACAAAATAATAACAAACAAAACAGGCCACCTTTCCTGTTTGCTGCTGCCTTTTATTAAACCAGATAATGATCTTATACTGCACTAGAGCTTTTACTCTTCTGTGTTATACTCTATTTTAGCTTCTATCCTATAGCTTTTATTTTTAGCTTGTTTTTATTTTCTAATCTTTAATGTTTTTATAACTGTTTTAATTATGTCTTAATGTTCTTTTGCACTTTGTCGCAATGTTCTTAAATGTTTATGTAAAGCACTTTGAAATGCCCTGTTGCTGAAATGTGCTCTACAAATAAAGCTACCTTGCCTTAAAGGTCCCACATTGTAAAAAGTGAGATTTTCATGTCTTTTATATTATAAAGCAGGTTTAAGTTCTACATAAATACTGTGAAAGTATCAAAACGTTCAATATACACACAGAAATACACACAGCCCGTATTCAGAAATTGTTCGTTTGAAACAAGCCGTTAGGATTTATGTCCATTTGTAATGTCACAAATATACAATATGTAGACCATTACACGGTTTTAAACGTAAACATTCTAAATGTGTCCCAGTTTAGTACCTGTTGCAGTGTATGTAAATAACATCAGCTGACAAGAAGTACACATGGACCCAAACTGTTGCCAGGCAACGCAATTCCGTTGAAATGCACTAAAACGGAGCGTTTCAGACAGAGGGTAAATACAGGTATATTCAGGCAGACAGGATGAGGAAAATAACGGGTTTTTTTTATATTACTGCATGTAAACATGTTCTGATAGAAACACAAAATACAAATAAGCATTATATGGGACCTTTAAATTATAACCCCATCCAGGTCATAAAACATCACACTGCGCATGCGTCATATCCCATAACCCATCCTCCTTTTATAGTCCTTGGCTAACATGTAGCAGGCTAGTTAGTGTGACTAGTTGACCTTGTTAATAAAGGCGAAGTTGACGGAGAAGCTTGTTAACAATTAACCAATAATACCGCCATTAAAGTCGAGTTATGTGTTATAAACTGTCTTTACGTTTAGCTATTCCGTGACGTTCAGTTTAAGCTAACATGAACTTACCAGTTGATTTAAGCTGCTACATCAGAGCAGAGCGCTTTAAATCCGGTTTGTTTTGTAGGAAAAGAACAATAATTCAGAGTTAAACTGTGTCACAGCCCGCCTGGAGACTGTCTTTACTGAGAGGACACACATTTAAACCCGCTGTAGACTGTCTCTGCTGCTCTCCAGACTCTCATCACATCACATGGAGGGTTTATTCATGCTAACTTCATGCTAACAGCAGCAATGACACCGCATCCGGTCTGTTCTCTTCAAAATAAAAGACGCTCCTATAGTCTGACATGGAAATGTGTTTTTAGAACATTTTATTTATTTTATTATATATATACAAACTGAAAGAGAACCATACTCAAACGGAATAGGCTAGTCTTGAGTCAAGTGATTCACATGTTTTGTTATTTCAGAGTTCTTTTTGCCATAGGTTTATTTTATCAATAATTTAATTTAAAATCAATACACGGGCTAAATAAAACCTGGGACCATTAAAGTAACCGTGTTTATTCCCATTGAATAAGACAGCATTTAGACATTAACCATCATTGTGGCATGTCTTGATAAACCACAGTGAAGTTAATAATAATAAATAAGGTCTATGACTCTAAATTAGAAAAGTTCTGATCAGTCAGGAATAGGCCTGGTTTTAAATATGAATAACTATTACAGACTATGGGCTATAACACACTAGAAGCCTGATTCTCCTTTACAATAATTCACTACATGTTTACAATCAGACAGGCAAACTCATTAAAATACACACTAATTAAGATCAGTGTATATGATGGAATAGTACCATTAGAATGTACCAGAGGTCACCAAAATTAGGCTTTTATTAAAATAAAATTCTCCGCGGGGGCCATCTAGATATGAGGAGATGGGAATCAGACTTCCATGTAATTGCTATACACTTCCTGGCGATGCATAGTGCTATTTCTAAAAACTTTTTTTGAAAGTTTCTTAATGGAAATGTTTTTTTATTTTGAAATCTCAATCTGTAACTCGGAAGTGTGTTTCCTGTGATGTTGTTGTGTTTGACAGTCTGACCTATCTGGCGGGTTTAGCTGAGGATCATCCATTTAGACGCTTTGTTTTGTAACAGTTGATGAGTTAATGTTAAAGCTTTGAAATCACTTAGTAACAGTGAGTTTAGGCTACATTACAGGTTACTTCACCACAGTGAGGCTGTTTAATGGGTTAAAACTGCTAAATTATGTTCTCAAAAAAGCGTGTCAACATGTTTGTGTAATTTGTTATGTCGTCATTTCCGTTCACTGTTGCAAGAAATGAGCAAATACTGTAATACAAAAATAAATACAAAAATAGCACATAATAATAAAAAACATTTAAAAAGAAAAAAATTAGAACAATAATTTCTTCAGCAAATTGTATTATCTATTATTAAATTTTATTATTACAAACTAATTTAAAAGGAAAAAATAAGCAAATGAATTGAATAGTTATCATTTGTAAAAATATAATAAAAATAATGATAAAAGATTATGATGAGCTAACTGGTTGCAGCTTTTGATTATCACATTTTTCCAGAAGATAGTTGTACATTGCAGTCTGCTGCTGGATTAATTAAAGAGCTTAAAGCAAATGCATTGCAAAAAGCATTTTTTTCCCCTAGCCTACACCTCAGTCGTCATTAGCCGTGATGAATAAAGAAATGAGCAAATACTGTAATACAAAATAAATCAATAAAAATAGCACATAATAATAAAAAAACATTTAAAAAAAAAAGAAGAACAATAATTTCTTCAGCAAATGTTATTATCTATTATTACATTTTATTATTTCAAACTAATTAAAACAAATGTAATAGTTATCGTTTGTAAAAAAAAACGAAAAACTAACAATAATAATAACAAAGATAAAAGATTATGATGAGCTAACTGGTTGCAGCTTTTGATTATCATATTTTTCCAGGAGATAATATTCAAGTTGTACATTGCAGTCTGCTGCTGGATTAATTAAAGAGCTAAAAGCAAATTACACAAAAACAATTTTTTCACAACATGGCAACCCAAATGATCTAGTCTATAAAACATGAAATGAGTGATTGACTATCCATAAAGTTACATATTATTAAAACCTTTACAATGTTTTTTTCTTTCTTGAAACTTCATGTTTATAGCACCATAAAGCATTGTAGTCACATGCACTTAAGAAATCTAGAGATTCAAAACTCGTGGCTACTTTTAATGTAAGATGCATAAGATCTCCTCTCTGTCAGCCAGTGTGGTGTAAACTCACCCAACCGTCTTCAACAGCCTGATTTGCCCACAGATGGAGCAGCTGCTTTCTGTTCTTCAACAACTACGAGAGAGAAGCTTTTAAGAGCTTTCCAAGCAGTCACTGTTGGGCAATTTTTAACCTTTGCTTAGACTCCACCACCAAGTTTGGCTTGTCAAAGATACATTCAGAAGATTCTCCTTGAGACTTAATTTTTCAGCTGGGAAAATCTCTCAGCTGACCCCACATGGCAAAACCACCTTTATCTATTTCAGGGTTAGGGAGGCCTGTGGTAAAAAGAAAAAAAAGCTCTTCTGAATGAGGACTTTATACTTTTACTCAACTGTATCTCAGAGGAAATTATTGCACTTTTTAACTCAACTACATTTATGTCGGACGGTTGGAAATGACATTCAATCATGACCTATGATTGATCGTTAATCAAACAGCATGGTGGTTACATTAAAGTAATTTATATTATAGGATTCAAGTGCTTTTTCAACCACTATAGGCATTTACTTTTTTTGACTGATAAGGGGTCTTCTTTGCACATTGCTTTGTAGTGATAAGCTGACCTTTGAGTTTATTTTGTGAAAAAATAAAGGAGAGAGAAAAAAAGTGTGTGGGTATTATAGTACCCAGAGCCAAAGGCAACATTCTCTGCAGTCTGGATGAACCATAACGACCACTGAAGGTCATAAACTGTGAAGACAGAGGTTTTGTTATTGTAAGGGTAAATGAATAGCAGAAGTAGCCCAAGGCTTTGAGTATTTGTCTAAACTCAGTTTATAATGTTTGACTGTATGCCATATAAAACACTTAGCATACAAACACAAAAAAAACCTTGAGTGATGCTGCTCCTTTGAAGACATTTATTGTCTCTAAACAAAGAAACCACAAAATTACAAAGAAATATAAAAACTACAAAGCTTCCAACAATACAAATCTGCCCTTTTTACACGCTGTAAAATGCAGCTACAAAAAAAAATGGAGAAGCCGAGTTCAAATGTAGTTCAAGGGACAGCGAGACAAAAGCACATATCTTTATAGTCTTATCTTGAAAGGAACGGCACAAGTCCAGTGCAAACAGTGCAGAGCTGCCTTTCCATCATTTATTTCAATTGACTTCTTTGCTGCTGCTACAGAAGTATTATGAAAACATTTCAAGAGCTATTTTTAACTACTGAACAAGCAACTCTGTAAAAATGTTTTTAAAGCTCTGGGCACAGGTCGCTGTATTTCAGAGCATGTTTGACTGAAACATCAGCCTATTGGATGACTGATTTATACCTGTTGGAATCTGCAGGGCCGGCCTCGCCTTTCAAATCAAGATTTTTATTTTCATAAATAACTGTTTTTATTATAATATAAATAAACAATTGGTCCCTGATATTGTTGGCTGACTTAACACTTTTATTAAGTCAGTTTCAATACAATTTACGTTTTTATTAACAAATAGGTGTGGCCGGGCAGATGACAAAGTGTGAGAAAGAGAGTTTATAGGGGTGAAAAGTGTATTTCTTTATTTGTTCATTTGTTACCTCAATGTAGAAAATGTGAAAGGGCTCCCACCAGCATTTGTTTTTAAATATATATATATATTTTTTAGAGGGCGACCAGTGCCCCCCAGAGGGTGGTGCCCTATAGTTGACGTCTATATGGCCTATGCCTTTGACTGGCCATGGGAAAATGGAGTGTATACATTTTTATAAATTGTTTGTTAGAAGGAGGGTTGACTTTATAACATTCTTGCCTTTATCCTACAAAAATAAGAACATCATTTGTTGGTTATGTCATATTTTTTGGCAACATAACAATAGCTTTTGGATGAGGCTTTTTCTGTTCTATTTTTGTTGAGAAAAATTAACTATAGTAAATAAAAACGACGGCGATATCAGCTGTCATCTATCAGAAAATATTTAAAGAGTAAAGAATAAAACCATAGGAGTTCACAAAGCCGGCATGTGTTATATCAATACATCCAGACTAGAGTAATAAAGTAAAAGAGGATGTACAGAATGTAGCTGCAGGGCTTTAGTCAAATAAACCCTCAATAAACTTATTATTTGCTGGAGTCTATCAATAGATGCTGGTACTCCACACATTATTAAATGACTGAGGCTATGCACTGAATCAGCTGCTTTGATTAGACATTGCTTTAAATCAATAGACATGTATGGTTATTTGTAGGGCTGTCCTCGACTTGGTCGACCAACACACAATACGATTTTGACAACTAATCGATTAGTTGATTTAATCAGCAGATCTGTAAAACTGAGTTTCTCCACAAAGAATCACACAATAGAAAATAATAGATCTCTATTGTCATTGTGCTAAGAACAATGAAAATCTGTTAAGCGGTTCTTCAGCTGTGTGCAACATAAAAGTACGTAAATAAGTAAAAACAACAAATAACAATGGAAGCAGAATAAATATATATATATCAAGACAAGCGATGAGAAAAATGAGATAAAGTGACAAGTGCAATGTTGGTTAAGTAGCAGCACGGTGGTATAGCAGCAATATGTGCAATATGATGGTAAAGTGTGTAGTGCGTAATGAATGGGTGTATGTGATATTTGCTCACAGCAGTCAGTCTTTTTCAGACAAAACACAAAAGCACCACCTTAAATCTGAGAGATGTGCTCATAAGTTTCTTGGAAATAAGTCATTCAGCGTGAAAAAACACATAAAATATTACTAAGCGACTAAAGAAATCTTAGTCGACTAGGACCAAAACGACCAATTAGTCGACTGAGAGGGGGTAACCTTATAAGATAATAGAAATGTCATCATCAGATATTGTGTGTATTCTATAACTAAATGAGCTTAGAATGTAAAATCATCTGTTTTCTTTCTGCTCTCTGCACACCTGACGTTCCATCAAACAGGAAAACGTAATGAAGTGTTTGTTTAGCTCATTGCTGTTAAAAGATATGTCTCTGAAAGGTCAGCTTACAGATACAAGCATAATGTGGCGGCGTGTGTCATTAGGTATAGGAAACAGTGGCTAACTCATCCAGGAAATCACTCCAGCCGGGCGTGACAAACAATGGCCAACTTCAAGTGGAGAAAACTGTTTTATGGGTGTAGCATGTGGCTGTGGGGGTCAAATTACCACGTATCTTCCTTCTGAAGGGGCCTGTGGTGAGGCCTGCAGCATCGGTCACATCAAAAGGATGAGTTTGTTCAGGTGAGTGGTCTGGGTGGGGGTGGGGTGGGGGGAGAGCAGTGAAATGGCCTTTACAGGTAAAAAAACAAACATCCAACCACGGCACAAAGGGCACAAAACTCTTGTAGTTGATTTCATGTTTTAACAGCAAGAAAAGAGGTAGTTTAAGGCTACATCCACACGCCTGAAAACACACATCACTTGACCATTCTCGTACACTGGGCATGCGCGCGTCGGTGTAAACAGGAAAGCAGATTGTCTACTCTGCGGTTGGTTGATTAGTTACAGAAAATACAACATCTTCTTCCTATAATAAATGTCTTGTTTGATACTTAAGCTCGTCCTCCAGCTTTCCCACACATGCCCTCAAACAGAGACAAATTTAGTAGAGAAAAACAAGTTTTATTTTTCAAACGCGGTCACAAGGCTGCTACTAGGTTACTGTAGTCTGTCTTGCTCTTTCTGTCTCTCTCACACACACACACATCGAATGTACTTTAAAAACAGTTAAGTTGGTATCACATATACTTCAATATATACATTTCAATTACATTTATTTGAAAAGGGACAATGTACAGTTATCAACATTCAAACAAACGTAAATGTACCCGAGTTAGCCAAGAGGCTATAGCTTTCATCGGCAGTCCCTTTGCCAGATGTTGTTAGGCAACCTAGAATAATAGAAATAATAGTTTCTGCTCCACTACATTTGTCTGTTCAGGAATCATATTATACTTTTAAGTGTAAAGAAAACGTTTGTGTCCGCACTGATGACTGTAGGCTACTCATACTGTACTTGTATTTTGTCAACGAATGTTGTTTAACTGTATTTTATATGCTTTTACCAATGTAGTCTTGCACATATTGCACGATATTTAACTCTGAGATGTAATGGAGTAGAAGTATAAAGTTGCATAATACCGAATTTATCTTTGCGTTATCATGGCCTTTGAAAACATTAGCTGATGATATCTGTTTGTCTGAGGAGCAGAAGTCAAGTTTCTCCAACTTGTCAAAGTAAATCTGTGACCAGTTTGAAACTGAGGAATAAGATGTGACAAGTGAAACAATTTTCAGTTCAGGGAGAGTTTGATGTCAGATTTTTAAGTCCTTTTAATCATCATAGCCTGTAATCCACTTTATTAAATACAAAGAATATTAATAAGATAAAAGTTGGTACTTTATTTAATAATTTGTGAGATACAGTTTGTTTTCTCTGCATATACTGCTTTAAAACAGGCTAGTAAAAAGGGCCTTGTTGTAGTATGTAGATTTCACCACTAGATGGAGCCAACACACAATACAGAGCGATTTCTCCCTGCAATGATCACAGAGAAGGAATGTTTTTGATTCATGTTGATGATCAGGCTCAAAACAATGACAATGATCAGTAGGTAGGTGTGTCATTAATCATAGCTCAACTTAAGAGACCAACCATCTTCATCTTGTCAGTTTTATGATTAAAAGAACAACAACAACCAAGAAAAAATGCTTTAAATTAGGCCTGTCAAAGTTAACGCGATTATAACGTGCCTAACCTATCAGTTTTAAAGCTGGAGTAAAGATACTGGCATCATATGAAACTACAAAAATTAAGGAATCCATCGGTACCAACCATGTCATACTACAACATCAGCTTTAAAGCTAGAGCGAAGAATCTAGCATCATATGAAACTAGAAGGAATCCATCAGTACCAACCAGGTCATACTAGCTTGTCATGAAGGAGGTTAAATAACGCTCCAAACTTACGCTACATTTTGGCGAGGATATAGCATGGCCATTTTCGAAGGGGTCTCTTGACCTCTGACCTCCAGATATGTGAATGTAAATGGGTTCTATAGGTACCCCCGAGTCTCCCCTTTACAGACATGCCCACTTTATGATAATCACATGCAGTTTGGGGGCAAGTCATAGTGAAGTCAGCACACTGACACACTGACAGCTGTTGTTGCCTGTTGGGCTGCAGTTTGCCATGTCATGCCATGATTTGAGCATATTATTTTTTGCTAAATGCAGTACCTGTGAGGGTTTCTGGACAAAATCTGTCATTGTTTTGTGTTGTTAATTGATTTCCAATAATAAATATATACATACATTTGCATAAAGCAGCATATTTGCCCACTCCCATGTTGATAAGAGTATAAAATACTTAATACGATTAATCAGGATTAAATATTTTAATCGATTGAGAGCCCTACTTTGAATTTATTTGAAAGACATACAAAAATCACACCAGCTGTATAAGGAGCAATTTTACCCCAAAGTCATTTATAGTAATTTGTCCCAATAACTAAATAGCCTTATGATGTCTTGTCTGTCCTCTCATATTATTTTGATGCAGAGAATATGTTTACAATTTAGTGAAATCAGGAAATTATTATTCATTATCGATAATAAGATTTGTCCTTTTGTGTGTCCAGGTGCTGCTTACCACCTAATGATATATGTCTATTTGTTGCATCATTAGAGCTGAATCACATGTCCAACCGGAGGGACTGAGCATCACCTGATTCAGAGACCTCTAATGGAACATGTGAATCATTTAGGCTGCCTGCTGCACACAGTGGGCATCCTGACACCCTCCCCATGTGGTCTCACACTTTAAATCATGTGACTCTGACTGAGCATCGCTCACATGTCAAAATGTGCCCCATCATCATCCTAATCATGTGACATCATGGTGTTACAAGAAGGTGTCTGGTAAACAAAGAGTCACAGATTCAAACCCCTCAACAGGACAGCCACAGTGTATTATTATTATTGAGCTGATATGTTCAATCAATCTCAGGAAAAGTTTAAATGAATTAAGTTATTGAATGATAGTAGATTACATCGAAAAACTTGTTTAACTCCAATTAAATTACTTGATTATATGATGTCGTATTATGTGTTTTTACTTCTTGAAAGCCTAACCAGGGAAAAGGTCTGTAAATTAGCTACGGCTAGAAGTCATACATGTATTGCATCGGTTGCACTTTATTAAATGAAATGTCTACATGTATTGTCCCTGTCAAATCAAAGAAAGAAAGAAATTTGCACATTAAAATATAAGATAAGAATAGATGCAATAAAACGCTATTGATCCAGAGGAAACTTATAGCATCACAACAACACAAGAAACAAACATGAGACGAATAAGAAATTTAGTTAAATTGGACATAATATCTATATAAACTACAGCATGTTACCCAACACCAGTGTGCATACATTTAATGTATGTGCAATTTCCTGATATTCCACATCAGGCCTTTCTAACAAATGTCTTCACTAAAGATTGACGTCCAATGTTAAAAATATATGTAATATGAATTTAGGTGCTGCTGTCATTTTGCTGCAATTGCACGTTTAACCCTGTAAAGCCCAAATTAAATAAACACAATACTGTCTGGCTAGCCTAGTGGGCTCTCTACTAATCATACTAGGGATTAATACTCATTGACTATATAAATGTGGTCTTGAAGAAAAAATATTTACATTTTTTTTACACTTAAAGCTTAAAGTGATGTTTGTAATTTTGCAATTGTGGGCCTCACAGGGAAGAGCTCGTGGTGCAGTACCTCTCCTGAGCCACTGAGGGTCGCTATGCACCTTTTATCCACTGCTATAGGCGTTGTCTGTCTGTTTGCTCCGACTGGATGTAGACTGCAGGCTGGAGACTCTGCAGACACTTTATGCACTCGAAGATATTAATTGCATTGTTATGATGTGAAGGAAAGTTATAGTATGTTACAACAGAGTGAACTGAATGAGCATACTACAATAATGATGCATGATATAATGCATAATCTGTTACACACCAATAATTATCCTGCACGCTTGCACACACACACACACACACACACACACACACGCACACACACGCACACACACACACACACACACACACACACACACACACACACACACACACACACACACACACTAGCTGTGACAGCCGGATTGTGTCATTAAATCACTGCACCTTTGTGCTACTGGTAGACTACTTTGTCTTTTCTTTTTGGTTACAGCAGCCTAAATTGAACATGACATGTCTTTTTCACTACAATTATTTTATTTGTTTGTTGATCTGCTAGAATTAAAAAAATAAATAAAAAATAAATTCATCATTTCATGTTAGGAACAATTCTGCTCAAGAAGAAGAAGAAGAAGAAGTGCTTTGTTTAAAGAGTTGAAAACTGCTCAGCTGGTCTGAAATCATTAGTTATTTTATGACCTGCTTTCTGTCTAACTGTTGTTTACTTTGCTCATGTGTGTAAAACCCTGCAGACGGCTGAGTGGAGAGGAGCTCTGGTATTATTGTGATGACAGAGAAAAGAAAGGAGAGTGTGTATTGGGACAGGAAGTCAAACATCGGACAGAGAATATAACCAGTGAGATAACATCTCCTATTTATTTCTATCAGCATATTAAAAAAAAAACACAAACCAATGATTATAAATTAGTGCTTTCATGTAACATAAGACGATCGATCCCCTATTAGTCCATTATCGAACAGAGCAGCACTTGTGCGGAAGAAGCAGGAAATAAAGTCCGATAACACACTGTAAACAATTGCTGTTAATTTACAGCAGGATTTCAACAGTATTAACCTGGTATTGCTAAAAACAGTGCTTTACTGTTAATACAAAAGAAAACCTGTTAAATTACGCTCAGAGGCCGTTTTTTAACTGAACTATAATGCATTCTTAAAAACATCACTTTACTGCTGATCAACTGTCTAAAGGATCATCAGTAACAGTTTCATGCAGTATTTTTTAAATTCTGGGACCTGATCTGCTCATGTGAGGCTTGTACATTGTACATGATTGTTAAATCAGTGAATTAGCTTTATTGTTCTTCATCACATGTTGTTCTGGTTTGCATTCTGTGCTTGTAGCCAGCTAGAGACACACATTTTGACACAAATGTCAACAAGTGTATTATAGCCTTTTTCCTAACAAGTGCCTTTAATTGTATTTAGTGTGACTATTCCCATGTCTGTAACCTGCTAAGTCTATTCATCTAGGCAAAAAAGAATGTTTATTAAAATGTATGTAAAAAATAAATAATGCATTAAAACAAATCAGTAAGATAATGTAAAAGAAAGGTGAAAAAGCAGCTATATAATGTATCTTTAAACAGTAAATTAACTGTAAAATATTGTGAAATTAATAAAAAAAAACAGTATTTTTCATTAACAGTACAAAGCTGTAAATTTCAGCGACAGTATAATAATGTTAATTTTACAATAACATAAAGGCAACCCTGCTGCCAGTTCTTTACTGTTATTTTACTGGGAAATTCTTAACAGTGTAGATGCACAGCCACCAGCAGCTGCTTGTGTAAGCACCCATACATAGGTGATCCAAAAAAATGCAGCTCCATCAGTTTTGACGCTGACATGGTGTTTATTATAAGAGGGGTTGACGCTCTTATAATAAAGAAGCCAAGTCGCTGCGCTCTGCTCGGCGCACAGCCAAATGGGCACTAGGGGCTGATGGGAAATCAGGGTGGAGGTGGGGGGGGGGGGGGGGGGGGGGGTGGAGGGGGGGGGGTTTGCGTGTTTTGGAGAGGGTTGGACTTAACATAGGCAACCAATGAGAGGAGTTGTTGGGGTTATATACTCCACATCACGCAGAAAAGGTGCATTTAAACAGAAGTGTGTGGTGGAGAGAGACGAGGAGAAAGAGACACTATCAACACAACATCAACACCACCTGATACTCTCTCATCAGGGATCAATCAGCCAAATAGGGCAAATCTTATTTTGTGTGTTTTTTTATTGGGAAGATTTTTTGGAGATGTCCAACGTACAGTTCTCATCGAGCAGCAGCGCTCTGGAGCTAACCCTGGTGGCCAGGAGGACGTTTCCTCTCCACAGACGCACCTCCGTCTGCCGCAGCCTCTTCGGACCGGTGGATCACGACGAGCTCAACCGGGAGATGAAAGTCAAGCTGCGGGAGATTTCCGACCGGGACCAGCAGAGATGGAACTTTAATTTCGAGGAAAACACCCCGCTGCTGGATGGGGATTACGAGTGGGAAGAGGTGTCCGTGGATAAGACTCCAGTGTTTTATCAGGACTGTGTGCAGAAAGGCAGGAGCAGGGTGCTGGAGACACCCGTCAAGCAGAGGCCATCCTCGGACTCTGTTCTCCTGGAGAGCCCTGATATGGATGTACTGGAGCGCCTTGCAGTGCCAGAGAGCAGCAGCAGCAGCAGCAGCAGCAGTAACAGCAGCAGTAGCAGCAGCACCAGCAGCTCTCCATGCACGGTGGAGGTGAACCAGGAGAACCGCACAGACAAGCTCAACTCAGGGAAACGAGCTCACAGATTAGACCCGTGTGTTAGAAGCAAAAGAACAGCCACTACTGACACCAACAACGCACACATCACAGGTAAATATATGACATTTTCTCATGTTTTCTCAAATCTCATGTTTAGGATGTTTATTGGCTTCAGAGGTGCGCCCTATAGCTGTATCCAAAATTGTCTGTCGCTTTTTTTTTTTCCCCGTGCGTTTTTTCATCTCAAAGTGGATTTATGTGTAATAATATTTATAATAATGTAAAAAAATTTTTTTGGTTTCTACAGACTTCTTCGTGAAACGAAAGAGAGCTGCTGCTGATAAAAAGTCGAACGATATGAGCGCTTGCCACCACTCTGTGTCTCCAATCCCGGTGGAACAAACTCCACGAAAGAGGATCCGTTGAAGGTATGAAGAATTATTTTATATCATAAACTGTTATTATTATATAAAATCTATTTAAATCTAATATCTATGTATGAGAGTTCTGCTCTGTCACACCTCAGATGATTAAACTGTTAATTTATTAAGAGTTGTGTTTAGCCTGATTGCTGCTTTGGAATTAGAATTTAGAACTTAGAATTTAGAATTTAGAATTTAGTATTTAGAATTTAGAATTTCTGTTTTGTTTTCACTGCGTTACTTGGAAATGATGACGTGCGCCAAAAAAGGAAAAAAGAAAAGAAAACGTAGGCAGTCTTATCTTGGAGAGGGGTGTGGGGGGAGTTTGTGGTGGTGAAATCGCAGTAGTAGTGATAGTAGTAGCTGTAGTAACACCAGTGGTTGGGGGGAGGGTGAATGTGCGTCACTATGTGGCGGGAAAAGGCTCGAGGAGAAAAAGGGTGACGCCTGCTGCTGCTGAGGTTACACATCTCCAGTTTCATCCAAAAAGCTGACGCGCGTCTTTTCTTTTCTGCTCTTTTCTGCAGAAAAACTGATCGTGTTTTGTTTCTTCTTTCAGGTGTTTTTGCACTATTTTGCCTGCGCTTTTTTTGAGGATCAAGACGAGGATGTTTCTCCCTGGTAGTTAAAGAAGGAGAAGAGAAAACAGGAGTTACGGTGTGGAGGAGAAAGATGCCCAGACGCTCCGGTTGCTTCGGCTCGGTGCGCAGCCTGGACACCGGACCAGACTCTCAGGACTGAACGGTTTGGGGGGTGGGTTGGGGGGGTTTTAGGGGAAAAAGAGGACATTTCTCCGAATGACTTCTATCCAGTACAAATGTAGCATTCATTGTTGCTTTTGCATACAGCCACTCGACAGTGTTAAAGGTCCCATATTGTAAAAAGTGAGATTTTCATGTATTTTACATTATAAAGCAGTTTTAAGTGCTTTATAAATACTGTTAAACTATCAAAACGCTCAATATAGGGAGAAATACACACAGCCTGTATTCAGAAATTGTGCGTTTGAAACAAGCTGTTAGGATTTCTGTCCATTTGTGATGTCACAAATATACAATATTTAGACCGTTATGCGGTTTTAAACATAAACATTCTAAATGTGTCCCAATTTATTTCCTGTTTGCAGTGTATGTGAATAACATCAGCTGACAGGAAGTAAACACTGAGCCAAACTTTTGCCTAGCAACACAATTCCGTTGCAATTCTGTTGAAATGCACTAAAACGGAGCGTTTCAGACAGAGGGGTGAATACAGGTATATTCAGACAGACAGTACGAGGAAAATAATGTGTTTTTTGAACATTACAGCATGTAAACATGTTCTAGTAGAAACACAAAATACAAGTATGAACCTGAAAATGAGCACGATATGGGACCTTTAAATGTTTTAACATCTGTGCAATCCTAAATTACTTTAAAAAAAAGAATTGTCTACACTGGCCAAAAGTGTACAGCTTTATAGAGACAATAGCCTATAAATGTTTTTTATGTCTGTTCTGTTTTTTTTCTGTAAATGTAATATTTTAAGTCTATTCTAACTTATAATTTATTTATGTTTCTTTATATTTGTTAAAAAAAATGCCTTGTTGATTTAGCCAAAGGGGCATATTTTTATTTTATTATTATTATTTCCATTTTGTGTTGTATTTTTGTTGTGATGTTTTTTTGCAATCATGTAGCTTACCCATCATAGTAGTCAACACTTGAAAAAAAAAAAGGTTTCTTTGTGTTTCTGAGCCGTTTTTTTTGTGTGTTTTCATACAAGTGCCCTAATTATGTCTTGTAAAAGATGAGAATAAAATATTTTTCACTTCAACTTTAAAGCAGATTTGTTGGTGTGTTTTGTCCCCGTGGGTGTTTTTGAAACCAGATGTGAGTCGAATTAGTCTTGAAACTGAAAACTGAGAAAAGAGACTGTGGCATCTTTGTGTTGTCTGGTTTCTGCCTCGAAGTGTTTTTCTTTTGTTATTTCAGAATTCAGAAAAACAGCTTTCATTAAATGCAGCCCAGACTTTCTCCTCTTAAGAATTGTAAAGATGATTTATTATAAACTGGGGGAAAAAAAAGTTTGGAAACTTGTGTTTGGTCTATTATACCTCTGTTGTTACAACGCTAACTGGCATTGTATTTTACATCGTTGGAAAGCCTGTTTATTGACCTTCACAATGATGTCCAACTTGTAAGGATCATGCATTTGTGGGATGAGCAGCACATTATTGATTATGTGGGTAGCGCCCAAGAAAAACTTGCCAAAATGCTCTGCCAATGGTAAACAGTGTATTCTCATAAGGCTACCAGGAAGCCTGCAATGAACTTCAATGAATAAAGTGTAAAATAGCCAATATGTCTTGTTTGTTCCTTGTTACTGATAGATAGTTCAATCATCCAATCCACCAAACAACTCAAAACAAGAGTCAATACCAACAGGAGAATACACTGTTTACCATTGGCAGAGCATTTTGGCAAATTTTTCTTGGGTGATACCCACATAATCAATAATGTGCTGCTCATCCCACAAATGCATGATCCTTACAAGTTGGACATCATTGTGAAGGTAAATAAACAGGCTTTCCAACCATGTAATATACAATACCAATTAGCATTGTAACAACAGAGAAATAATCCACCAAAACACAAGTTTCCAAATTTTTTCCCCCCAGTTTATTTCACACAAGTATTGCTGCACAGAACGCACAATAAACACCACCAAGAAACCTGAGCAGTGTGATCGCAGACATTTATGACTCTGCAGCTACTTTCATTGAGCTCCACCTCTATCTGTCTGCACTCTGTGCGCTCGTATCTACCTTGCTGGGGGGAAAAAGGCATTGAGACGTGCAGCCTTGGGCCGCATGGCAGCTGCGGGATATAGGCTGGGATTTAAAGGCCCTTTCGCCCCTCTAAAGAAGCAGCAGCTGCCTTTGGATCCCCGCTTTGTCCGCCACGGAGACACCCCCACATCCACCCCAAAACACTCAACAAGCCCTCTAAAGACCCACTCTCACACACTGTTTACCCCGGCGTGGATACACCGGGCGTGGAGGCCACCTGCCAGAGCTGGAAAAAGAAAACTACTAGTCTTTGTAATTGTCCTTTTTTCTATTGAAACAAACCATTCAACAGGTCATACTTGCAAGTTTACCCTTAATTGAAAGAAGCCAAATGCAGCAGTGGCCAGTTGCACACGCAGGAAACAAAAAAAGGCACATTTCATAATTTTCCATAAGTTTTCTCCAATGTGTTTGAATTGCTTTGACTGTCTGACATTGAATGTTTTGATGAAAATGGAGACTTTTGATGGCCAGGGGTGACTTTGTCAGCTCCATGCAGCCATAAGCTCTGACGGGCTTGTTCTGATTTCCAACACAAAGCGCTCTCCGGCTCCATTCTTTCCTTTTTGTTGCCATATGGCAAATCCATGTAGACATAGCCAAGACCCATTCAGTCAGCCACAGAATGTCCTGCATCAGAGAACAAAAGACACTTTGTCTGGCTGCTCTATTGATACGAATGGGGCGAAAAAAAAAAAATATTATAATTAATCTATGGCTATATCCAGCTAATTAACGCCCATATGCCCACGGGGAGCTGGACGGGGCCATTCAGTGTAGTTTTAAATTCTCAATAGTTTACATGTTAAAGACAACAGCTGTTCATGTGTTACTTTAATGAAGTCTCCCTTCTATGCTGGAGACTGGACACATTCAAGGGCTCAAGTCCCCCCTCGGAGTTAAAGGGGTCATCTTCCTTCATTTGTCTCTACAGCTGTGCAACTATATAAAATTTGTCCCAATAAATAGAACTTTAAATCGCTTTCTCAAAAAAAAAGGTATTGAATTTGAAGCTTTACATGAGAGGTCAGAGGTTAAGGCCTGAAATTCAACTCAATAAGCTTCTCTTTAATCAGGAAAAAAAGATCTATATTTTAAATCATTTTAATCAGACTGTCCATGCATACTAAGTGGGATTTGTCATAAAGATTAATGAGCTTCTATATGCCAATAAGGCCTTAATATTTTGTGACAGGATGGACTCTGCAGAATAAGACCATTATATCTTAATTCAGCTCCGCTGTATGTATGATGGGCATAAAGGAAAGAGATGACAGCTAACATACAGACCTCATTAACAAGCCCACCAGAATAGAATATAATTAAACAACCAGCTGCTGATGGAGGGAATCATTACGAGCCCCCAATCTGACCTTTAACTCACAGTTTGTCTCAGTCATCAGTAAAATCATAATCAAATGTTGTAATATACTAAATCTACTATATAACATATATGTAACATTACCGAGTTATGCTGTTTTAAGTGACATAATAAAAATGAAATAGATCTTTTAGTCTGCAATATTGCTTCAACAAAAGCATTTTATTAAAAGCACAATACCTTATAACCTGACTTCATTATCAATATTACTTCAACAAAAGCATTTTATTAAAAGCACAATACTTTATAACCTGACTTCATTATCAATATTACTTCAACAAAAGCATTTTATTAAAAGCACAATACCTTATAACCTGACTTCATTATCAATATTACTTCAACAAAAGCATTTTATTAAAAGCACAATACTTTATAACCTGACTTCATTATCAATATTACTTCAACAAAAGCATTTTATTAAAAGCACAATACTTTATAACATGACTTCATTCCTTTCAATTAGATCAAATCTCATAAATTAATATAAATATAATAAGTTAAATTTAAATCTATTTTACAATATTGTATTACATTTTTCAAAAAGTGTGTAAAAAATAAAACAGGGAGGCAAACAGTTTTCATTTTGTGTCATTTATTTTGAAACTGAGTGATAAAAACGTGCCAAAAAAGGAACGAATAAATTAATATCTTTTCGATCTTTTTTTTTATCAGTGTATTGAAATAAGTGATGAGTAATGTTATATATATAAATATATATAAATATAGACGATCATAAAAGTGAATGCAGGCACACTGAGTCTGTTAATTCTATCTTTAGTAATGAACCACACTAATAAAATCTCCTCAGTTCTCAGTAAAATGCGTCCAAAATGTTGCTCCTTTATGGGTCTGAAGTGGTTTTCCATGCAGCCACTTTCTCCACATATATACAGTGGCTTTGAGCTGCTTCATGCAAATGTAACAACTAAAAATATAATTTCATTTGTTGAGAGAAAAAAAAAAATAATCGCATTTTCCTCTAAAAAAAAAACACACAATTAACGTCCCAGTCTGCAAAGGCTGCAATTAAATATAGAAAAGGAGGAAAAATCAGCCGAGAGGGGGAATTAGCATTTTCCATGACCATCTGGCATCGTTGCAGGCGACAGGGAACAAAGAAGAGCTGGATGGAGAGAAGAGGAGAGGAGAGGCGAGTGTGCCATCGCATTGACCTGCAAATGAGGCTTTGTCACCGAGTTAAAGCTCCCTGACCCCCTTTTGCCCCCCTCACCAACAAAATACTGCTGCTTTTTTTGAACCTATAGCGAAACAAATGAGGCCTGGATTCAGGTCTGAGTGTGTTTAGGGAGCTGCAGATCAAAACAATTATTGGGGAAAGTGCAAACAGTCTGCAGGTCTGTTTCAAGTGTTGCGAGGCTAATTCAAATCAAACAATTTCCAATATTCATTTCGTAGATTTTCTAAAATGAAGGTGCACTGTTAAGAATTTCCCAGTAAAATAACAGTAAAGAACTGGCAGCAGGGTTGCCTTTATGTTACTGTCAAATTAACATTATTATACTGTCGCTGAAATTTACAGCTTTGTACTGTTAATGAAAAATACTGTTTTTTTTAATTAATTTCACAGTATTTTACAGTTAATTTACTGTTTAAAGATACATTATATAGCTGTTTTTCACCTTTCTTTTACATTATCTTACTGATTTGTTTTAATGCACTATTTATTTTTTACATACATTTTAATAAACAGTATTTTTTGCCTAGATTAATAGACTTAGCAGGTTACATACATAGGAATAGTCACACTAAATATAGTTAAAGGCACTTGTCAGGAAAAAGGCTATAATAGACTTGTTGACACTTTTCCCAAAATGTGTGTCTCTAGCTGGCTACAAGCACAGAATGAAACCAGAATAACATGTGAGTGAAGAACAATAAAGCTAATTCACTGATTTTACAATTATGTACAATGTACAAGCCTCACATGAGCAGATCAGGTCCCAGAATTAAACAAATACTGCATGAAACTGTTACTGATGATACTTTAGACAGTTGATCAGCAGTAAAGTGCTGCTTTTAAGAATGCATTATAGTTCAGTTAAAAAACGGCCTATGAGCGTAATTTAACAGGTTTTCTTTTGTATTAACAGTAAAGCACTGTTTTTAGCAATAACAGGTTAATACTGTTGAAATCCTGCTGTAAATTAACAGCAATTGTTTACAGTGTAAGATGTTCAGGTGTTTTAAGGCCTTAAAGGTCCCATATTATGCTCATTTTCATGTTCATACTTGTATTTTGTGTTTCTACTAGAACATGTTTACATGCTGTAATGTTAAAAACAAACTTTATTTTCTTCATACTGTCTGCCTGAATATACCTGTATTCACCCTCTGTCTGAAACACTCCGTTTTAGTGCATTTCAACGGAATTGCAACGGAATTGCGTTGCTAGACAACAGTTTGGGTCCATGTTTATTTCCTGTCAGCTGATGTTATTCACATACACTGCAACATGAAATAAACTGGGACACATTTAGAATGTTTATGTTTAAACCATGTAATGGTCTAAATATTGTATATTTGTGACATCACAAATGGACAGAAATCCTAACAGCTTGTTTCAAAAGCACAATTTCTAAATACGGGCTGTGTGTATTTCTCTGTATATTGAGTGTTTTGATAGTTTAACAGTATTTATAAAGCACCTAAACCTGCTTTATAATATAGAAGACATGAAAATCTCACTTTTTACAATATGGGACCTTTAAATAACACAAATGACTGAAACACAAACTGAATGATGTTATAATGTGGATATATCTTATTGCAAGCTGTGCTTTGACCTCCTGATGACTGTGGCCTGTGGAGCCACTTTACGCACCAAAAAGGCCTCTTTTATTTTGTCTTTTATGCATTTCCTGCACAAGCCTCGCTTTTATTTCACGATTAATATCGATCACAGAGGAACATTCAGCTTAATGGAAATAATTCATCATAATTCTTGTTTGTTTCTCTCTTTTTTTGTTGTTGCCTTGATTCTTGTGTCCTGGGATCTTCAGTGCAATGACATAAAAGTGCACAGAGGGTGTTTTGGGGGTGGGGTGGGGAGGGATTGGGGGGCTGTTTGTTGGATTGTTGGACACCTGTGACCCCCCAATCACCCCCCTCCACTCCACTAGTGAAGGAGGCAGACAGAGGCCCACGTGTTTGCATAAAGGTGATTGTATCCGGAGGAGGGATCTACTGTTTGTCTGTCTCTCTCTATGTGTGTTTGTGCGTCTCTTTCTTTCTTTCTTTCTTTCTTTCTTTCTTTCTTTCTTTCTTTCTTTGTGTGCATGTGTGTGTGTGTCAGATACAAATTGGTGATGTGCCTCAAACAACAAATACTGCACAATCATAAAAGTACAGATATACAGATCCTTATTGGAATATTACAGAAGATTAACAACGACACGTTACAAATACAATAAACCCTCTAAAAAGTTCATATAGAGCAAATTTCATTGATTAAGTCCTAAAAACATTTTATTAGACAGCAGAAGAAGAATTTGAGAATATTATAGGACTATAATGTCATAATTGTGATAACAATAAATACTAAATATTAGGCTAGAATGAAGCCACAGCACAGCTTCAGTATTAAACAGTATTAATGTGTTTTACTCTTAGAATATATACAATATATTTTGAATATCATTGGGCCAATAAATACCATAAAGTACACTAACCGAATAACAAAAAGGCCCTTTAACCAATAATATAGAACTTTTGTAGGTCAACTTATTGTTGTTTTGGTTTCTTCTAGACGCAGACGTGCTCCAGTGTTTTCTCTTTTTTTTCTCTCCTCTCCTTTAGGCCTTTTTTCTCTTTACATCCACTCAGTATTCATGCCTGTGGATAACAAAGAGCACGGCTCAATCCACGCAGGAGGCGGTGTGACAGGGAACTCGTGGCAGCTTTTCAAATATCTTCTTTCTGTCTCCTCCTTTTCTTTGCATCGAGACTTTGGTCTCAGTTGGAACTGGAGGGAGAGGGAGGAGGAGGAGGAGGAGGAGGAAGAGGAGGGGTTAATCAGCCTCCCACCTCAATCTCTAATTCACTTTGCTCTCCCCACGCATCAAGGGGATCGGATTTAACACTGGCCAGAAGAAAAGCAGATCCTTTACAATGTTTCACAACGTGATGGAGCGAGCGAGCGGCTTAATGTCCAGTCTGGGTTGCTGTCTGCACTGCAAACATACACAGCACACTGTATAGAGAGCTGCTTGAATTGTTGAGGTTTAAACTCTAGTTTTTCTTGAGAAATATATTGTGAAAGTGACTTTTAAAATGTGTTTTGAACATTATCTGTCATTATAAATGCAGAACATTTGATAAATATTTCACAAGAAAGTTTTTTATCACATTTTGAGCTTGTTAAAATTAATGTTTTATAACCTTTTGGCCAAACTGTTCATTTACTTTCTGCAGTATGGCTTTGCATTTGGAATAATTCACTTATTGACCTGCAGCTTTGGAGAGATTTGCAAGAAATGCATGCATGCACACTGCAAAAAAATATTAATTTTAACAGGTAATTTGCTCCAAATATTGGCCGTAAAATATTGTGTTAAAACGTGTGCCTCTTGCATACTCTCATTCTGTTTCTTGTTTGTGAGAAATAGCTTTAAAATTGATAAAGATAAACTTCTCCACCTCAAAGACATTTATTATATTACAAAGGAAGCAACGGGGCAACACTGAGGCCTGGGATCTCAACACATTAAGATTTTTTTTTTTTGGACTAATTGTCTTAAGGCGGACATTTTTTCCAGTGTGAAGACCATCAATTAAAGGATGTCGATTCTTTTGTATTGACTGCCAGTTTTCCCGCCTGAAAAGGTGAAGAGGTCACGCTATTGATTTGTGCACCAAACAGCACTGAATTCCCTCATCGTCCTCATTCCACCACAGAAACTGCAGAAAATGTTTTCACATGTCAAAAAATGCTCAAACTTGTGTATGATAATTTACACTGACAAAAATACAGTGCTAATGCTTTAGTATTAGCCTATTGTAGGCCTACATTAGGCTACACTGTATGTGTCTAATTATTTAAAACAGAGATATATTAAAACCCTCTCTGTATTAAAAGTAATTTATAATAATATGTCCATGGATATTTTAGCTTTAGCTTATAGTTAATATGCTTAATATACTTATAATTAAACATGAAAGTAGGCACATGAAAGTAGTTAGCCTACATGTCAACATGTCAAGCAGGAAACATTTAGCTAAAGTCAATCTACATTTCTTTCACCCAACTCTTCACCACTAAACAAACAACATCAGTTGAAGGACTCTGCTCATTAATGTTAACAAGTGTCCTTGAGAAAGACACTGATTCCTGTTTGATTGATCCTGTAGCTGACCCTGAGCTGCACTTACACAAACACACCAGCACCATCAATACATTACCATTAACATATGGTGTGTGTGTGTGTGTGTGTGTGTGTGTTTTAAGAGTGTTGCATTCCCACAGTGGACACACACCAGTACAGCTAGTGATGCTGTGGGATTATTTATGCCTTTACAACACAGACTTTCTGTTGGACTGAAATTCCCCTGTCATCTAAGAAACTTTCAAACAGATTTGAGCAGTGGAAGAACTACCCAGATCTTCTACTTAAGTAAAAGTACAAATACCACAGTCTAAAAATACTCCATTACAAGTAAATGTCCTAAATTCAGACTGTACTGTAATGTACTTAACGTAACAAAAATAAAAGTACTCATTATGGAGAACGGCTCCTTTTAAAATGTTATATTCTTATAGAATATTATGTTATTCTGTTTTTATCACTAACACATTTTAATGTTGTAGTTCTTCAATTTGGAGTCAGTTTAGATACTTTATATACTACGGGGTAGATTAGTAGTACATTACTGCATCATATCACAAAACATATATCATATTTTTATATTTAAAAAGCAACTAGAAGCTAAAGTGTCAAATAAATGTAGTGGAGTAAAATGTACAATATTTCCCTCTGAGATGTAATAGAGTAGAAGTATAAAGTAGTAGAAAAATGGAAATACTCAAGTAAAGTACCTAAAAATTGTACTTAAGTACAGTACTTGATTAAATGTACTTAGTTACATTCCACTACTGCACTTGAGTGTGTAAAAACATATCCAATGTTATGTCCTGTTCCTCTTAATCACAACGAAGTTACACTAAATTTTGGTGAATAAAAAACTGGCATGGCCATTTTCAAAGGGGTCCCTTGACCTCTGACCTCCAGATATGTGAATGTAAATGTGTTCTATGGGTACCCACGAGTCTCCCCTTTACAGACATGCCCACTTTATGATAATCATGTGCAGTGTTTTGGATGCAGTATGAAGGTGTTATTTTTCGTCTATTCTAAAAATGACATGTTTGAATATTTCTGCATACTGGGGTCAATAATCATTCTTGGAATGACATAAATTGGGTATCACTGTAAAGCTGAGACTAGTGGATCCAATGAGCCCAACTCTATTCATGTGTGATGATGTTAGTCCCCAAAGGAGACATTTCATTGTAGTGAGAGACCATTTTTTAAAAAGTTTGACCTCACTGTATAAAATGACCTTTGGTGACCTCTAGGATAATCACAGCCTCATGAAACTTTACAGCCACAAACTACAGACCTAGAGCATTCAGAGGATGGATGGCTTTCCTAGCTATATTGACAATAAGGGGATTTCTGAGCGGTTAACAACAGAAGTGCTCGCCATCCAATCGCCGAAAAATGCAATTCTTGCAGAAATCTCCAAATTTCAAAAGTTTTTTATACCAAATCACAGCATGGCTTTATTTATGTTGTCCCTCAAGGTCTTGGTGTCTTAATGTGGAATTTTGGAGGGATTACTGATCATTTCTATAAATTTTTGAGCAGTAAAAAAATTGTTAAATTTGCACCAAATCTCTGTAAGAAATGGTCTCAACCCAAAAATTGCTGCAACAATTTAAGAGACACAAGTGAGCATTAATTAATTAATTTCTATTTCTTATCATTGAATAACTTGACACACAGTGCTGAGCTGCACTTCAAATGAATATTCAGGTTCCCAGCTTTCAGATGATGTACACCACTTCTATGTGTCATTTACTACCCCTCTAAAAAAAAGAGGGCCGAATTGTAAGGGGTTAAAAAGAAAGTGAGCCTGTCGGCATGAGAGGAAACCGAATAATAGCAATTTTTGAAGCTGATGTTGAAGCTGACAGCGGATGATTTAATCCTACACTGTAGTTTACAGTCGGTGATGGACTGGTGGCGTGTCAGCGTTCAGAGGAAATCATGTTGAGACAAGCCGTCAGAGCAGCGGCTCACGCTCAGTCAAACAACAGCCCACTGTGGCCCTTTTGAGTTTCACACATACTGTACACATCAAAAACTGCGTAGCTTCACTCGGGAGTGATGGCTTTACAACCGGAGAGCCATATGCAGCTCTGCAGGAAGGGGCCTGCTTCATTGTGGCGGTAATTGGACAGAGAGGAGAGAGGAGGAGACGCAGATAGCGCGATGACACTTGAGAAATGAGATCTAACTCCGTCCCAGCGCCAGTCCTGACAGCCAGAGTCCTCCACCTCCATTCTTCTACTCTCTCCCTTTGTCTGGACCCTTTTCAGTCCGCCTGAACCAAACCTGTTCCCCTTCACATCCCCTTCTTGCATGGGGACGTCAGTCCTCTGTTGAGCGGCTGCTGTCTCTGTTTTATCTGTCCATCCATCCATCCATCTCCGACGCCCTCTCCTCCTTTGCTCCTCTCCTCCCGGTCCCTTCTCTATTGGCAGAGCGCTTTTTCTTCTCCTTCAATCATCTTGGCTCATAAAACTTGGGGAGGAGGGCTAGCAGGCTGTGTTTTCAGGGCTGGCTTCACCGCTATGGGTGCACTGACTCGGACTAATGCTATTCACGCCTCACATTTGCTCGCCAGGTCCTGTGAAAAGGGATGGCCACGGCAGCCTTTATGGGACGCACAACAAAGGACCATCATTCATCAGGCTGCAGAGCGCCGAGGAGCGGCGGAGTTCGGGGTTCGTCGCGCTAGCCCCTCAGCTGCTAGCATCGTGTCCGAACACTGTCGCTTTATTTTGAAATAACAGCATCTTGCAAGTTGAGAAAAGTTGATGAGGAGAAATCATGTTCTGTTTGTAGAAAGTTTGATTTGTTCTTTGTGTTGTTGGTGTGTGAGCGTCTGGTGGCGATATAGATTGATAGCCGTACTCCCAGGTCACCAAGCCACTATTAATCTTCACCTTTCCTTGGCTGTTCCTTCACATAGGGCCAGGAGCTTTAGAGGCCCGTTGGCAGCTCACAACAATACCCAGAATGCCGCAGGGCCTTGTCAGGCTGTCTTAATTTGTGGCTGTGGTCCTGGGGTTGAATTCAGCCGCCGCTGGCTGCTTGACCTGCTGTATTCTGTTGGCGGATTAGCAACATCTTTTAGTCTCCACGCAGGGCAACGCCAATGGGCTGATACACAGCCTGCAATTACACAGCAGGAAAGGCCTGCTTAGACACACACACATTCATGCATGTGCACACACACACACACATATATAAATGTTTATGGATGGATAGATGGAAAGAGTAGGGAAAGAGAAGCAGGTGAAGTGGCGGCAGGCCGCTTTGAAGAAGACTTAAGAAAGAGAGAGAGGGAGACTGAAGGGAAACTGTCTCAGTGTGTGTTTTGGGGTTTTGTACTTACACAGTGGGTATTCAGCCTACATTGTGGACATGGAAATCAATGTATCGAGGGGCTGAGCAGCAGCTTATCTTCATAGCGCTGGCACTGTACCCCATCAGAGCGTCAGAATGCCAACAGATGCCCGACAAAGATCGAAATGGCCAAATCTTTTCCAACTCAAATCCATCACAGGGTGTTATTCAGAGGGTGTGACCATGCGGTTGTCCTTTAGTGTGTCTTAGATTCTAGTAAAGAAGCTCCTTCAGCACTGTTGGCAAGTGACTGAATGTTCACTTTCATTGCATTACTACAATATAAATGTCTTTTGACTATTATTAATCTTCTGCATGGATCTTCTTTTTATAAAGATTGTTTTAGAAATTATACATAAATAAATTGGGCAATTACCATTGTGGAATGGCAAGCGCAGTCACCAGGATTTATTTTTGGAAATGTTCGTTTCTGCAAACCATGTTGAATGTGGACGTTTTTGCATATGGTCAGAGCAAGTGATGTAGTATATCAAGTGACTGTTATTGAAAATGACATGGTATAATAGGTTGTGTCTAGAAGGTAATACGCGAATTGTGAAACTCTTGCGAGATGGTTGAGGTGAGGCATTGACCT
The DNA here is from genome assembly GCF_015220745.1 of Sebastes umbrosus. Taxonomy (NCBI): domain Eukaryota; kingdom Metazoa; phylum Chordata; class Actinopteri; order Perciformes; family Sebastidae; genus Sebastes; species Sebastes umbrosus. Next base: position 3,673,127 of record NC_051272.1, read on the forward strand.
TGAATGGTCGAGGTTATGATAGATCGTCGGGCAGCGGGTCTCATGGGAGTTTTTGCAAGTTTTTCTCAATTTGTGGGTTACCTTCTAGACACAAGAATGAAAGTCTACAAAGGGTGGGTGTGAGCAGTGGTGGATAGGTCAAACAAACACAGGGCGTTGTGTTCCGTTAACGTTGTTTTACGTTAACGTGTTTTACGTTAACGTTGTTACGTTGTTACGTTACGTTGTTACGTTATTATATTAACCCTTTTTTATTAACCCCTTACTCTTGACTAAGTAGTTTTGTTACCTAAACCTAACCAATTGTTTCACAACGTTAACTTTGTGTCATTGTGGGTTTCTGCAAGCGTTATACGAAGCGGATATGAAACGTATTTATGAAATGTTTTTTTGTTTCAGAAAAGTCGACATTCAATGTTCCCTGTTGTTTGCAGAAATGGAAATGCCAACATTTTTTTCTAGTGTCTGGGTTGGGAAGGGCCTAATGAGTTGCATTTTAGAAAGTATTTTTGGAGTTTAACCCATACTAGTGACTAATGGAGTATGTCGGCCTCTGCTGCATTCATTATGGCCCATTCTTTTTCAAATCTGTCTCTTGCAAGATTACTTCATCAATTTAAATCACTGGAGTTTCCTTCTCATATTTCAGTTACGGATTCATTTTGGTTTTTATGCATATCATCTGCCAATATAGTATTCTTTGCTGTTTTTCCACCCTTATCTTATTGTGAAGTTCTCCACATGGAATTGTTCGCTTTATAGGCATGCAGTTCTTCATGTTCGTCAAGTCATTCCTATCATGCCAGGTTGCCACTGTTTCATCATTAACAGGCTTAACTTCAGTGGAAGTTGTAGTGGTAGCAGAAGTTGTGGTCCAAGAAAGCAGCAGTGTTGTAATTCCACTGGAACTGCAACACTAAGATTCACTGATAAAAGGTTTAATGTAACACAAGGCATGAACAATATAAAACGCAGAGTTCTCCAGAACTGTGTCCACAGATGCATTTGCACAATGTTACCCCTGAGTAAAACAAAAGACCTGAACACAGATAAACAACAGGCAGATATGCGGCAGGTCAAGCGCAGATCAGAATTGGCAGCGCAGCGCAGCATCTTACAATGCACACAAAGCCTCCAACGATGGGAATGGGGAAATTGGCAAACCTAACATGGTCCCCTGCCATCATCCCTCGCTTCCCTCCCTCTGTTTCACAACAGATGCTATGTTCTATGAAGACACTGTCAGCTGCACAAGAATGGGCCGAAATTTGTCGACAATGACGGTGGGGACCGGGAGGACAAGAAAAGAAGGAAGAAACAAAAAAAAAACGTTGTCAAAGTCTGCGTCTGAGTTAACAATGACGACACAGCACCACGGAGGAGGGCAGCGTGCGAGTGTAGGCGCAGACCTCTCTCCAGGAATAGAACCTATCGCTATGGAAACACACCACCGCCCCTCCCCACCACTATTACTATAGTATACACATACACGCACACTCTTGTCAGCTGCAGGCCAGGCGCTGTCTGAGCCCAGATGGTGGTGAACTGCATAACTCACTTATCTGTCTCTGGCCTCTAAAGGAATGCTTAAAGGCCTCTCCAATTCCCAGCGGACGTCACCAAAAAAGAGAGAGAGAGAGAGAGAGAGAGAGAGAGGGAGAGGCACGCCATCTGCTCCCAGACACCGTGGGCAGCCCCCTTTCCTGTCCGTCCCCAAAAGTCATCCCCCCTTTTTTACCTTCAACCCCCCAAATAACCCTCCTTGTGATCCCTGAACCGTTCCTAGAGAGTCACCGTGGGACGGGAGAGGGGTCACTGGGCTGAATCAGCATCATTTGATTTGTTAAGTGTAATATATCATGTTGTCTCTCCTTATCAAGAGAGGTTATTCATTTTCACTGCTTCAATTTAAGGATTTTTAGAGGCCTGGAGAGATGAAAGTATCCAGTAAAAGAGAAAAGTATAAACTTAAGAACAAATAAAATAGTTTTGGGTTAAAAATAATTTGCACAATCTCCTTCCTTCGGCTGCTCCTGTCAGGGGTCGCCACAGTGGATCATCTGTTTCCATCTAGTTGGGCCTTGATCCGGTATGGAAATACACAACCTCTCATTCACAGTGCCCAGGGAAACCCACAAGAACACAAAGAGAACATGCAAACTCCACACCGGGGTTTGAACCCCAGGACCTTCTTGCTGTGACGTGACAGTGCCTAACCACTGCCCAACCGAGATAGATATTGCACAACCACTGTGCCAAACAACCAGCAGAGCACACCCTCTGCTCTACAACTGACTACCAAAACAACAAACTTTACTGTCTATCAGAGACTGTAGCAGGTTCAGTTTTAGAGCTAGAATGAAGGCACAGACATATGAAACGAGAAAAACCCAAGGAATCCATTGCTAACAGTGATTTTGGCGAGGAAAAACTGTCATGGCCATTTTCAAAGGGGTTCCTTGACCTTTGACCTCAAGATATGTGAATGAAAATGGGTTCTATGGGTACCCACAAGTCTCCCCTTTACAAACATGCCCACTTTATGATAATCACATGCAGTTTTGGGGGGGAAAAAAACATGCAGTTATTTGAATGCAGTATAAATGTGTTATTTTTGCCTGTTCTAAAATATGGTGCGTTTGAATATTTCTACATACTGGGGTCCATAAACAGTCTTGGAATTGGTCTCACTGTAAAGCTGAGACTCTTGTGGATCCAGTGAGCCCAATTGTATTCATGTGTGATGACGTTAGTCCCCATAGTAGCCATTTCATTGTGGTGAGACCATTTTTTTTAAACTTGACGTCACTGTATAAAATGACCTGTGGTGAATCACAGCCTCATGAAACTTTACAGCCACAAACTAGAGACCTAGAGCATTCAGAGGATGGATGACATTTGACTGTTGTGGGTCTCAGAGGGTTAAAAAAAAGGTGACATCATTAAGATATTGTGGAGTTGTGTAAGCCAAATTGTGGATGATTTGTTTTCCCATCTGTCTGACCAGCAACTTTTAATTTTAGCAGAGGAATTATGCTATTCGTGACTAGTTTAAGCACATCAGTTTCTTTAGTGACCAGCATCAAAATAACTGTATTCTCAGTAATACAAAAAACACAAAACCTGATTTTTTTTAGTATTATATTTGTGAAAAATAGAGCTAGAACTGTGGTGCAGCTTTATGGTATCATTTTAAAACTCTGCTTTTTTGAGTCGTCATTGTGCGCTGTTTCCCATACATGTATTGTACGAAAAACCATAGGAATAACAGACATTCCTTATACAAATATATATACAAGAGCCCCTGTTTTCCTGCTTTAAGAACAAGACAGTGCTTAAACACATAACCCCGGGACAAAGAGAGACTGCATACTCTGTGCAGGGACAGTACGAACCAAGGGTCACTGGGTTCAGTCTATACAAGCGTCTGTGCAGGAGTCTTCTCATCGCTCCGGATGGTTTGCAGACTGAGGCTCTCCAGAAAGGCTGTATTTACGCCTGCTTTTCCATATAAACATACTGGAAATAAATGTTATAAGTGGCTATATGATTGCAAATTAATTGCAGATTATGAACGCATATTGTGTGACCTTTTTTTTTTACTTTAACACAAGCTTTATTTTATCAAATTTGAATCAACTTGTATTGGTATTTTTAGGATTTTAGAATATCTAGTCACTGTGGTGGTTGCCAGTTACAAGTGTAAAGTTTTGCTGCTGGAAAGAAACAGAGATGTAAGAACTCAAAATAAAGAGGAAAAGAGACATTTGAAAAAGCTTTAAAAGAGGGCGGTGAAGGCACCAGCATGTTCTGCCTTCATCACAGTGCCAACTCTTTACTCTCACTCTTTAAGCCCCCAATTAAACAGCACGCCCTTCTCCACCTTGTTGCATATTGCTGCGCTGTTTAAAGAGGCGAAATCTGGTGCGTTCTCCACCACCCACTGAGTCAAGTGTGGATCAGGTGTGTGTGTGTGTGTGTGTGCACACATATGTGTGTTCGCCACATGTTGCTTGTGTGCATGCTGGTGTGTGGTCCGTCCAGTTGCTGTAAGCATAATCAGATGGCTTTCTTGGTCTTGTACGTGCCTGCATGTGCAAACACGGAAAACAATGAATGTAGCTTTTCACGAGCAGTGAGAAAGAACGATAACGAAGGAGAGAGGGAGAGAGTGTGTGTGTGTGTGTGTGAGAGTGAGAGAAAGGGAGAGGGAGGATAAGAGAGGAGATAAGGCAGCAGGGATGCACTTGCAGCAGCACTGGAAACCACAAATAAGTGGGCTGCTAATAATAGGTTAAAACATCTTGGTGTCAGTAGGAGGACCAGAAGTAAGAATAGAAGTGCTAGCATGTTTATAAAAGTAGAAATATCTCAGACAGGTTGTTCTTATACACCGTTCGTATACCAACTAGAAGTAATGCACTGTAATTCGTCCCACGATGTAGTCTAATCCATGTAAATGTGAACCAGGAAGTATAAAGAGCGACAAACGACGTGGGGGGAGGAGGTCAGGGTGGATGGATGGGTAAAAAAACATCAGACTGTCGCCCAGGAGAGCGGTGTTCGTGTCCCGTGTGAAACCAGAAGTCAACGTTGATTTATTTGTCACGTAACTTCCGTACTTAAGTTTTGCCACTTCTTGAGTTATTTTCACCAAAACAACGATCTTTTCCTAAACCTAACTAAGCTGTTTTTTTTTTTGCCTAAACCTAAACAAGTTGTTTCGTGAAGACGGAAGTTTTGAAAAGACTGTATTGCAAGTAACAAGCTGAATTGACTTGTTTTGCTGGGCATTTGTCAAGTGTTGCTGGATGTTTGTAGGAAAAAAATGAGGACTAACTTTTTGTAAGATATCATACGAACTGTTATATGAAGATATGTTGTCCCAGGACAAGGTCGGACCATGCGACTTGCATTCAACTAAAAAAGCAGAGCTGTACATAATCTTTTGGAGTATTAGGGGCCGTTCACATGCTGCGTTTTTTGCGCCCTCAAATCCATTGTTGTCAATGTAGATGCGCGAAAGACTGTGATTGTGTTTAGTTAAGTCAGTGAGGCTAACTGCTAAACTACCGCGACTTCATCATCATCATCTTCATCGCAGAGCGCAGGTTTTGGTTGTTTAGAAACGTCAGGGGCGACAGGAGCGCAACCTCCCAAGCACCTTGGATAAAAGGATGAAAGCAGCACGGCTGGCATTTTCCTCGTGTTTTTAGACGCAACATGTGATCGGTCCCTTAGATACTCTTTTGGTTGTCATTGGTACAAGAGATGAATAAATACTAATAAGTGTTTTCTTTTCTTCGTCAGTGCTGTTCTACGTAAAATTGCATGTTGCTGTAGGATGAAACTACAGAGAAAATTTAAGGAAAGTTATGATGTTTAGGACTGATATTGTTTGAGGGGTGCATCGGTAGAGGGTTAGTTTGGACTTGTGCGTTGGTTCAGAGGGGGTTTGAAAAAGAAGAAAGAAAAGAGAGAGAGAGAGAGAGAAAAAGAAAGTCATCATATACACCAGCGGTGATCCCTCCATTTCTCAAGATGGCCAGGGGGTAGGAGCAACACAGTAAAAGTTTTTCCACTCACATTCTTTAGTTCTGAGATCAGGTCAACTTGATATTTAGACTATTTACCACGTCATACTAGCTTGTCGCGAAGGAGGTTAAATAAAGCTCCAAATTTGCGCTGGATTTTGGCGAGGAAAAACTGTCATGGCCATTTTCAAAGGGGTTCCTTGACCTCTGACCTCAAATGTCCCTTTAAAGTACATTTTGAACAGATAAAAAATGTGCGATTAATATTTTAATCGATTGACAGCCCTATATCACACCATTTCATCTTCATCACCAGACATCTCTGGGAGTAAAAAGGTACACCACCAAACAATCAAATTGGACTAGAAAGTGTTCTAATATGGTTTCCACCTTTAATTGCAGACTCTGTCTCAGACTGATGCTCTCAGTAATTGTGATTAGTTCAAAATCTTTGTGTTATCACATTTTAAGCAAGCTGATTCTCTCATAGCCCCACTGTTCTAACAGCAGATTCATCAAAGTTTCCTTTATTTGAAAAGCGTCACTTGTATAGGACAGATAAACGCTGAGTAAAGTCTCGGGTCACGACATACATAAGTCTCCAACAAGTCAGGACAAGCACCTCCATCATGAGGCCTCACAGCACCACCAGCTCTGAGCAGCTTCCCGTCAGCCTCTGACAAAACGTGTGGAACAAATGGCACCAGCCAAATGGAGAGGCAATAAGGCGAGGGGCCCTCTGTGAAGTGTGTGTGTGTGTGTATGTGTGTGTGTGTGTGTGTGTCTGAGCGTGCGTGTGCGCCGGGAGCGTGTGTGTGTTGATAAAGTGTACCCAAGCAGACAGGACGTGGTGTGTGTGGATTTTGCAGAGTGAATGGTGATTGTGTATTTTCAAAAGAGAGGGGGGTGTCTCCCTGTGTGAGAGTGAATGTCGGAGCCCTCTGTGAGTGAGGGCGTGTGTGTGTGTTTGTGTGTGTGCATGTGTGTGTGTGTGTGTGTCACAACAGGCCAGAGAGCAGTCTGTCGGTTCAAGTATGCCCCCATGTGACCGATGTGAGAAGTAGAAGGTCGAGACGGGAGGATGGCAGACTTCTGGCTGCTTCCAGACCATCATGTTCATTGTAATTTCTTTTTTTTCAATACCAATAAGTTGATGTTCAGCTTCCTGTCTTTGTCTGATCAAATATAGATTGGTGATAAATTAAAGGACAAACCAACATAAAGTGTTCTACGGCGTTTTCACACCTGTAGTTCGTTTGCTCTGGTCTGAATCAGAGATCAAATTGTTACCATGCTGCCTCGAGTTTGGTTTGTGTTCACACAGCAGCGTTTACAAGCGGACCAAAATTTTGGTGCACAAAGAAACTGCTCTCTGATTGGTCAGAATTTCCATGCTGGAAAACTCACGGAAGTAAAAAAGAAGAGCAGGCTTGATAAGGCGAGGGGCCCTCTGTGAAGTGTGTGTGCGTGTGTATGTGTGTGTGTGTATGTGTGTGCCCGGTCATCTTTTTTTTTTTTTACCTTGTAGCAATTTGGTGGTGCGGCTGCGACTGGAAAACAATGTATTGATCGCTTTAGAATTGATTTTATGCTCTTGATGTTGTTCTTAAAGCCATTAACGGCCTCGCCCCACCTTATTTGTATGAGATTTTAACTCTCCGTGAGCATAACAGGACTTTGCGGTCATTTTTAGAAGTCCCGAGGTGGAGGTATAAGCTGTGGGGTGATTGTGCTTTTGCTGTTGCTGCTCCTAAACTATGGAACAAGTTACCCCGATATATGTCACTGACCTAGTACTTTTTAAATCGAAGCTCAGGACTTTTTTATTTAGATTGGCTTTTAATACCTAGTAGCACTGTGACATTTTCCTGTGCTTTTTATGTACCTTTTTATGATTTTATGATATGTTTATGTTTTTATTCCTGTTATTTCTTGGTGATAATGTGAAGCACTTTGGGTACCTTTTGGTTATTGTAAAGGGCTATACAAATAAATGTTGATTGATTGATTGATGCACTGGATGTACGGAGGACGGAGGAGGAGGGGTGCATTAACCCTCCAAAACTGACATGCTCATCGGCCGAAAATATTTCTGAAGATCCATCAGGTATGCCACGGGCATACCTGATGGATCTTCGGAACTGCTTTGTTCTATCTCGCCGCTCTCATGGCGTCAGTAAAAAACTCTGACCGACACCAAACATTACAGACTGAAAATGAACAGTAGAGATGCACAACATCATGCACTTCATTCTACACTGGTAGCAAATGGTAAAAAGGAGCTATAGTGGTGGAGGGGGAACGTGTTTTCACTGTGGATCAGAAGCTTTGACTCCTCGGTAGCTGAGTGGCTTGTTGACCGTCTCAGTAACACATCCAGTCCCTGCTTCTGCTGCATCCAAGAGGATTTTCCCCCCTTTGATTACCCCAACAAAGACGGAGAGCTTTAAGATTTTAAAGCCCCAAAAACGTGACACACTGTGAGGGAGGCTCAAGAGACACTTGCAACACAGACAGGAGGGAGAGGCCAGCAGAGTAAGCAAACAAAGCCACTGAGGACGGAGATATTGTGCGTTTATCTTTTGTTATGAAAACACAAATCAGCTGTTTTGTCTTTTTATCAGATGGCCGTAATGAGCCGCCTTCTGAGTAGTTCAATAATAAGGCCCTATGATCAGAGGGCGATCTTATCGTCTACTGAAAACTTCAAAACGAACAACAAAACACGCCCCAGGAGCCTCTTTTAATCTGCTTCCCTCCCGTCCGCTCGTCACGTCGGGATTGAGTCCAGCGTTATCAAGCCATTATTCTTAAAATGATATTTATCTCTTCTTCTGCCAAATCCTCCGTCGCGGAATCAACTCACCCCCCCCTTGCTGCCGTGGATGGAAATGTCTTTTAAAGTCTTTGATCTGCCCACAACGTCACATCTGGGCCGGGATCTGACATCAGTGCAGAGGCCTGTGTCAGATGTGGGCCCCAATTAGCCGGCGTGGCTGGTTCACTGCCTCCCACCCCTCCCCCGTTCTCAGCACAGACAGACAGAAAAAAAAACTGGACTAATTGTGCTTGGCTGCTCTTTATGAAGTTGGAAGTCCTGTCGCTCGGTGTCACGCCCACCTCTAAAGTTGCGCCGAGGCGACAACTGCACACTATAAACACCGCCCCCGGCTGGATTTGCGGTCGCTGCGATCAAAGTCACAACTGGGGATGATAGGTCTGGTGCTGCATGTGTGTTAGTGTGTGAGAGAGAGAGGAGGTAATGTATGGGTTGTGTCGCTGTAATTCTTTATGATTGTAACCGCTGTACAGATTGATGGGCGAACATGACGCTAATGTGTAACCCTCTGACGCACTCTCAAGTCATCAAAGTCGCCAGATCGCTGCACTTTTCGCACTACACAACTTTCTGTCTTGTAGTCAGGAGACTTAAAGTCGTCGTGGTTTTCACACTACATGATTAACCGGCGACAGGGGGGGGTCACACACACTACAAGATTTTTGACAGTTGGGAATCGATGAAGAGGTCTCCAAACTACGTTATTGTCACGAAAACACACGCGAGAAGTGACGGGCGTGTACGCTTGTTGACGGCACACTTGTTCACACAATAGCCTTATTTCCCCCTATGTAGATCAGTCACTGCCAACAAAACACTGCTGATCACTGAGCAGCTGCATTGGAACAGTTTACGATTAAGAGGCTCACTTATCACATCAATGGTGCGAGAGGTAGTGGAGCAGTACAGTGATGGTTGTTGGTTGTATGACGTTGATGTCTAGTCAGCTGGCAGTGTACTGTCTGCACAACCAAATAGAAATTTCTCATGATTTTGTCATCAAAACAGGAAAATGAAGTGGATTTGATTGGAGGAGACCGGCACGTTACTTTTAACCAGTTCCAGTATCTGTGTTTAGGGAATTGCGAGTCTCATCTGTCCGCTGACATTTGCTCACAGCGTTATCTTCAGTTTGAGGACACTGACTTAAAGTGCACTGCTGGCCATCTATTCCTCCTCTTTCCTTCTTCTCCTGGGCCTTCCCCTTATTGTTCCCTTTGTCCTTTCTTTTCCTTCTTCTTCATTTTTCTGTCCTCACTATCTTCTCTTCTTCCTCTTCCTCCTCATCCCCCTCCTCATGTACTTGCACAAGGAGAGTCAACCCATTTTCTATTGAGTTTGACCTTTTTCTCACTCTTCTCTGCTTTTCTTTTCCCTTTCCTCGCTCGTTCATTTTATTTTAATCTCTTTTTGTTTCCTCTGCCTGTCTTTCTCTTTTCCCCTCCATCGTCCTTTTTTATCTCTTTCATGGTCAGTCTCACTCTTTCTCTCTCCTTTCCATTTTTTAATCGCCAGCTGAGAAAAACAGAGGAGTCTTTTGGCGACGAGCCAGAGCAAACACTGATATCCAACCAGCCTCTCCCCCGCCCCTCCACCATCTCGCTGCTCTCTCCTTCCACTGGCAGCTGTCCATAACTAAACACACAATGTAACAGAACAGATACACACACACACACGTACACACACACACACACCCTGGAGCGTCCACTGTAGGTGTTTGCTTGGCTGACATGCTCTACTATGATTGCTGTACGGAGCTCTACAGCCTGCAGCTGTGGACCTTTCCAAAGCTTTCAGGCTGCAGCCGAGCAGAAACAGCAACAAACTCTGGACAGGCAGAAAATAAACAGACACTTTTTAGAGTCTTTTACATGGCCTCTCCACTCATTTAGCCCTGTGATTTTACAGAGGATTGTCTGTTTGTTATGTAGAGAAAGACTGGAATGGTAGGAAGAGAAGCCAGTCATGCATGCAACAGAAACAATTGATATTCATAGTTAGATGGAATGAGTTTGTCATCAAACATACGAGGAAACTGTTGCGCAGCTGTCTGCGGTCGTTGCAGTGTCATTAGGTTCCTTCTTTATAAACTCACAGTCACACTCTCACTTCCTTCATCAGGGCTATGTTCATAATCTTGTATATCGTCGCTTGACACATTTTATTTCTTTCGCTCTTTCCTGACTTTTATTCAGCTACTATTATTTGTACCATTTTTTTGTGTTTTTGCTGTGTTGATGTTTTCTCATGAAGGTATATAAGATATATATGTATAAGAGGAGGTCGTGTTGCTCGGGCTCTTTCTGGTTGGTGTGGAGAGGAGGTCGTATTGCTCGGGCTCTATCTGTTTGGCGTGGAGAGGAGGTTGTGTTGCTCTGGCTCTAACTATCTGGTGTGGAGAGGAGGTTATGTTGCTCTGGCTCTATCTGTTTGGCGTGGAGAGGAGGTTGTGTTACTCGGGCTCTATCTGGTTGGCGTGGAGAGGAGGTTGTGTTACTCGGGCTCTATCTGTTTGGCGTGGAGAGGAGGTTGTGTTACTTGGGCTCTATCTGGTTGGCGTGGAGAGGAGGTTGTGTTACTCTGGATCTATCTGGTTGGCGTGGAGAGGAGGTTGTGTTGCTTTGGCTTTACCTATCTGGCGTGGAGAGGAGGTGGTGTTGCGCTGGCTCTACCTGTTTGGCGTCAAGAGGAGGTCGTGTTGCTCTGGCTCTATCTGTTTGGCGTGTAGAAGAGGTTGTGTTGCTCTGGCTCTAACTATCTGGTGTGGAGAGGAGGTTGTGTTGCTCTGGCTCTAACTATCTGGCGTGTAGAGGAGGTTGTGTTGCTCTGGCTCTAACTATCTGGTGTGGAGAGGAGGTTGTGTTGCTCTGGCTCTATCTGTTTGGCGTGGAGAGGAGGTTGTGTTACTCGGACTCTATCTGGTTGGCGTGGAGAGGAGGTTGTGTTGCTTTGGCTTTACCTATCTGGCGTGGAGAGGAGGTGGTGTTGCTTTGGCTCTATCTGTTTGGCGTCAAGAGGAGGTCATGTTGCTCTGGCTCTGTCTGTTTGGCATGGAGAGGAGGTTGTGTTGCTCTGGCTCTATCTGTTTGGCGAAGCTGGGAAGCTGCTTGACATCCTCCTGGATCCACCTTCTCACATATGTTCACCTTACATGTATTATTTTTTTGTCATATGGATTATCTGTATTGTATTTTCATTATGCTGTTAAGTAAAATACATTAAAAAAAATATGAACGGAAACAACGTTTCATAAGTACGGAGAACACGTTACAAACGCTCTGATCGTAGCATATTAATATGGAAGCATTTACACTGCAGTCGGTACAGACTACATGGCGTACAAATGACACGCCAAAAGGAAGAAAGGCGTTCTTAATGCACGCTAAATCCCTTGCGAATTATCGTGTCATTGATACGCCATTTCGTGCAAACAGGCTGTCTCAAAGTAGTTCATTTTGTCATTACCTACACTTTTTTTTTTATTTTCTTCACATCTTTTGAGTTGCACAGTTTCAGGAGACCTGAGATCAGTCTCTCGTGTCTGCAAGCTTTAGTCCTGCTGAAATACAATGAAGCAGCACACTGAGTTCCTGCCAGGTGCTCTGCAGCCCTTACCTCTGACCTCACTGTGGAGGTAGATGATAATTCCTTCCATAGGGATGAATAAAGAACAAAACAAGTATTGTATTTGCTAACTTATTCTGTGTATGTGAAAAAAAATAAGGAAAATAAGAGGTTGTCCACACATTGAAAATGCAAGCTCCCAAAAATGTCATGACACAAACATAAACATTGCATCGTGACATTTTTTGGAGCTTGCATTTTTTTTTATATTTTTTAATAATTGTCTTTCCTGTCCCCATCTGGGGGTTGGATGTTCCACACTATCTACAATCTTTGTCTGTGAGAAAAACAACCTAGCTCACAAAAAGATGTTTATCACACACAGATACACATACAGTAATGACAAAGCCTGTTGCAACATGCAACATGAATTTGTAGAAAACAGAACAAAACGGTGTTTTGCAAGGTTATTGCAACAAATGTTGATTGTTTATTGAAAGGATGAACCTTATCCTACAATCTAACAAACAGGTCTAAATGAATGTTCTGCAAAACACAAATAATGTGTCGATGTTTTGAAAAGCTGGCAAGGTTATCTACCCATTCTTTTTTTGCTTTAAAGCATCTTTCATAATTGTATCTGTTTCAGATCAATCCAACCACCTGCTGGTCACAACCCCTGAACACATATGTCTCTGAGGTAAACCTTCAATTGTTTCCACACACACATGCTGACAGCTCGTTAATGACAGGTAATAAAGGCTATGTAAACACATCTGTTGGCGCTGAGTTACCAGACAGTAAAAGGTTGTAAAACTGCAGGCCATCAGGCCCAGCACAGAGCGCCCATTATCAGCCCCGGTGTCCTCGCTCCGAGCGCCGGCCCTCAATGACAATCAAGTCGCTCGTCACCGTAATTTGTTTTTGTTTTGACTCTTTGTTTGAGGGATACCGTTGAGTTGGATGCCCTCCGCCCCCTTTGTGGTTCGTCGTTGTGTTTTATCACTTCACACCGAAGGTTTGCCATAAAAAGCCAACGACAAATGATTTGGTGACATCAAAATCCAACCTGAAAACATTTGTAGAAAGCGGTTCTAAAAGGCAATACAATGAACAGTGTTGTTTTTCCAACACAGCTGTGCAAAGCAGTAGCTTCACACATTGTAAAATTGTGTATGATTGCAAACTTAAAACACACTTTTAAAATGTTTCCTCACAAACAAAGGAAAACACATGTAGACACACCATTTTTCTAAGGTAAAATGACGAGATTAGCACCTGCCCCCCTGTACACTAAGTATCATGTAGGAAACAGTAATGAGCTGGTGGGCAGGAGCATCTCCATACTGGACGAGCAGGTCGTCTGAGCACGTCTACTGGGAATAGGTGCCACATGGCTGATAACTAGATCTGCCTCACGCTCTGAACAGATGGCGGTGGGCATATCATTATTACTTGGTCACCAAATGACATGAAACCAAAAGCAGTGATTAAGAACAATCAATAACGGTGATTAAATGGATTTGACACAAAGGATGGGACGCCACAACGCTGAGACAGAAGGGGTTAAACACGTCCCAAAGCACCTATTACGATCTGCGCAGAGCTTCCCCCTCCTCTGATGCCCAAACCTCTGATGTTAGATAAAAATCAGTGGCTGGGGTTCAAAGGACGGATGCCAATAACATGCAGATTCATTTGACTCGAACATTGGTGATGCAAATTAATGCATTGATTTTGTTCTCTGCAAGTCAATGAGCTTTGGCGTCTTCCTTTTGAAATTCAAATCTAACACTGATTGCTAAAAACCTGTGTGCATTCATTAAGGGCTTTCCTTAAATTAGTGACTATAAAGTGTTTGTATGATATCTTATGGAAAATGTATTCCTCCTTTTTTGTTTGTTTTCCTACAAATGTCCAGCAACACGTGTCAATTTCCACTCCTTACATGCAAACAGTCGTTTCAATATAAACTTCTGTCTTCACAGGAAACCACTTCTTTAGGTTTAGGCAACAAAACTACTTAAAGATCTCGGTTTGGTAAGTAACTTACGTGACAAATAAATCAACTCTGACTTCTAGAACAACTGCTTTTTTAGGCAAAAAATATAAATAAAAATCTGTCTGGAGCCGCAAAACATTGCAAATGTACAACAGAGTATTAGGGCCACATTGAGACACACTAGGAGATTTCGAGAATAAAGTCATAATATTACGAGAAACAAGTCGTAATGTTACAAGAATGAAGTCATAACTTTACGAGAAAAAAGTCGTAATGTTACAAGAATGAAGTCATAACTTTACGAGAAAAAAGTCGTAATATTACGAGAATAAAGTCAGAAATTTACGAGAAAAAAAGAAAATAACACGTAAAATTACTACTTTATAATATTATGACTTTATTCTCGTAATATTATGATTTTATTCTTGAAATCTCAGATTTATTTTTTTTCCTCAATGTGGCCCTAATACTCCGTCGTACCTTCATACCATAGACCTACAACAATGATAAATAAAAATGAAAATGTAAACAAAAAAAACAGTTATTCATTTCCACTCATTATTTAAAAAATCCACAGGGAGCCACTGGAGAGGGGCTAAAGAGCCGCATGTGGCTCCGGAGCCACAGGTTGCTGACCCCTGCTATAGAGGGTACCTCCATGCATCAGTTTCCGATGCTGAAGGGCGCTGCCCAACCAGCGGTGTTTGACGTCTTGGGAGTGAGAGTCGGTCTCCTGGGTGAAAGTCTGATATGTTTTTGACGCATCCATCTACCCCGACCTCCTCCCTGCACGGTGCTATTTATATTTCCAGGTTCACAATTACGTGAATTACACATGACTTGATTTTGTGGGATATACACAAATCACATTGCATTATTTTTGGTAAGTGTAGCTACGAACGGTGTATGAGACCAGTCTGCTCACTCATACAGGTGTCACTGACCATCTGCATTTTTAAAAAGCCGCTGCAAGGGTTTACACACCTGTTATTTTCAGCAATGCCGTATTTCACATTTTACAGTGAGTATTTTCCACGTTTGACAGGTTTATCGGCAAATTACTATAACTCTTCAAACTGGAGACAAACATCATACTGGGTCAGAAATGGGTGGATATTGTTCTAATATAATCAACTGAACAACGGGTGGTATATTTACATACATTTACAAGATAATTCTGGTTCCAAGTTGTGTTCAAATGGAGCGTAACATCACATCAGGCAGAGCGCTGAAGTTGTGTTTGCATTAGCTGACTGTTTGCTGCTGCAGCTCCATCAATCAACCCTATCTCCTCTCTATGTCCTTAACTTTTGGTATTGTTGATTTAGCTTAACGGTCATCTCTTCATATATGTGTAAAGGTGGGATTTGTTTTACAGCACAATCCAGAAGGGCGTGAAAAGAGCGGATAGAGAGGAATTAAGCTTCCAGTAAATGTAGAAGACAGTGCAGAGGGAATATTGGCACTGAAAGCACAAACCTGTCTGTCCTAAAACTCTCGGAGCGATTCCAGGTGTTTTTGGCGTCCTGTTCTTTCATTCTCTGCAGAGACTATGAATTAAATATTATATAAAATAAAAATGCTGGCTATGTCTCAAGGACAAAGCAGCACATGTGGTTTTACATAATCAAAATCACACCTTAGGGAAGGACATGGAGGGTGATACAGAGAAAGGGGGGAGAGAGAGAAAGTGGCAGAAAGCGATAAATAAAAAAAAAGAGGAGATTGTCAAACAGAGAGGAACGTACATAAAAATTGGACTGTTTTTTACTTTTATGTGTGGAGGATTTACTCTTTCTTTTCCTCAATCCATCCACGTCGTCTCCCTCAGTGTGAATGATCGAGAGATCTGGGACATGAAGCAGAGCCAAAAAGGAAAAGTGAGCTCAGCGATGTGTCCTGGCATGTTGTTCATTCAGCCTCTCTGACTTGTTTGTGTCAAGTCAGCAAAGTGGTGGTCGGGGACTGCAGGGCGAGGTTTTATGTTTAGTGCTCTGAGTGTGTGTGCTCTGAGTTTGTGTGTGTTAACAACACATGATTGTTAGGCAATATACGTAAAAGTTTATAAGGAAACAAGTGAGCAATAAAAGAGTGGTGTCCTCCACTTTCCATGATATATAAAGAACAGTAATGAAAAGTGAGGTTGAGAGACAAAGAGAGAGAGAGAGCATTTAATAAACAGATGTTACATGTAATAGGTGTGATCTGTTGTCGATACCAAAACGTTTAGTTTATTAATCGATTGGCTTGATTGAAAGAAGATGAAATGTCTTTTTTCCAACAAAAATGCTCAATGGTTCCCACCTCTAAAAGTGAGTTTATGCTTTTTGTTGTCATATATAAAAGTAAACTGAATATGTTTTAGTTTTGGACTGTTGGCTGCACAAAATTGGGCACCTTTGGTTTGGTAAATTATACATTTTCTGGCATGAAAATAGTGAAACTCAAATGATTGTTGGTGTTGGAAAAGAAGACTGTCCTCTCAAGAAGAACAACAGCATTAGTCGTTTCAGCAAGTGCCTCAAAATGACGTATGGTTACTCCGTTTGTAGTCCGAGTAGTATTGACCAATCACGTTCGAGCAGGCTTTGGTTGAATGCAGGTAAACAGTCCGTGTAGAGGCGGAACGCATTTGCTGAAATGCAATCTTGGAACCCACCGTCTGTCGTCTGACGATGATTTAGCTTTTTACTGGTTTAAAATTAGCTTGTAAACGGGCTACTTGTGAATGATTCGTACACGTCGTCTCTCAACTTCAACTCCAGTCTCACATCTCAAGTTGCTAATCGGACTGTATACAATTACAAAGAAAGTCTTGGCCCGGATATCCGCTGGCCACACCGGAACCCCAGAAATATAGCCCCTTGCCCCCCAGAGGCTTATCCGTCGTCAGACCGGAAGCCGATGGGTTCCGAGATTGATGTTCAAGTTACAAATCCCTCTATCGGCCGTAGAAGAAGAAGAAGAAGGAAATGGCGGTATTACAGAGCAACAAAGCCCGCGCAGGGAGGAGGTCGGGGTGGATGGATGGGTCAACAAAAACAGCAAGGGGTCAGATAAGAAAAACGCTTACACGTCTTGCTCTACAGGGCATGGACAAAAGAACGTGTTTCATCACTCAATTTGGAGGACTTGTTGATTACATAGTAGGCTATGAATCCCAGCCCTGCGTGGTCTCTTTGAACTTTTTTAGATTTTTTTCGAATGGTTCGTTGTATATTCTGAGCGAGAATATAATTTTGGCCATGGCCTCTTACCCCGACCCTCCACCCCCCCAGTGGAGAAGTTAAAGCCAGATTCTTTGGTCCAAGATGCGGGTCCAATCAGAAACCGCTGGCTTGCCTCCTTCCTTCCCAGCCCGACATTCCACCCCTCTGGCCGGTGAACATAATCCTTCACTTTCTCCCTTCCTGGCTTTCTTTGGGACGGGTTTCCATTGCAGGAAGCCAGATGGGGACTGTGGCATGCCAGGCATTTCACCTGGTTCTAGTCCCCGACTCTTGACGTTCCCTCCCAGCGAGGGCCCGAGCATGAACCACCTCCTGCTAAGGCACGCGACGCCCCCTCGCATTGTTCCCGGCTTTGGCTGCTCCTCGGGACTTCACCGCAGGCTTTTGTTCCTGCCAGTGGGGAAGAGACGTGCACACTTTTATGCTTGGAATCATTCAAAGAGCCTGCAAATGCAAAGAGCATGTTTCTTTATTCTACTAAGTACAGTACATCAACGCCTTCACTGACTTTGCCCACAGATCTGTTTCAGCAGGCTTTTTGTAGTCTGTTCTTTCTTACTCTACTCCGTATTCTCTCCAGTCTCTCCGTATAGTCCACCAGTGGTTTTGGTCTATACTTCTTTCTTTAACATCTAGCATTACATTCCTCTGGCTGCAGGCAGTTGATATGCAGGAAAGCTCTTACAAGGTCAATGCCTTTGTGGTAAATCTTGTGCATAAAGAAAATGTTGGGATGGACCTAGATTGCTGATGTCAAAGACTATAATAATAATTTGTGAAGATATCAGGGCCAAAACGTGCATTTTTGCAATCCAAGAGTGAAGGCCTTTACGCACCAAGTCTGTATTTTTCGTATGCATTTTTTTAATCCATCATCTGATAATTGTTGTCTATCTATTTGTTGTGAAAATTCCCAATACAAGACAAAACTGAATTAATTATGTTGGTGGCAATGGATAGCGCTAGCCCCAAAACAGGGCTAATAAATGACTGACATTAGCAAGAAGCTATCATTTAGCTGCCTAGAACACAATCACTACTGTCTAATCTTTCCTACATCCTTTGTTTTGAGACTATCCCCCGATTCCAAGCTGTTCTGCAATCACATGTCACAATTTATCTTTAAATTCTGAATCTCTGTATTCTTTACTTTGTTTGTTTTGAAGTGCTTTGTTTTGGGAGACAAAGTGAATGTTTATCAGATGCCATTTTGGATGATGACGTTTGCACGGACGGCGGCTCTGAGTGGTCAAACAACCTTTTTCTAGCTTTTGACGAAAATGCAAAAAAAAATCAAACCTGTTCCAAAAACTTTAATGACAGAAGAAAGTTTCGGAGTCATATTTATTTTTAAATGTGTGACAATTTTGGATGAAGAAATACGGACTTGGTTTGCAAAGGCCTTTACTTTTGAGCAACGTGATGTCGCAATACTACGATACATAGTACGAGTACAAAAACACACAACTGCAGTTGACAAAGTGCTACAAAAAAATAACAAAGAACAAAGGTAGAACATCTACAAAACGTGTGAGAAGTTCTTGAGGTCACGTCCAAAAACTTGAGCTTTGCAAACACTTTTCAAATGACTTTGTGAGCACGGAAGAGGTATTTAATTGCCTTGTTTAGGAGTTTTCACATCAAGAAAGGGAATTATTCCCAAGCTTGAATATGCAGTGAGAAAATTGGATTTCTGTATAATTAATGTGCTACATTGGTATTTATATAATGGTATGATGGCACATGCAGCTGGTGTATACTCAACTAAAAAACAATGCAGCCTGACTGGGACTAACAGTTGGCTCTTTTGGCTCAGTTTCCTTGTTGTGTGGAATTGGCCAATACAATGGAAAAATCATTTTGGAGGAGAAGAGTCGAATTTCTCTCTCTGACTCCAACCACAAATATTCAAGTATTTGATGGTGCTCTCTGCTTGGACATGCATTCTGCAAAATCAGGACAAAAACCCTTTTGTAACCTTTTTGTAAAGCATAGGCAAAAAGTAATGCACTTACCCGACTAGTAGATGCATCTTATTTTAAATTGGTTAGTGTATCGATAACGAATGATGAAATGCAAAAAGAGATTGATTTTAAAATGAGTGAGTTGATTTTGAAAAGACACTATGCATGTAACCAGCGTATATTGACACGGCGTCCCTGATTCGTGCAAAACTGACAGGTACGTAGAGCGTCATAATTTGAAGTTTTGGGCCACTGTCCAAGCTGCAGTATTTCCAACACGGTCTCATCCCAGATCCTGCTTGGCGTCACGCCTCTTGTTTGCCATCAAAACAACTACAGTTAGGTTTAGAAACAAACTGCATGGTTAGGCTCAAAAGTATGTTTGTACAGTGAAAATGACACTGGACGAACAGCTGATTGTAACGTGAAAGTGACACTTAACGCACAGGAACGCGCGGGACACGAACAACGGTCTCCTAGATGAAAGCCTTGTGTTTGTTGGACCCATCCACTTCCCTTCCCGACCACTCGGTGTGTGTCTTTTCGCTCTTAAAGCTATGTCACCACACTCCCGCCGCACTTTCTTGGAGCGTTAATATTAACGTGGATTGGTTTACATTATATCTAATGGAACGCCCGGTGTGTTTCATATTGGCGCTAAAGGCTGCCTTGTGCGGCGGTATCGAACGCCGATGGCCGTGACAAAGCCTTCGTATTTGACGCCCTGGGAACGAGAACGGGCTGGTATTTCATGCATTGGGGTGAGTATGTGTTGGTTCAAATGCACATGCTGGGTAGATTACATTCTAGCCTGCAGCTGGTACCATTGTGCTTATTTAGCTATTCAACACACACGTGTTGAGAGGATGGAGATATTATGAGAACTGGATCCTGGACTCCCAGATTCCAATGAAAGTTGCTCACCCGGCGTTTTTCCCTTCCTGGTTTACTTCCATGTTGTGTCCCACAGCACATGTTCATTATTTTCTCTTTCTCTTGTCCCAAACACTTTACATTGAGATATAACACAGCCTTTCTTGGCTATAAGGAAGTCCTTAAAGGTGCAATGTGTAATGCCTGGCTAGTCGGTTAGCATGCCAATTTCAGTAGATATCTCTGCTACACAATGAATACGTTGACATAAAGTAAAAACTGTTACTTCTTCACATTCTGATGATAGTGTTAGTTCATTTTTGAATGTTTCAAACAAAATTCAGATCTTACACATTGCACCTTTAATATTAAACCTTCAAGGTTTAAAAGGAACAATAATTATCCTTGTGGGATAGTATTGCAGTTGGCCACTGGGATAAATGGGCAAGGATGACTGGTCACATCCAGTTCTCTTAATAGAAACTGTACATCTATGGTTGGGACAGAGAGAGATAACCTTACCTATCTCATCCTGCTACTTCACAGAGCTCAGTCCCTCCCCTCTAAGAGGACCGAATGAGGCAAACCTGACTGCACTCTCCCTGATCGAGCTGCTGATCTACCCCAACATCCCAGGCAGAACAACACAATCCTATGAACCCACGGAACAAATAAACTAAACAGGCACGTGTCATACATCTGAACTGATAATGGATCAACTAAACTTAAACATTGGACTGAAATCAACAATTAAGAAGACACAAAAACACTGTTTACTTTGTTGAACAAGGCCCAGTGAAAAGGACGATAGGCAGCCTTTTCACAGGTGACTTTGTGGTTTTACATTTGATCACCAGACCCTGCAACAACCTTACCACACCAATGAAGACCTATATATATATTTTTTTCTTCTTCTGGAGACTTATTGTTGATCTGCCCCCAAACTGTTGAAATGTGCATATACTGTAGGAGACAAGGCATCACAAAGTGTTCTGATATCAATCAGTATTCAATGTCACTGTAAACCAAACCAAAGGAAATGAGTTTGCTCCAAAATCTGTATTCCATACACCACAAGTCCCGTTTTAGGAATCACTCAACGCCGAGAAAATGTTACCCAACATCTCACTTTTAGAAAGGAGTAATTGTCTTCTGCAGCCTACATCAACACAGAGCCCTGCACTGTTTATACACAGAAAGTCAAGGGTCACCACTTTCAGTTTGTTAAAGACCCGTTGTATACATTTGTACTAAAAACAGATTAAAGCTTAATCAGATCTGGTTCTAATTTTAGTAAGAAAAAGATAAAGCGGTGGACAACAGCTGTATTTAGCTGTGTCCTAACCACTTGGCTGCAGCCCAGTTTAGATTATCACCCTCGTAAAATGCAGCCGTGGCTAATTATGCGGGAAGGGAATCCGTGACTTGTGCAGTTTTGGGCAAAAAAACGCACCCTTGCGAAGCCACACGGACTAAATTTATTCACAAAACGTGCAAGCAACAAGACACAAACTCCCTATAACGCATACACACTCAGATACACACATATTTACACATACTCGGAGGGCCAACACATGGCGAGGACCACCCAAGAAGGAGCAGCCTCTCTTTGAAAATAATGAAAATTCCGCTGCAGCCTGGTGCTGCACAGCAGGCCGAGGCAGCGCTGCGTCTACACAGGAGAGTCTATAAGGAGGCATGTTGCATCCCACCTGGCTGCAGTGGTTGCTGAGTGCAGGCAGAGAGCCATGATGGTAAACCGTTACAGTCTGTGTGTGGATGCTGTCAGGACAGAGACAACAGATATCAGTGCTGGAAACTGGGCAGATTCCAGAATAAATTATTGTATGATCGGTCCTGATCATCGCTCAAATACTCAAGTATTGTTTACCACTGACCCTAAAGGCTTATACACACAGTTTTTTTTTTATTAATTCGCTCGTCAATATATTAATACTTTCACACAGAATGTGAATATTACGCCAAATTCACACCAGACAGTGCTGAAGTGTGGCTTGCTGAAATAATTAAATTTTTCTGTGGCCGGGAGGTGTGTTCATGTGTTTCAGATGGGAAGAAATTATTTGTAACACAGGTCAACATGTCACAGGAGTCACTGGATCTGTTTACTGATACTGGCTGTGGGTATTCTCTGGCCAAACTTCCCTTCTAAAAGTTAAACGTTTCCCAACTTTTAGTTTGGCCACACTTCGCCGCAGCACTTCGCCGCTGCTCTGGACTGAATTCAGCGTTACGTGGCGAAAAAGCGACATACTTTTATTTTGGAACAAGAATGCGAATAAAGACATCAACCAATCACATTGTGCAGAACGGGTTGAGTTGCACCTACTGTATATTTATGAAACAACAACAACACGGAGGCTCCGTACTCCGAACCAAGACGGCAAACTTTATTACTCCTTGACAATTTTCATGTCATTTATTCATCACGCCCCTGGTGTCTAATGGTCTTAAATGTATATGTTTGTTCCATATGAGTCTTCCTCTTGGTTCTTCAATTGTCAAAATTGCAAGTGAAGTAAAAGTTCTGTGGCTTCCACAGTTACAGTATAATCCATAAAACCAGTAAATGTCACCTTTTGGAAAGAATTTTTTTTACAAATTTTATATTTGTACCAAAGACCTGAGAGCACATGTGTACAGATCTCAGTTTTGTTTATTTTGTGATCTCAGTTAATCTATAGTCACTGGTCTCAACATTACAAGCCCCTTTTAGAGATAAATAAACAAGATATTCAACCTCATGATTAGAAGGAAAAAATGTAATTTAAATAAATATCCTTCGCTAAATTGCCCTAATATATTAAATTATGATTTAATCTTTGAAAACTGTTTTAAACATCTGTGACGTCTGCATCGTATCAGGTTTGAATTGACCTTTGTGATAGCGTTGAGATCAGCTAAACTAAACTGCAGACAAACAAAAGAGAGCTGCCCTCAGAAAACCCAACTTGGAGCAGCTGTTTCCCTCATGCTCAGTATAATTGGTTTATTGATGCATCATCCGGTCGGCTATCTGCTGACTAGTAAACACATTTCTATAAAAGGGCAAGGGGAAACACTTTTTACAATCGCTCTGTTGATAACCTCATGCACTGCTTAATGTCATAACTCACAGGGTCTTAGAAAGGTTCTTAAGACCAAAACGTCAACTATTTCTAATAAATGTGTGCCGTTTTTTTCCTTAGGAATCGGATATTCAGGGAAATTGACTCCGTGCACCACGAAGGAGACAAAGCAAGTGGTGTGTGCGTTTTTTTCTACTCATCTTATAAGCAGTCTTTGTTGCTACTTGGATTTTTTGAGAACTCTCTCAAAGAGAAGAGCATTTTATGCTTGGTCTAGCAATAGAGGCTTTTGCATTTAATTCATTGACATAAGTTTCCAGCAGAATTAATAGAAAAAAAAGATGAAAAAAGGTTGCCACGGTACTGCTGCTGGAAAGTGATCTCCGCTCCAGTATTGCGTAATACAGACATAATACAGCAATAAACGCATCGCACCAACGCATTGTCACTTCCACCTCGTCAAGTACCGCTGCTTGGTCAGTGCCCCACAGCATCGGAGGCCGACGCACAGGATACCCGTCTTGCGTTACTGTTGGACGGACCAGGGACGGCGTCTCAATATACGCTTGTTACATGCATAGTGTCCTTTTAAAATAAACATCCGTTTTCACTAGGGCTGTCCCGAATACCATTTTTTTATTATTTAAAAAAACAAAAAAACAAAGCATTCGAATACAGATTTAGAGGTCAATTACCATGGCAACGGTCAAAGCTTCGAAGCATTCGGGTCAGCCCTAGTTTTCACAGGAAGTTAGGTTTAGGCAACACAACCACTCTACCAACGAGTCACGTGACTAATAACTAACGTGACAAAATAAATCAACTTCCTTTTAGTTTCACACGAGACATGATCAGCGGTCTCCTGGATGAATGTCTTGTGTTTGTTTGACCGCGGGAGGATTTATATCAGAGTTAATTGAAAGCCTGGTTCGTCACATACGTTGGTTTCTGATGCCGAGGGGCGCAACCCAATTTGCGGTATTTGATGAGCTGGGAGTGAGAACGAGTTGATCGTACCAAAGTGGTCACCAAGAAATCAAATAAATCTCGCTGGTTACCACTTTTATATCCAAACCAATCCTTCATAGATGTTTTTTATATTCGTGAAAGCACACATACATGATCGATAATCTTTTGATAGCGTACGTGTTTGTATAGAATGACATCCCCTGCATTAATTCTGGCACACAACTTGCCAACAATGCAATAATCAGACGTGACTGAGTTACACGCACACACACACACACACACGCACACACACACACACACAAAACACAGACCATTATCAAGCCACCTACATGCACACTACCACCGCTCACCCACTGAGTACATGAAGTGAAAACATGGTGGTGGTGAAAATCGGTGCTTTCCTGCTGGTTGAGACAATAAGAAGGAACCACATAGAGTCAGGAGGCTCTCTGGCTTCCTGCGACCAAACGTTGTTCAGCCCAAAGAATGCACCAAACCCATTTTTACTATTGAAGTTACAAGGTAAAGAAGGAGGAAGCTGGGGTATTACTTGGACCACAGGACCCTCCAACCTCCAGACCTCAACATCCATCACTGCAGTCAAACCCTGCCCTCTCTCTCTCTCTCTCTTGTGCCTGAAACAAGAGGAACATTCACAAATTCCACAACTCAGGCCGCCAATCATAAAGTTATAAAATGATCCCCCCAAAACCCCGCCGGTGTGTAAAACGGGTGATTATTAAGAATCCCTCTGCTGCTCCACAAGCCTTCCCCTGTTCCTGTCGACGCCCCCACGGTGATGGTGTTGGATGGAGAGTCACAAATCTTCCTGAGATGCCAAGCATGACTTAAAAATGTATAATTTTGGTTTTGTAGCACACCCAAGTCTTGTGAAATAACCAGTGCCTATAGTTTGTAATTCAGGAGGTCCCAGAACTCAGGAAGAGGGCTGATTTGCTGGTAAGGAGAGTGAAGAAGTCATGTCTAATAATAGCTGATAGATGACCCCTATTGATACAGTTTTAACAGCTTCAGCGAGTGTTAACCTCTCAGATTTGATAGTTCAACTTCACAGCCCTAAAATCGCAGGACTCAGAGCTTTTAAGGTGATAACAATTACACGATGTGCTTAAAAATGCACTATCCGCCAGCTGTTAGTAATCTACTCAACAATTATAGCGAGCATTACCTGTCCGAAAGTAACGTGATACGATGAGCTAACGCTAGATTGTTGGTGTTGCTCATTTTTGAACAGCAAAAAACACGTCCAAGTCGTTTCAAACCTCAAAGTTACACAAATGGTGTTCTTCCTCGATGTTTCAACACGTTATCACTCCCAACTCGTCACATACTGACGCCTTGTCAGACCCTTTGACATCACTTTATGGTTGCAGTAAACACGTGCTTTGGTTTAGGAGAAAACATCATGGTTTGGCTTAAAATTACTATGTAAAGGGAAAATTAAACTTAACGTTGTAAACACGGGACACGAACGAACAGCTGGTTGTGAAGTGAAAATGCAAGTTAACGCACGGGACACAAACAGCGGTCTCCTGGATGAAAGCCCTGCGTTTGTTGGACTGATCCACCTCCCTTTGTGTGTTTTTTCACTCTTTCAACTACATCCCTACAGCACTTTCCCAGAGCGTTTAATATTGCCGCGGATGACGTTATATTGTAGTTAACTGTAGTGCGTTTCATACAGATGCTAAAGGGGCCTTGTGTGACAAACCGTTGGTATTTTATGATCTGGGAATGAGAACGGGCGGGATGTTTGGCAGAGGCTTAACAGTACATACGTTGGTATGTAGAGCACATTAACGAGACAACTGCAATGATCTTTTTAATTTTAGTAGCTGAGTAAATCTGGCGGCAACATTTGTCATTTTAGCTGGCAAGTAATTTGTTGTTCAGTCCCATCTATAGCCTAAGGACTATTCATTAGCTGTACTTTTTTTCACTGCACATTGCCTCCTCCTGTTGACGGCCCTGTCTCTTAAAAATTGCATTCGCATAAAATGAAACTGCATTTTAAATAACGTTTCGAGGGAAGCGTATTTTGTCCCGGATTATGTTTGTTTTTTGACGTATCACAAATATGTTTGGAATGATAGTCCACATAGGGAGGACAACAGGAGATCAGGTTGGTGGATGTGTCAAACAAACACCAGACTTAAGCCCAGGAGACTGCTGTTTTTATGTCGTGTGAAATTAAGGTTAACGTTCACTTATTTTAATCATGATTTTTTTTTTTACTAACCCTAACCAAGTAGTTTTGTTGCGTTTTTTTGTTTACCATGTGTTTAAAACTCAAAACGTAATTGAGATTGCAGTTACTTGGTGCAAGACCTGAAACGCCGCCTCTAAAATTTAGTTAATTGGTTAAAAAATAGCACCTGTTAGTAATATTAAAGATTGCAGCAAATACCTGAGCACGTAACGAGTGTTGAGAAATGTAATTTTTGGGGGCTGTTTTTCCTTTTTCCTTTTTTTTTTAGTCCATAGATGAAAGTAATAACATTTTGGGAAACTTTTTGACCATCAGTTTGTTTTCAAGAAGACAAAACATGATTTATTGAACTTACAACATTGATGTATGGCTACAGATTTTTTTTTAATTACCCGTTCAAAACCCACAAAAGTCCCAATTATGTAATGAGGCAATGGAAAAAAGGAGCGGCCTAAAGCAAGACCAATATTATTACTGGCTGAGGTCAAAGGCTTTAACCGCTATGTTCATTTTCATGTTTTATTGGAAGGGGAAAGGATCTTGACTCTATTGTTTGGGTGTGAAAAATTAGAGGAGGACAATAAGCTTTGCTTCCTCCATCAGCAGCATTACAAGGCACCATTAATAAAGCGGTCAAAGGTCAGAGCTGTAGTGTCCCGAGAGTATTCCTGAAGCCAAACAAATAAGCATTAAAGAGAAAATATACGGGTATGAGATTATAACAGCAGCCAAGAAAAAGGTGTGTGATACAAATGTTATATAATGAACCATGTACAGTATATGTTGTACTTCCAGTTTGTCTACAATGCTTATCTGTATGTTTACAGTTTTTTTATGTAGATATAATAAGTAACTTAACTGTGTAATACTTTTTTGAGTGTGTATCATCAGACAAAACATGAAAAAAAATGACATTGCACAATCAGGCGAGGTTTTATTTGCATTAGAGTGTGCAGTTGTGTAACTCTGTGGGGGTTAAGCTCGGGCTGTGAGTTAATGCAAGCCAGAATGAGGGCGTTTCGGAGTAGTGAGACTGAGGTTACTCCAGTCCGGAGACTTGGTCTAGTGCCAGCTCTCCTGACCCAGAACATTTTGTACCGTAGCGAAGGCATGCAGGCAACAGCCATTGTCTTCATACACTCTTACTCACACAAACACATACTTGTTCCCCTTTGTGAGAACCAAAGATTTATTTTGGAGTTCAATCCTGTTTTCTTAACCTTTAAACCCTTAAATGAACCCAAGTCTTATAATCCAGTGCCAAAGCCTTAAAATTAGACCTGAACATAACCCTGGCTGTAAAGTGCTAAACAGTGGCCAAGAAATAATTAATTCTCTCTTTTCTCCACACTCCAATAGTCTTCCAAACAATTCATACTTGTTTGAATGCATTGTGCAAGTAAAGTACACAGCCATAGTTGTTCAGATAGATTATCTTTATCTTGCAATAAACTCACTAGATGAATATCTTGTGTTTGCATAATCTTAGGACTGCTAACATGAGTCTTATCCAACAACAAATATCGTCACAAGGTCACTTAACAGAAGTTGCACCCTGTAAGTCTTATGCTAACAAATCAGTGTAAAGCAGCAGCCATGTGGCGACATCAATAACGTTAAACAGTAGTAAAGAGAAGTTTATTTTCTGAGCGACGTGTTTCCATGCGTTGATTGTTGTATGGAAGTTCCTGTATTGCACAGAATTGGGAAACTGTTGACTGCAGTGATTAACTTTTTCCTCCATTATGTTTAAAGTTCTTTTGCGTAGTTGTACAAATATGATCTGATATTCCTCCATAAAGGGGACAAAATATGGCTCTATATGAAAAAGGGCAAGAATAACTATAGAGACAACAAGATGACTAATATATAAACACATTAAATCCAACATAAGGGATTAAGTCAAATATATATTATAAACCACAAATCATCCAGAAAAAAAACATTTGTTTTATTTGTAACTAGGTTATAGTTGGTTTCTCCGGTATGATGTCGTGTAAATAAGAAACAGGGTCTGACAAACACACACACCAAAGATAATAATCAGGAAGCAGTGTCTTCTGTCAAAACAGATAAATATGCAAGCCATGTTTTCAAAATAAGAGAAAAAAAGATCCAGGAGAGATCTGATTACTAACCTGTTGCATGTAAACATGTTCTCCAATTACTCGCCTAACTTGGTTTCTCTGACTAACCTGGCTATGTATGTGCATGTAAACACACCGATTGTCTTCAGGTTGTGTCCCCCACATGTCAGAGGGACATTTGCATAAATTTGAACCTTCTCAATTTCGGCTACATCGACACTAATATGTTTTAAAACGCATAACTTTTGCTACATTTATGCCGAGCGCCCACACTACTCCGGCATTTTCAAGCTCCTAAAAAAGGAGACGTTTGAAAAAACGCTGTTTTAGTTTTAAAACTCCGGGGTTGCATTTTAGTCTGCACAGACATAAACGGAGACCTCTGAAAATGATGACGCAGACACCCAATGTTCGCTTCTTGATTGGGTCTTATCAGTCGTGATGTGTACTTCTCTGGTTCGTCACGCCCCATCACGTGAACCTTTTCCGGAAGAAAACATCAGCCTCGGCCACTTGTGGTTAATTTTAACATGGATAAGGAGTTAAAAGCGTTGCTGACTTTGTTGTCTCTGCTAGCAGCTGTTAAATTCTGCATTTTATAATGCTGCTACTGCCTGCATGTGCAGGAGGCAAGCTATAATTTGAGCGTTTTGCATCAATTCCTGTGTCCAGCGCTGCTTCCCGTTTACACCGGCACACGCATGCCCAGTGTACATGAATGGTCATGTGATATGCGTTTTCAGGCGTGGTCCTAAAACGCTAGTCTGGACAGAGATCGTATTAGTGCTGATGTAGCCTTCCCCACATCTTTGAGTCCTGGTGGGTGGTTTCAGCATGGTTTTTAAAAAAAAATGTTTATCCTGTTGCGTCTCCGATGTTATATGTGTGAATGAGGTATTACAGATTTCAAAGTAAAAGGTCAGTAAATGCTTTTGATGCTGTAGCAAAACACATGATGACAGAATGAGTAGTTTGTTTCCTTTAAAGCTTCTGTCACTGACTCTTCATCACATATTTACTCTGCTTTACCCCAACGGGTTGTAAATATGGACCCAAATACAAACACACAGTGCATTCCAATCTCACACACACACACACACACGCACATACAATATAAGACTGAACAACTTCAACGCAGTTTGGAGCTAAGCTGACAGTTTTACATCTTCCACTAATACGTTCTAGGCCTGGATTTACAAACAGCTCAATTTAGCTGTGGTTACCTTTAACCGTTAGCCACAGCCCCCACCCCGAGAGAATTAATAGGTAGGGGTGGACACAGGCATCCCCTTGTCTCTATCTGGCAGACCCCACACCACACACACATAGCTGCACACAGGGTACGCTACGCTAAGTATAGTCATGCAGGCAAACCACACACACTGAGCTGGAGGTTTGGCTCGGAGACAACTCGAGCTGCCAGCCTAGCTCCCCCCCGCTTTTAGAAGTGTCCGTCACACATAAACACACAATCACACTGGGGCCAGAGCTATTTTGAGAAGCTCAGTAAAATAAGTGCACAAGCTGAACCGTGATGCAGCCTGAATACACACTGCATACGCACACAATGTAAATACACAAACCCAAAAGAGGACATCAGGCGGACAGGGAATCACACGGCACACACAAACGCATATTTACACATGATAAACACCTGGTGGCTGAGAATAACCATCTTTTTTTACCTGAGCTCAACGGTGCTTTTTAGGACCTTAAAATACACCGAGTGGTCGCCACGAGAAGTTCTCCTGGTCTCGTCAGAGCTTCGGTACTTTATTTTGATAGGCTGAGAAATCTGGTGTGAGCAGAAGAGCCAATGAGACAACCAGTGTTGAGGAAGTTACTTGTAAAATTGTAATTAATTATAGTAGTAATATAGTTATAGACAGCACAGCTCCATCAAAGATGGTTTTAAACATCTCCAAACCCACGTCACAAAGTGTGCAACATGTGTGGGAATAGAAAACAAGTGACCACCCTACATTTTTGGAGATATTCACTGAGCATCATAAGCTAGTTTAGCATTAGCCATTGTGAATTAGCCTCACAGCTCTACTGAAGTCCCGTAACCTTAGTTCTATGAGCACAGGCGGAGCGCTCTACTGGGCGAATGCATGTTCGTGATTTGAGGAGAGTATTAACCATAGGGTCCAGTAGAGGGCAAAGCCTGTGTGAGCTAACCATAGACTTTATATAAGTGGTAGTCACCGTCACCCGTTGGTTTGTGGACTGCCGTTCTGAAGCCTCGAGTTCAGCATTTTGGCCGTCGTCATCTTGGCTTTTTGCAACCAGAAGTGACACGAGAGGGTGGAGCTAAGTACAACCGAAAACACACTGTGAAAGGGTTAAAATACGAAGACAAAAGCACGGCCAACTTCCAGACCGGACAACCCTTTGGTAGCGACCTGTCAATCACAAGGTATAGCCACGCCCCAAAGCATCCCCTGCTTTAAATGGGACCATAATTTACTAAATGAACATCATGCTGTAATGAAGAAGATTTGAAACTAGCGATTGAGACCATAAACTCATGTTTACAATGTTTACTGAGGGAATAAAATCAAGTGAGAAGTAGGCTCATTTTCTCATAGACTTCTATCCAATCAGACTTCTTGTTGCAACCGAGAGGAGTCGCCCCCTGCTGGCTGTTAGAAAGAATGCAGGTTTAAGACACTTCCGCATTGGCTTCACTTCTCAGACCCGGAGGTAGCCCGCTGGTTTGAACGTGTGATTCCTGAATGAAGATTTACCAGTGGCTAACATTAGCGAGTCAGCTAAGAACACATGTAAATAAGACACATTTGAGTTACTGAGAGTCGCATTTCTCCTCACTTGGTAGAAGCTTACCGCCTCCTCCCCACACCTCCTGCCCACTGTGCCAAGCTAACATACCCCAGACCAGTTTGTCAACTAAACACAAAAGACACCAAAGTTATATTAACCATCCATCACCAGTAAGACAGTGAAGATTGTTAAGGTAACAATGTGACTGGTATTAGTAACTGTTATACCTTGATTTTGAAACTGTAATCACCTACGATACTTGTCATTGAAAAAAAGTCCAAGACTGACAACTACAGCAGCATTTAGCCTTTAAGTGTGTGAACTATTGCAATTTGTTTGAGGCTGTTATACGGACAAAAAGGCCTCAGTAGCCTACTTGTTTTGTATTGCTAACTGACCACACTCTTAACTGAAGTGGACGCAGTGAGTGTTTTTTTTTTTCTTCATTAGTGCTGGTTCTATACACAGAGGAACCTTTTTCTTTTCAACACAGCGAATCCATAATACAACCTTGTGTCACTTAAAGGCGTGCAAGCATCATTAATAATGTCATGACCCCAGACGACAGTGAAAACAAATGAGACACTGTGCTCGCTGAGCAGCTGTGGATCAGAGGTATACAACTCCGCTGAGGACTGTAACTCAGCTAAATGAGTGGACTATCAAATAATTACAATCACAGTCTCCTTTCTACCAGGATTAAAAAAAATAAAACAACAACAGTCAGGGTCTGCAATTTAAAACCTACTCAGTAAAATGTGACCGCCCCAACAAGGACCTCAATTATCTGGCAACGCGCCCCCCAGCCCTGGCCCGACCCCACTTCCACGGTAATAACCTCCCAGAGCAGACAGGGGACCCCTAAATAGCAGCACTTAGGCAACCACGGGTGGGCAGACATCTACCCACGGGGCAGCCACTGTTCCATAGTCTGCAGATTCATATACATACACACACATATATAAGCCCCCCCAGCCGAGCGCAAACCCAGCCAAGTGATTAGGATTGGGCTAATGAGTAGCTTTCGGTAAACCAGTGGCTCCTGTTGGCTGCTTCCTCTCCTCGGGGATCTCCCACCTATCAAAAAATATTACCGCTCAAAGAATATCGAGGCTGAGGTAAATGTTTAACCTGTCTGTAAACATCTATAAAGTCGTTCCTCTCCTCTCCAATCTTGTTGACTCTACCCATCGCCAAGGCAACCTGGACGCGCTCCTCTCAGAGAAGGTCAGAGGTCACAAAAGAAAAATGAACACTCTGACACTCTCCGAGCTTGTCCTCAGACACGAGGGGATTAGTGCCACACATGACCAGCATTGCAATTAGCAATGTTTAAGGGGTGATAGAAAGGTATTTTGACTGCGCCAGATGGTAGCAAGAATTATTATTACTAATCCGTATTTTGAAAAATAGTCAAGTTAGTTTTGTTTAACCAGCCTACAACAACCTATTTAATCTGACCGAACACATAT
The DNA here is from genome assembly GCF_015220745.1 of Sebastes umbrosus. NCBI lineage: Eukaryota > Metazoa > Chordata > Actinopteri > Perciformes > Sebastidae > Sebastes > Sebastes umbrosus. The sequence continues at coordinate 3,705,764 of NC_051272.1, forward strand.
AGTTTTAGAGCATGATAATGAAGACAATGAGTCATATTATGCTCCAAAACATCAATATTCACCGAGGCTGTTGATCCAATTAACGTTTTGAATTCACATTAAGTGTGTTACATTAAGTATGATGCCTTACATAAAAGTCTCCACTAATAATGTTGAGCCTTATCTTAAATCTTAGGTCACATTCATAAATATTTTAAAGCATTTATTCTACCGTAAACAAAATAATCACACCATTTCTTCCAAGTAGACTGTTGTTTGGTGAAAAACATAATTGCAACAACCACCAAGGGCTAAGTTTTATCTGTATGAAGACTTAAACTGATATATGGGCTACATTTATATGGCAAAATTCGACCTTACTGGACAAAGTGCTTTACAATTTGTTTCTCATTCATCCATTCACGCACCCATTCGTACACCGATGGTGGCAGAGCTGCCATGCAAGGCGCTGGCCTGCCCTTTGGGAGCAACTTGGGGTTCAGTGCCTTGCCCAAGGATACTTTGACATCGAACTGCAAACCTTGTGATTTATGGACGACCTCCTGCACCACTAGCAACGTATCCTCATATTTGTAGGATATTTATAAGAAACGTTATTCTTCATTTTCCGTGCGTTCTCCCATATGAACGTCCAGCAACATGTGTCAATTTCCACATGTTACATGCATAGGGTATTTTCAAAATAAACTTCCGTCTTCACAGGAAACAGGTTGGTTAGGTTTAGGCAACTAGACTACTTGGCTAGGTTTTGGAAGAGATCATGGTTTTAATTAAAATAACTATGGAAGTGTACGGAAGTTACGTGACAAATAAATCAACGTTAACTTCTGGTTTCACATGAGACACAAACAACGGCCTCCTTGGCGAAAGTCTGGTGTTTTTTTTCACCCGCCCATCCACCTTCTCCCTACGTGGCGTTTGTCGATATTAAGACTTCCTGGTTCACGATTAAGTGGATTAAATACTCATGGACTTTGCATGATACATCTGAATTTACAGCTCAGATATTTATTGTGGCTCATTTCAGGCCACTTGGATGTTAAAGATACAACTTTGATGAACAGAAGTAACCAAATCAAACAAAGTGAATATTAACATTCTTGATTTTTTTTTCTCAATTGTGGTGAAAATGGATTGAGTTTTCGGGAATTCCATCATAACCTACGGTACTGTATGTGTTGATCAATTCAGGCAGGTAAATCCTTTCTATGAATTCCCGTTCCAGGAGCCGCTCGGGGGTTTTTCGTTCTTGGAATCAAATTCTGTGGAATCCTCCCACACAGTTGTAATCTCATTTCCAGCTCCACGAATCCTCCTGTCAGAACATGTTGCCCCGGAGAGTGAAAGCAGCCTTTGACACGACACATGTTTAGATATGCAGATGGGAGAACACGCTTTGTTTGTCTATTGGTTACACGTGAAATATATTTATCTGCAGTGTTTGTTTATAAAATATGAGGCTTTTGGCCGAGGCTCCCGTCCTGACCATCAGGAACGTGTGACGCTGTAACTGTCGCTCCGATGTCTGATTTTCACCTGGTAAACTAACCCCTTTATGTCTTCATATAAATGTATTCAAAGATAAATGCCAGGATATTTGCAAACACATTTGCCTGTTTTTTTTCCTATTCTATTCTATCCCATTGCTTACTGTCTGGAAAATCTATTTTTTAATGATAACTTTGTGGTGTACAGGCCGGCATAAAACCCTTTCCTATAACATTACAAAAACCATGCTCCACCCTTTTCCATCGTATAAAACCTACATCAGAACTGTAAAAGGACACAAGTGGATGGCTAGTTGGCAGCTAGTTTTTAGATTTTTTTTACCATGAAATAAGCCATGAATGTTTACGTCTATCCTTTGAACCCACCCACACATTTTATATTAATTTTACATAGCCCAATATCACAAATCACACATTTACCTCAAAGGGCACAGTACACATGTAAAGTACAATGATGATGAAAGAGCTGCTCAATCCCAAAATTTTTTATTATGCTTGTAGAAAGCAAAAATATGCAGCCCAGTTGCCAGGAAAAAATGTTGCTGCAAACCACGGATACGTTGAATGTGGATGTTTTTTAGTTTTTTTAATGTGAACGTTTTTTTGCATTTGGGAAGAGCAAGTAACGCAGTATATGGAGCTGGCGTCATTGAAAGTTACGTTGTATAAATAGCTAAAAAGTCTACTTATGGTGGGTAGGAGGGGCGGTGGATGGGTCAAACAAACACAGGACTTTTACCCACGTTTACCTACGTTGTTACGTTACATTGTTATGGTTGTTACGTTGCATTGTTACGTTGTTCTGTTGCGTTATGTTACATTGTTATGTTACGTTGTTACGGTACATTGTTATGGTTGTTAAGTTACGTTATGTTGCATTTTTATGTTGCGTTATTACGTTACATTGTTACATTATTATTTTAACACAGACCATGATCTTTTTCTAACCTTAACCAAGTAGTTTTGTTGCCTTAACCTTACCAATCATTTTACAACATTAACCACCAAGTTCAAACACACTTGTGTGTTTCTGCAAGCATGATACGGGGCTGATATGAAAACATTTCTGGTTCAGAAACGTTGACATTCAATGTATCCCGTGGTTTGCATTAACGTACAAGGCCAACATTTTGTCTGGCGACTGGGTTGAAATAATGCATGATTTAAATGGCATAATTTGTCTGAGGTTTCCAGCCTGGGGGTCGGGTCCCGAGATAAAATCTCAGGAGTCACCAGACGATTCAAGGGAGAAGGAGAAAAGATCTTATACAGAAAATTGTTATATTTTCTTACTTTTCTCTGAATTGTTTTTCTGGAGAAATACTGACTACATTCACATCTTCTGGCCTCTCAAAATCAGTGGAAGGTTGAGGTTAGGCCTCTACAAATCCTTCTAATAACACAGATCTGATTAAGAAAAATCACTGCTCACACTAAGGCTGTGATGAGGGGGTCACAAGTAGACTTTGTTTAATTTTAAGGGGACCACTACTGGTCTTAAACATGCCACCGCATAAACAAATGTTATTTTAACCAAGACTGCAAGTCCGTCTCTAACAGAAGCTTAAATAATAAACTGGACTTGATATTTAATTTTTTGTGTGTGCAAAATGTAAAGTAATCTGCCTCAAGAAATGCTAATTTATGTGTTTTCATTATTACAATAATCTTATCTTTATCTTAAACCTATCCACTATGCAGCCAAATGTAAATGCATGCTTCTTCAGCCCAAACAGACGTTTAATTTCACATTAAAAATCTGGACTTGGACTCCGTAATTCTTCCATCTGTGTAACACATCTCAGCCTAAACAAAGCCTCTAAAACTAAACTGTGGATGAAGTCAGAGGACAATCAGTTCAGTGTTTCCCCTGCTGGAGCTTTAGGAGTGAATCACGCAGCATCCAGACGTCCAGACATGCCTCCCCACAGGCCCCGAGGGTAAAGGTCAGCCTGCCTGCTGATGAAGGGGTGGGGTAGGCTGGGTGAGGATGGGACATGTGTGTGCGTGTGTGTGTATGTGTGTGTGTGTGTGTGTGTATATGTGGGTGTATGTATCTCTGTGGGAGTCTGCAGGTGTGTGAGTGGGAGGATTTAGGAGCTGGATTCTGTGTCAGTCAGTAGCTGGTACCGTGTGAGAAACCCTGTGTCAGCACTGAGTCAGAGACTGCTGTGTGTGTGAGTGACTTTGTACATGACTTTTTCTACTCTATACAATAAGGTTATGTTGTGACTTTTATACTGTAACTGATTTATTGTGATTTCATGAACATGAAGTAAATAATAAAGTGAGTAGATTTTGATGACATAGTTTAAACATTGTAAATTCTTAAGGATGGTGATTGGATGTTTCTTACCAAAATGCACTTTTCGAAAACTTCCCACATTATGTTTTGTACGCAGGCTTGTACCTTCGACTTTTTTTTAAAATCAGAGAACCAGATCTTTTCTAACACAGTTGTGCATCTTTTGTACTGATGATTCAAATGCGAGAATTTCATGCCTTCCAAGCTGTGTAGATGCTTCAACTGTGCCGTTTTCTCACATGAACTTCGGACAATGACTACGTTTACATGCACAAAATATTCAGGTTTTGCCCTTATTATGAAAAAGACAATAAGTTGTTTACATGGCTAATGAAAATTATTATTCCCGTTTATACGCAGCCATGCATACTCCGATTAACATAACTGATGGTGGACTTGTTCGACCGTGCGAACACAGCCTCCCTCTTTCATTCCTTCAACCACCTTGTTGAAAAGGTCGCCGTTGCGATATTTGCGCATATCTTGCACCAGCCGCACAATAGAAACATCATCAGCATGCCCACTTACTCGCTTGCCATGAATTCTTCAGACAAGAGCGGCTCTATTCGCACATGGGCTCATTCGGGCATTACACCGACTTTGTACTAGGGAAGCTGGCAGGGAAAAGTCTGTTTAATGTCCGGTCCGAATGATTCAGCTTCTCCAGGTAATGTGTAGATGAGTTCAGGGTTGCAGTGCATGTGTGAAAGGGGCTTTAGTCATCCAAAGTTCTCTACGGAGACTTGCTCTTTCCAACTGAAGGTGACTTGTAGCAACAACGCTAATGCTTCATATTATATAACAACTAAAGTTGGCAAAATGTCAAGCAACTACAAACAAACTTTACAAAGTGCACAGCCTTCTTTGTTCCTTTTCGTTAGAGGCATGGTGTAAGCCTGATAAAGCACTCTGAGATGTCCCGATGTAGAAAACAATGGACTCAGCAGAGGAAACACCGTGTACTCTAGGCTTCCACCTTTTCACTAACTGTCATCTTCGGGAACGCCCCACACCTTACATTATCGCTTACTTAATAAACATGTGGTTTGACACTTGTCACTTTTTTAAAATTATTGCACTTATGTCACAATATCTGGGCTACACATACACACACTTTCGCGTAGAACAACCAATCAGCTTGCTTGGCGCGCATTTTTGGAAGGTGTGGCTCCTCTGTGAGCATACACTTGTCACGCTCAATGGCGCAAACAAACACTAAATGTCATTCCAGTAATTCTAAACTTTAATACACCTGGCTGACGTCCAATCGCTCCAAGCAAACATTAAGAAGACAAGTTCCTCCAATGAGCCTCCATTGCACACACACATATACATATTGTGTCTATACTATGCTAAACACACACACACACACAGAACTGGAGTGTTGTAATCACACTTGCAGCTCTGTTCTGGCTTTAGGGCATTGAGCCAACCAAACCCTCTGTTACTTCTGCTGCAAAAGTCCAGATAACATCTCTCACCACACTGAACAGGGAGAGAGATGAGGGAGGAGGGGGGGGGGGGGGTTGTGAGAGAGGATTATTTGTAACTGATACAGAGAGAGTGGGAGCCAAGGACAGATATGCTGGGAGCGGGAAGATACATATTTATGGCTCCAAAACCGTCTCCATGTTGATGAAATGAGCACGGACTGTAACATGCAGATTATATGTTTGTGTAAACAAAAATGATGTGATGATTATGATCCCTCCACCACAAATGATTTGACAATAGCACAAATTAGATATTCCACTAAGTTGTTGGTTTGCTAAAGTAAAACAACTATGATTAAAAGGTATACTTTGCAGCAATTCTCGCTTACTGTTTGTAAACGCAGCATTCAAATTTTGGCCCCTCAGCTGTGGTCGAGTGAGCTAGAGAGTGAATGAAGAGTGGGAGCGGCGTTAGTGAGAACAAAGCAGTGTATTCGAGAAATAAAAAGTTATTTTCCGACACACAGACCTGCAGCTCTGTATACATCCATGACACAGTCAGAGAGACAGCGATGTGACCTGGTCGCTACCATTTTATAAAGTCCCGACCTCACTTTATTGTCTGGAGGTTACACCCACTGCCCAAAGGCTGACGCCCAGAAACGTCCTGGAGGGGAGGCAGAGGACAGGGTGTCTCGCACAGTGTCTGAGACACCGCCCCCACCATACCTATCCAACATCGTAAACTGTGGCCGACGTTATCTTTAATTTTCGGAAACCAACAATCTGACTTTCACGGCTACTGCACGCTGTGATTGGCCAGCTGTGCGAGGTGAGAATGTAGGACTTAAGCTTGCCCACTGCATTACTTAAAGAACTATTTCAGTTCATTTCAGTCACTTTTTCATGTGAACAAATGACTGCAAAACTATGAAAGTCTTCCATGAGCCACATTTTGCTTGGCTTTTCACCTCGCCTTGTGTGTGGCCGTTCAGATACATTGTTGAACAACGCATCGTATGAACTAGTTCTTTTCTAGCATAACCTGGCCTTTAATTCACTCTGTGAAAGTACAATGTCACTTTGGCCTTCAGAAGGCAAAGTAAATAACAATATGAATTGAAATTACAAGAGTACATTTTTTTTTTTTTTGATACTGTATCCAAAATTACAAAGGCCCTAGGGACATTCAGCCATTTCTGTCACCTTGCTGAGGACGAAGACATTGTCCGACAGCAGCCTTGACTGAGAACCGAGGTTATACGCTGTTATACCAGCAGAACGGAGGATGGTTCACCCTTAATGGGGAGAAAGGCAGAGAGAAAGGCAGAGAGAAAGGCAGCACACTGACAACAGTTAGCGTAACTGCTTTAGTTCAAAACAAAGAAAAGAACCACCCTTTCTTGTTGCCTTTAAATTAAATCCTTTAGGGTGCCACCACCCAACAGCAGAAGTCCACTGAGTTCACATGTAAGGACAGAGCGACCATTCACACACTGAGAGAGGTGAACTGAGGTCAAAGATCAACAGCTGGGAGTGTAGGTGCCTGCTGGAAATCCTGTAGGTTTGTGATGCATGTAACCACAGTTTGTAATTGAACCTTCCATATATTCAGAGCGCCTCCTTCCACCACCCACTCTGTGATGTAAAGCTGATTAGACTGCAGCCACACTTCCGTCTCCCTCCACTCTGACCTGCCAAAAGGTGCTAATTATAGGTTGACCTTGACAGTGCTGCTTCATGGTCAACTGCTGCCCTCCCACTCCCTGCGCAGGACCTAGTCATTACATAAGTAACTATCACTCTGGGTCAAAGTCACCCACACTCTGTCTTCCGACACCCTTCAGCCGGTAGACGCCTGACAACGGAAGGAGAGTGGGTGAGGGGGGAATTTAAAGAACATTTTTAGAGACGTGCTGATCTGCTTCCTTGATTTGCTGGAACAATTTCTTGGCGAACAACAGACGGATGCAGGGATTTCCAAGAGTTTTAGTAAACAAACAAGTTACAACATGTGAATTAGTTAGTTACTTGGAGGTGTTGGTAGGATATTTTTTTTAGCTGCAGTCAGCCAGGCTAGCTGTTCCCCTTGCGTCCAGCCTTTATGCTTTTACAACTTGGTTCTGAGTAAACGTAGCTGCCCTGTGTTGTGTTTACATTAGGGCTAGAGTGAAGATACTGGTATCATATGAAACTAGATAAACCTAAAGAATACATTGGTACCATCCATGTCATACTATGTTGTTGCGAAGGAGGCTAAATAACGCTCCAAACATACACTAAATTTTGGCGAGGAAAAACTGGCATCTTGAGGTCAGAGGTCCCTTGACCTCTGACCTCAAGATATGTGAATGAAAATGGGTTCTTTGGGGTACTCACGCCATGTTATGATTTGAGCATATTTTTTATTCTAAATGCGGTACCTTTGAGGGTTTCTGGACAGTATTTTTCTTTGTTAATTGATTTCCAATAATACATTTGCATAAAGCAAGCTTATTTTTCCACGCCCATGTTGATAAGAGTATTAAATACTTGACAAATCTGCTTTTAAGGTACATTTCGAACAGATAAAGTAATGTGTGATTAATTTGCGATGATATATTTTAATGGATTGACAGCCCTAGTTTACAGTACTTGCTTAATTTTTGGTGGCCACTGGAAATTCTCCCAGCTGATGCCATGGATGTACTAGTGTGGGGCTGAGCAAAAACACTACACAAGGGGAAGGAGGGGCTCCGTCTTGCGTTCCATCGGTGCGTCTCTCCGACCATTCAGTTCAAAACACATTGGTTCGTACACAGATATGATCAGGGTTTAGTATAAAGAATGTCACACATGATGAACAGTAAAGCTATAAGCGAATTGCCTCCTGGCTCCAGCTCTGCACATAATGCATATGAGAGTGATATCAATCCTTGCATTCAAGATAGTTAATAAGCGTATTTCCCAAAATGTCAGACTATTCCCTTACGGACACATCTAAAATACTGCCGGAAATCTATTTTGGTTGTTGAGTGGTGGGACAAAATGCAAAGTCTACAATGTGTGTGATATTGACCAGCCTGGTCCCAATTTGCGTTGTGAATTATGTTTTGAGGGAACGTATTTTTTTTTTTTTTTTTTTTGTGTTTAAAACTGCGACCATAATCTTGGAGAAAATATGTTTCATTTGAAACGTAGTTGAGAATGCAGTGATAGGAACAAAATTTCATAGGAGCCAGGATTGTATCGACAGCGCAGGTGGAGTAAAAGAAAAATGTCTAGTTATCCAAATCTTATCTTCATCTTTGAATAAGTGGTTATCTCAGAATCAAAGAGCCATCATGAAAGAGAAGCTTCAAGACTCACAAATTTGCACCGGTGTTCAAAGCCATTTGGGGAAATCCAGCATTTCAAAGGGTAAAATTAGGGATTCATTGAAGTAGATAAGGCAGTTTGGAAGGAACTGGGTAACCTGTCACAGACTGATGTGCCATTGCTCTTACGATATATATTGCAAAGAGGCCTTCAAACTGTGAAATAAAAAGGTCAAACGTAATACAAGTCAGAAGTTAAACATCAGATTATTCTTTAAGGAAAAAGGGAAGACAGGAGAGCGGCAACTAAGCAGGACTCCTCCGTCCATGTTACTGCTGCCAGACTGGCATCAGTCAGCCTTGTTCGCCACCACATGATGACTAAACTAAAATTAAAGTGGCACTGATCACATGCAGCTCGCCACATCTGTCTGAAGACTCCCCGACTAACTGTAGACCACTGGAGCCGGAGTGGAGCCCTCCCCAGACAGAGCTGCCTCGGGGCAAATGTGCTTCATGTTCCACCAGCTTCCACCAAACAGTAATTTTGCTTCTTTGAGGTCGCTTCGGCAGAATAACTTAAAAAGAAAGATGAAGTATCAAAGGACATTTTCAGTTGCTCAGAATTATTTTTTCTAAGATCTCAAAATATGTCATGATATAAAAATAGAAATTCATGTAGTGCTTCTTCAACAGGCTGAAAGCTCGGGAAAGCATGTTGCGAACATTTCTTTCAAAAGATTGCATGTTAGCATGCAACATTTGTTCAAATTAAAGTGTGTATAAAGCAACCCTGTCTCCTACAACTAAACTGCACTCTCAGTTAAGTTTAGAGGGTAGAGATAACGTATTTTCTCATGGATTACGGTCGCAATTTTAACTTAAATTGAAACAAAACAAAACAATTATGCAACAAACTACTCCGTAAAACGCAACAAAACTACTTTGTTAGGTTTAGTAAAATAAATATCATGGCTTAAAATGACTATGTATGTTCAGCCCGTTTGCATGAAAAGGCGCATAAATGCCACGATAATCACTCATCACACTCACTCAAAAAGTGAGAAAGTCCACTTCTGGCAGGTAGGTGATAAGGTGGAAGGGTCCAACAAATACAGGACTTTCAACCAGTTTTGTAAGTTACGTTAGTGTTGTTTGCCACATGTTTTTCAGTGACGTATGTTACGTGTTTTCTGTACTTATGTTACGATGTTTCTGTTCGTATTTTACTTAGTACTTATTTTAAGCCCAACCATGACATAAGTGAGTGGTTTTGTTGCCTATAACATGACTGCAGACATTACCGTAACTGGTAAATGGACTTGCAGTTATATAGTGCTTTTCTAGTCTTCTGACCACTCAAAGCGCTTTACACTACATGTCAGCATTCACCCATTCACACACACATTCATACACTGATGGCAGAGGCGATGGCTATGCCTTCGGGAGCAATCTGGGGTTAAGTGTCTTGCTCAAGGACACATCGACATGTGACCTGGAGCAGCCAGGGATCGAACCACCGACTTTCCCGATTGGTGGACGACCTGCTCTACCCTCTGAGCCACAGCCGTAACCTGTTGTTGCGTGGCATACAAATGACACGTGAAAAAAGAGGCGTACAAATGACATGCGAAAAGCCTAAAATGCGTCCTCAAGACATGAATGTCCATGTAATGTTGTGCTAGTTAAACGCCTTCCTGTGAGACCGGGTTGGTATATTACATTATTTAAGCTTCGGATATAAATTAAAATAAGTGAATGTTGACTTTAAGTTTCACACGGGACACAAACAGCGGCCAACTGGCTGAAAGCCCTGTGTTTGTTTGACCTGTCCACACCCCGACCTCCTCCTTATGCGGCCTATCACTGCAAACGTATTTGTGATACGTCAAAAACAAACGTAATCCACCACAAAATACATTTCCCCTCGAAACATAATTCACAATGCAGTTTAGGTGTATTAGAGTGTATTTTGTAGGAGAGAGGGCCGGTATAAAGTTACCATGTTTTACTTCGTTTTCTGTCTGCTACAGGGATAAGCTGAATGAAAACATTTGTTTTGAATCAAGTGGCCACTAAAACAGTAGTTTTAAACTGCTAGCATCACTCAACCTCTGTGCCCCTCTCATTAAAATCATTTGCTGAATTTGGGCTATAAAAGCAAATGCAGCAATTGCTGGCATGAGGCTTCAATTAGAGTTACGACTCGAGGTGGGGGCTCTATGGGGAATTTTCCAGATCTGTATGTGTGTGTGTGTGTGTGTGTTCAGCGTGCACTTGAAGTGGATGTGTTGCAATATGTCTGCCATGATTTTTATATGTCCTCGAAACACTTCAGTTGATCTGTGACAGACAGCCGGGGAAATGTGATTAATGTCTTCTGATAAGGACGACTGATCGTGCACCGACTTGTTCGTCTCCTATTTTCACCTGAAGATGACCTGCGAGTCAAAGCTTCGGGCTGTTTTCTGTTTCATTAGCACCTCGATGTTTAATATGGCAAACATGCAAATATTCCTTTGGCATATGCAGTAGTGATTAATACGTCTGATTTGGCGTCTCGTTATTCACTAAACCCTGATGACGGTTCAGCCTCTGGATTGAATAGTAAACACATCGTAAAACTGTCTGCTGTTGCTGAGTACAGTAGCTTTTTTTAAACTTTCTCTTGCATGCACAATGCTAAAGTTCAACCGTGTTTTCTGTTTGTTTCTGCTCACAAGCAGCATCAGTTGATCCAATGTCATTTAAGATCAAAATGCCTTTGTCAAAGTTTAAGTTCAAATCAGGACTTGTTAAATGGACAATTATTTGACAGACTGGTTATTTTCTCCGCGGGAAGATGGTGCTAAAACAGACTTACAGGAACCAGAGACTGAGTCAGCAAAATTCTGTCTTTCTGCTGGAGGCTATCTGCACATGGTGACTACCATATGGTTAAACTTAGGAAAATAGCATGGTTACGGTTACAGTAATAAAAAAAAAATTAAAAAAGGCCAATATTAATTGCAGATCTGTGATGATTCAGTTAGCATTGTTCTGAACTTTATTTCAAAATCTGGTACAGCTCATAGCATTTGCACCATTCAGTGATATACCAGCTAGGTTGACTGTTATCAGGTCATTAATTGTGCGTTATCAGTGGTTATAAGCCTCATAGATGTGAGTCAGAAGGGGCCTTCTACACCCATTAGTAGGTCTTATTGTCCATTCACATGGGCGATCACCAAAAGAAGGAATAAAACAGACATCTAGCGACCGTAGTAATTATGACAGGACGTTTTATTCAGTTTTACGTGTTGGAACGTGTTACATGCATTACACGTGTTACGTTTTTATAACATCGTAACAGGCCCCTACTGACCCACATCTATGAGGCTTGTAAGTGGCTGTACATTATCCTGCTTATAACACGACTACTTATTTAAAAAGTGAACGCAACGGTCTGTTATAAAGAAATAACAGACAGTAGAACGCCCTGACTGACCAATCAGAATCGAGTATTCAACAAAGCTGTGTAATAATGACTGATAATATACATTTAATGAGCTGATAGCAGTCAAATCGGGTGCAGCTACAAAGACGCATTTATGAAATCATGTGCATGTGACCTACAATTTTGAATATATAAGTCATTAGAAATATGATATCCCAGCGTATCCTTGGAAGAAAACATAAAGCAACGTTGTCATAAAGGGGGATGGAAGGAGTTTCTTGTAACTTTAAAGCTCAACAAGCCCAATAAATCACACCTGAGTAACATCCATCAGCAATATCAGACTTGTGATGTGATGCACTTTACAGTTCAAAAACATCTCTCAGTTAATATCGAGAGCAGCTGAATCACCTGAGGCCCTACAAGAATAAACACAGTCCTGGTCTCCTGATGACTCCGGGATATTGAATCACATCCAACAGAGCGACTGAAGAAGAAGAAGAAGAAGAATAAGAAAGGGGAGGAGGGATTTAGGGTAGAGTTCAGAAGTAAAGTGTGATGAGAGAGAAAAGACAGATCAAGATAAGAATGTTTATTTGAATAGAGATAGATATCTAAACACAGACAACTCAACAAATAGTCTGATGCCACAAAACATGAGGTTAATAACATAAGTTTCGTTGTAGTGTTTGTCCCTAATGGGCTTTTGTTAATAAATCAGTACATACAACAGATTTATTTTATTTAGTGCCATAACCATAATTACACGACTGGTGGCTCGGAGTCAATTTATATTTTAAGTTGTCCAAACTCTGATTAATTCTGTGTTGAATGCCCATACATTGACCTGTTTGAGCTGTGTAGTTACTGAGCCAAAATACCACCGACAACTTCAGGAGCCTGGTTGTGTAAACATTTATGGATGAGTTTAATGTTGGGAAGATTAACACTTTATCAAAATCCAAACAGTTCTTTTTTTCAATGGGAAGTTTTCATGAAAGTTTTTGTTCTACTGAAAGATTTGATTTTGCTAAACAAACAAACATAAATCACCTTTTTAATTAATCTAAATGTATATAAATTTACCTCTGAAACCTGTTAACTGAGTCTGTCCTCTCTCAAGAATAAATGATTTATAGTTTATTCAGACAGCTTAAAATGTTTTCTGTTTACACATAGCGAAAAGTAAAAGCAGGAAGTTAAAGCAGTTCCACTTAAAGAGCACATGGTCAGCAGTAGCGTTTTGACTGGTCACATAACGCTAGTGTGGCATTCAAGCTTAAAGGAAGAGTTCAACATTCTTGGAAATACACTTCATTTGCTTTTTTGAAAAGAGTTAGACTGGACGATTGATGCCACTCTCACAACCAAAGTGTAAAATGATAATTCAGCCTATTCCTTGGCCAAAAGAGACTCCAGGAACTTAAACAAACAAGATTTAATGCAAGAAAACAAATTAGCGTCGACTGCAATATGTTGAACTATTCCTTTAAGGGTTGGTTGTGTGTAAGCTCACTCTGATTAAAAACAAAACAAAACTGAAACATCTCTCTCTGGAATGACCACAGCCACCTACAACTTCAGCTCTTACAGCTAATAAGCAACGGATCATTTAGAGATATGGATAAACCAAAAGGTTTCAGCTTCAGGAAACACTTATGAGTTGTGTTTGAAATGCACTGACTGTTGTTTAGATACGAGGACTTGTATTTGCTGGATTGTCTGCTGACACTGGGTCTGAATGAAAGGGAGACACATAACTTAAACCATAAAGTGTCTTGAAGTGTTGACAGGCTGGTTGATAAATCACTCATCAGCAGAGGGTTTTGATGATATATTCACCCTGGGGAAAAGTGATGTCTTTGATTGTCTATTCATCTCTGAATGGTAGATGAAAAGTTTTTTCATCTAGACATAGAAATATAGATTGAGAGATTAAAGAAAGAAATATAGCAGCAGAAAACATGATTTAATGTCTTGGAATGACAAGCAGGTTGGACGAGATGAGTCAACGAGGGAGGAGAACACAAAGGACTGAACTTTGAGAGCAGAGAAATTGAAACATATTGATGAGGTGTTCGATAACCAGTTTTGCGAGGGGGACTTTCTTATTCTTTAATCTGATAATTGTTGGCATGTGACGAGCGAGTCACTCGTCTCCGTCATCAACCAACGGTTGGACATGTTTGCTCTGCCCTGTGAACAAATGTAACTATGACGATGAATCGCAAAAACAATGTGGCTTTGAAATCTGAGTGATAACGAAACAATCTAATCACAAGCTTGTGGTTGAAACACAAGAAAAAAAACTCTTCTCTACATTCACTTTCTTTATCCTTAATTATATGATGCGTAATCAAGTCAGAAAACAGGAATCGGGTATCACTTCACAACAAGAGAACATATACAGGGCAAGATTCTTTAACTCAGGGGTCAGCAACCTTTACTATCAAAAGAGCCGTTTTAGGCAAAGAAAAATCTGTCTGGAGCCGCAAAACATTTGAGCATTGTAGTCTGAGTATATAGTATATAAGTCTAATGCAGTGAGGGCCAAAGTGCAAATGTACTACGGAGTATTAGGGCCACATTGAGGGAAAAAAAATTGATTTGAAATCCAGAATAAAGTCATAATATTAAGAAAACAAAGTCATAACTTTACGAGAAAAAAAAAAACTACTTTATAATATTACGGCTTTATTCTCGAAATCTCAGATTAATTTCATTTTTATTTATTTCCATTTTTAAAAATCCACAGGGAGCCACTGGAGAGGAGCTACAGAGCCGCATGTGGCTCCGGAGCCGCAGGTTGCTGACCCCTGCTTTAACCTGACAATATCTCAACAACACTTACATCATGTCTGCCTGATACAATCCAGATCAGTAGGCTATACATAAGTAAATAATCCTTCCATATACTATGGGCTTTAACTTCTGATTTAAAGGAGAATAACACTCGGATATTCAGGCACTGGTACATCATCAATCTGTGTTGTACTTTGCATTACGGGGTTTAATTTTAACGACGTGAATTCCCTCTGACAAGCCACAGAGAACTTCCAGTAAACATGGACACCAAATGGTAAAATCCCATGAATCAAACTTGATTAAAAAATGAGTGAAAGTGAAATATCAACACATTTATTAACCAAGTAGTATTGTTTTGCCACCACAGTTGCCTAAACTCTGGCGGCTAATCCTGTGTTATTTTAATTAAGTTCTCAGTGCTTCGGGCATCTGAACACCGGAGAAGTTGCCTTGACATGCCTGCAGTCAGTCGGATGGACAGAGAAATGCCAGAAACAGTAGTGAAAGCATAGTTGCTCTGAAACAGCGGGGTTTTCCAGTGAAGAGACAAAAGAGTTACATCCCTCATAAACATCATGTACATAGTTATCTGTTGAGGCTTCTTTCAGCGGAGATATGTGCATCCCTTCCTCTTTTGTGTTGGACGTCTCCGAGTGTGATGTTGCAACTGGCTACTCATGCAAAACGTTGAGTTCAGACAGAAGCATTTACTCGCCATAACCTGACACTTTAGACAACTTTGACAGAAAGTATGATGAAGTATGACTTGCTCTCTGATGATTTTCTATCAGTGTGGCAGCTTTATATGTTTTATGTCGGAAAACATTCAGTGAAACAATTGAAGTATGAAGTAAATTTAAGTATAGCTCAAGTATAATCCCAAGTATACTTCATGTAATAAGTACATTAATATCAATGTACTAGTAGTATACTTGTACATGTACTACTTGAATACTTCTTGGGACCTTAATTGACCCACTTTTTTAGTTTATAAAAGTATACTTTTAATTTAAGAGTAGTAAACTTTGAGTACACAACTAGTTTACTGCAACTATAATATGAACTGTACTACAAATGAACTTATAGGTATGCTGATTCTAGTTATACAGTATATATAGTTATAGTTATATACTTGTAGCCCACTTTTTAGTTTATGAAAGTATACTTTAAAGTATACTTTCCGTAAACTACTAGTTTCATAGTTTTTACTAAAAGTAAACTTGTAAGTTTTCTTTAAGTGAACCTACTGTAAACTTTTCAGTATAAGCCAAGTTGGACTTTTCTGTATACTTGCCAAGTACACCTAGATTTTTCTGTATACTTGTCGGTATAAGCCAAGTATACTTAAGTATAATTTTGTTAAGTGTATCTCTGATAAGTACATAAAAAGTAAACTAAAAGCATACTCTCCTATTTTAACTTTAAAGAAGTATACTAAAAGCACACTTGAAAAAAATCCTTTTTTGCAAGGATATTACCGAAGAAATTGGAGACATTGTTTTTTTTTGCACTGTAGCTGTAGTCTACATTGTCGTATATTTACACCATGAATTTAAGCCTGGTAGTGCAAATTGTTGTTTTGTGTTCATTTTGCATATAATTTGTTTAAAATTACTTTTAGGCATTTATTAGCCTACACATGTTTATCCAATTTACATAAATTGTCATGTCATAATCTGACTTTCCAGTACACTTTTGTAGTGGTTAGGGCTTATTACTGACAGTTTTTGGGCTCTTAGTGACACGTTAATGACAATGGCAGCGTCTGATGCCTCCCACTAAGCCACTTACTCAGCTGTGATAAATAGAGCCTCATTAGCTACCCATCTCATCTCACTCACACAGGTATCTGATCTCTTTATCTATGCAGGAATGTCTAGATGTGAGAGACGTGATGACTTTCACCACAAAGACAAAGGTGAAGTTGATCAACTCGTTTGTTTGACACAAGAGTGACCGGAGACGACTTTTTATCATCCATTATAAGCACACAAATAAAAAAAACTGTGGAGGGAGAGTCATGTATTTATCAACCCGATCTCTTTTGCGTGTCATTTTTACGCCATGCAACAAAACTAGATTAACTGCCGCAGTTAGGTTGAGGCAACAAAACCACTTAGTAGGATTAGGAAAAACATCACGGTTGGGTTTAAAATAGGTACGTAAACTAAGTAAAATATGTACAGAAAGAATGTGACAGAAGTACAGAAAACACGTCACCAATGTAACTTCAAAATAAATCAGTGAACACCACTCTCAAACACTCATTTCCTGTTTGAAAGTCCTGTGTTTGTTGGGCCCATCCGCATCATTTCCCGCTGACCATAAGCTGTCTTTCTCACTTTCTATTCTACGGTATTTACACTACTCTGTAACGTAAACGCATTCTAAACAGTGTTAAACATAGCTACAACGAGCATGTTGTGTGTATACAATGCTTTTAATGACAGAGACAAAAGAGAGTACTGGGATACCCCTTGAACATCAACACACACCAGGCACACACTTGTGTTTTTGTTTGTTTTAATGGAAATGATGGGAAGGAATGATGTGCTGGAAGTGATCAGAGGTCCATACAGATGGGGTGGCCTTAAGTCAGGTTCAAGTGGGTCGTCAAATTGTCAGAATACACATCCGGCAGGACGGCCTCATCCTCGCCCTGCTGTGAGAAGTCCCACTATGACTGAGCACCTGTCCCATTAGCACCAGTCCCATTAACATCAAACACGCCTGATATGTGAAAGGTGCTTTTACTTTTCTTTGTTTTGTTTCAGTTTGTGTTATACGCCTGTGTGCCCCCATTTGCAACCAAATGGATGTGTCCCACCCCAGGTGCGTGCCGTTCACGCTGAAATCGACCCTGGTTTGACCCACCTCTCGACCTGGCTCGCGAAGCGAAGTCAGTCAAAGCAGTTTAACCCTTTCAGACACACAATCAACCCTGGTTGAGTCCTCGGTGTGAAAGGGGTATAAGTGGTGAGTGAGAGTGGTGTGAGTGCTGCTTTATTTCATGTACGCATCATAACAACGGCTTGTATATCCGCAGTCCTGGGCCTTCCGGTTTCCCTTTTTGAATGAAGAATACAGACTACCGCCGCCTGCTGGTGTGGAGAGTTATTTTCTCGCACGCAGGCGCAGAACGTGGATGTTATAGTTTTTGCGGTGTGTTCAAATGCAACTTTTTGGCCAAGACACAGTAAGCAACGTAAAAGTCGGCCTTCGTTGCCGCTAGTTCCTTGATGTCGGGTTGGTGTGTCTGGGCCTTTACAGGACATTAGGAAAAGACTGGTGTGCTGGAAATGATCAGGGGTCAACGGGACTGGGAGCACCGTGTAGCACCAGTTCCATTGGCACCTGTCCCATTAGCATCAAACATGCCTGATATTTGGAAGGCAGTCTTTAGATAGAGAAAGCCCAAGCATCCTGCCCCCTCAGAATCCAACATGAAGTTTGGCTTTGTGAGTCCAGAGTCCATTAAATCTGTAACACTATGAGCTCCAGCACCTATAGACACCCCTTTCATTTAAGTGCCGTATATGAGACAGTCAACAACTCATCGTTGTTAAGAGCATCCACTCTCCAATGATGTCACCTCCAGGTGAAAGTGACACTGATGTTTTTGTGACCTCCTCCTTTTCTTCCCGTGCCACCATTACTTAATCCCCTATGAATAAGGAGCTGTGGATACCTGCCTACTTTATTCACCATACATGGTGGCCCTATATCCCTTACCTGTGGTGAATAGTACTTAGTGCAGCAGCTTCTATTGTACCTGCAGATATAGAGAGGGAGGCACGGCCCCCCCACCCCCCTCCTCGGTGATCCGGTGTCCTGTGATCTCAGGTTTCCTTCAGGGAAGCCCTGGTATCTTTCCGTTTGGCCAGCATTATGTGTGACTTCCTGTCTGTGTGCAAGGATATGACTGGACGAGCTCTCCGGGGACAAGGTGACAATTGTCCTCCTCTTTAGTTTCCCTTCTTTTATTCTTGTTTGGCTGTTTTTTTTTAAACAAGGAGATGTGCAGATGTGTGTGCACATATGGCTCAATGTTGAAATTTGTAGCCCTTCTTTATAATGCATGAGTTGTGCTGGTTTAAGTTTTTCTTCTGATAGATATGTATTTTAGTGAAGCCACTATGCATTATGTTACTCCATAGAAGAAATGAACAACAGCAAGATCGTCCTTCTGCAGTAAATAAAGAACAGTGGACTCTTTGCAACAGCAACACCATCACAAAAACACTTAAACCTGAGTTTATTCGTTGGCATCTATGGCGTAGAATGTGGACTGCCTCAAAAGTGTAAAGGCGCTGACACACCAAGCCAACGGTCGACCAATACGGGGCCGATGGTGAGCGCCTGTCAGCCTATTTTTTTTCAGTGTGTCCCGCACCGTCGGCTCTAGTCGGCCGGCGTCTGATGTTTTATAGCCGATTCAGCATGTTAAATCGGCGGCAGAACTTGTCGGTGAGAGAAATTGCACTGGTTGGCTGTTTCTGCATAAACAAATCAGTGCAGGAGAAGAGAAACGGAAGTAAGGAAAGCAAGCCAACGAGTAAAGTCAAGAGGGCTCTTCTCATTTTTCATCTTCATCTCATCTGATCATTCCAACACACGGATATCTACGCAACGGCATGGCCATCTGGAATGGAGTTAAGCGGTGAGTGAGAGTGGTGTGAAAATGGTCGGTAAATGCTGCGTTGTTTCATTTACAACGGCTCGTATATCCGCCGTCCTCGGGCTTCCGTTTTCCCTTTTTGAATGATGAATACAGACTACCGCCGCCTGCTGGTGTGGAGAGTTACTTCATCTCACGCAGGCGCAGCATGTACGTGACAGTTGGTCGTTGGCTGAAGTCTTTGCGGCGTGTTCGAGTGCAACTTTTTGGCGAATATACAGATGATGCAACAGTCGGCCTTCGTCGCCACTAGTTCTTTGATGTCGGTTTAGTGCGTCTGGGTCTTAACTACAAGTCGATGGTCCGACAGATACATGAACACACAGGTTTGTGGAGACCACGTTTCCCCGTTCTTTATCCTACATAAAACATGTTGGTAGAGATTATTAATTGATCTTTTCCTTACTGCCTCCTGCTTGCTGCAGTCACTGCTCTAAATCACAATGTAAATGTCACATATGCTTTGGAGTATATATACTGTATCATTAAAGAATGGGTTCCCATTTTCTCAAGATTATTTTAATACAATACTCACATGCCTGAATGTACATTGAAAGTTTAATGCTGGCTGTAATCATGCCTCCTGTCTACACAGACCGTAAAGTGATCCTTCCTAGTGCAACTCCAATGCAAGAGTCTGAGTTAGTCAAATCAAGTAAGTTTCTTCTCTTTCTTTCTGTTTTTTTAGTACACAAATACCCCTCTGACTCACTATCCACTGCAGCTCAGCAAAGAAACACTGTCCAGGGAAAAATGGTGTAACTTTGAACTATAGACACAGGCGCAATACAGCCTGATAATGTACAACACATCCAGCTAGTGCTGCAGTAGTGTCAACACCGGGTGAAATCCGACACTGAACTATAAATCAGGAGGTGCTGTACACTGCGATGCAGAAGCATAAATCTACTTTTAGATAGAAGAGAGACATATTTGTGGTCTCAACACTCGATGCATTATTCTGTGATTCTGTGAGTCATTTCTTTTCCCTGCCAGCGGGTTGAATTTTCAAAAGGTATTTTTGTGATCGCACTGATGTGTACTTAATGCCTGAAATGATAAAAAAAACAATGTTTAAAACCAAAGTTTCCATAGACGCCAACTGTGGCAGGCTGATGCGCAGTTGTGTGGAAATGTTGGATTTGAACGCTTGGTTTTGCCCAGAGCAAACATTTGATCATTTAGGGTAGACAGTAGACATCTGAGGGATCACAAATATACCTTTGAATATGTATATTGCTGGATAACTGGTACAAAGTGTACGCGGAATACCGAGCGAGAGCCATCTGTGTAATCAGTAACACCATAAGTGGTGTATTAAGATCACTTTTTCTAAACTGTGTTCGTCAGTGCAACACCGTTAGTTTGCCTGTTAGTAGATATTCATACATTACTGTATGGTTAAATGCACAGTGTTGAATTTCATCCCAACATCAGTAAATGAATACCGTCTTTTCAAATACACGTCAAAGTCCTTTCAGTCCTGCTCATTTTGTTTAGAAAAAGGTTGTCATGTTTTCCTCAATACTGAGAAAGCCGAGAGCATCCTCATGGGACTCTGGTAAAAGGTGAAACTTAAGACCACATCTAGTTAGTGTAGCGTAGGTTAAAGCATCCTCCTTTCAGAGCCGGGCGGAGAAAGAGGGGAAGGAGACAAATGGGTTCCCACCGGCAGAGAGAGGTCAGCTCTCCTGGGAGCTCCTCGCCACTATTCTATTCTGTGAGTGAGGTGTGCTAGAAAAGAGAGGTTTTTTTTAAACTCCGGTCCAGAGTGAAGAAAAGGCTCCCACCCATAACCTCACAATCCTGCCCCGACGTGCACACAACAACATGCACCATCTCCCTCTCTCACACACACACACACACACTGCATTAACCTGCTAATGGATCGACCCCCCCCGCCGTGTCCCCTTTGTTTCGAGGCAAAGATCACTTTCCTCCAGCTCGATTGGAGAACAGCAGGCGAGCTGCGTTCCCTCACACACCCATCAAAATGTTCAAGAATAGGTGAACAAGCCTTCATATACATTGTGCTGTATGGAGGTACAACAGCTGTGGTCTGCATGGTTTCACTTGACATCCTCCCATATTCACTTGTTGCATGTTTGATGCGTATGAAGGAACTTCATGCCAACTAAATGCATAAACTAGATTATTCAGTCAGTTTGGCGTTATTATGATAATTTATTCTCTGGAACTCAAATAGAAAGTAATTTGTAATGTTAATGTAATGCCATTCATACTCCCACATGCACAGACTAGTGTTCTATTCAAAAACCATAAAGCATGAATGATTAGTAAATGTTCCATCTGCATCTGCCAATCATCCAGGTTTGCATCAAAGCACACAGTGATAATCACGCCAGATTTCTATTTTGTCCGTGCTTCACCCTCTAACAGGTCGGTTTATCCCATGGGGGTAAATTTAGTTCCAGGAACTCATCCGACAATGGTTGCAAGCTTTGTTACGTTTCATTAACTTTCTGTTGTAGAAAGCAGCTATAAGTGTGTCCTCACTCACACAAACCTCACAGTCCAAAATAGATTGTGTGAGTTCATTTTTACCAGCCTGAAACCGTCAGTTTCCTTTCTGTATTCACAGGAAACGTACAGTTTCCACTCGTTACATGTATGCAGTCTCTTTTCAAAATCCAACTCAGGTTTTTAGTTTTACTTACACAACAAAACTACAGTTAAAATAAGTACCTTTGTTACGTAACTGCTGTTAGTAAAGTCAGGAGGTTACGTAACAAAACTACGGCAAAATAAGTCAACGTTGACTTGGTCTCACACGGACACAAACGACGTGTCCTGGGTGAAAAGTCCTGTGTTTGTTTGACCCATCCGCCCTACGCTGACTTTCTCGCTCTTTATACTACGTCATTTGTTCCGCCTGTCTAATAATGACACAGATGTGTTTACGTTGGAGTTAGTTCAAAGCCTCGTGATGCTAAAGGGCGCCTTGGTGCGTCGGTATCGGTAATGACCAAGAGTTACTATTTGACGAGACGGGAGTCAGGTTATAACAGAATTCATGTTCTGAAATGTATGCGACATTAGCATTATAGAAATTTTAAAATGATGGTAAATTTGGTTTATGTTTAGATTAATAGTGTGAAGACAGTGTGCTAATCAGACCTCTTTCAAATAGTTTAATTAAATGTGAGTTTTTTATTTGATTTGTATGCACAAAAGTTTTTTTTTCAGCGTTCAGCTGTCAAAACCAGCATTGTTCCTATAATGTCACGCTAATCCTCTCAAAAGTAATCCATTACTCTTGAACCTCTTTGTGAATCTCTATTCAGGATCCATCGCTCCCTCGCTCTGACCTTTCATTTTGAACAGATAATTCCTCTGTCAGCGGACATGTGTGATGTTTGAGTGTGTGACGAACGCACCCTTGATCCGCCTGACTGAGGGATTTTGTGACAAACATGCTACCTCACACCAGCGTCCGACTCCACACCGCCGCTTCAAAGAGATCTGGGAGGCGACTAGAGTTTCACATTTATCCATCCTGTTTGGACTTCAGCCCAGGAGTCTGTGTTTGAATGTATTTGAGCAGGACTGTTTGTGTGTGTGTGTGTGCGTGTGTGTGTGTGAGTGTTTGTGTGTCCCAACACATCATTACTGGTGCCAGTCTGTGTAAAGAGAGCGTAAAGCTCCCAGTGAATGCCAATAGCGAGGTCATCCATAATAGAGCTTATCGTGCAACTGAAAGGTCACAAGTTTCACCCCTGAATTAGCAAATGAGAACATCTTCAACCTTTCTGTTTAGATGCTCTTGAACAAGACAGTGAACACTCACCTGCTTGTTCGCTTAACATTCGCCAAATACTTAAGGTGTCATGTAAATGCATCAAAGGAATGTCTTGTCTAAACACCTTTTCCAAGGCTGCGTTCACACTGTACAGTCTTTACACTCAATTCTGAACTGCTGCTGCTGCTGCAGTAGTTGTTTTGTAAAGTGTTAACTGGGTCAGTATGTTTCAAATAAAGTGCTTGTTTGATCGTCAAACAGCGTCTCAAACTCCTTCCCAATCTGGATTTGGGAGGCTGCGTCCCACAATTTTTCGGACTTTCTGAAACTAAAAATAAGACAGGTGTTCGAAGGTGAGAAAGTATGCATAAACGTCTTTTTCAAGTCCTTTTCCAAACCACAAACTTACTCCTGTCACTTTTTTGTATGCACATACTACTGCAACACCACTAATGTCTTAGATTAAGATTGCCTGAAAGTGTGCGTCATCCCCATTTTCCACAAATTCAAAGTGTGGCTTTTCGGAACAACTGAACACTTTTGCTTTCAAACGCGGAAGAACGATGCTTCGACAATGTTAATTTGTTTCAAGCAAACCCTCAGCCTTAACTGTAGGAAATGACAGTTGCAGTATGACCTTCAGCAGTTTAGCTAAAAAGCTGCAGAGTTTGTGTTGTTTGGATAACCCAATATAAAACTGGACAAATAGACAAACGACTTTGCAAGTTATGGTAGCAACGGCAAAAACTATTTCATGACATCTCAAACAGGAAAACAAGATTTGGTCATATATGTAAATGAACGACTAATATTTTGTATTTAACGACACCATCACAGTGGGCAGTCCATGTTATAAGCAGGATAATATCTTCTGATTGTACGTCCCATGATTCTAATGGATGGTGCATACATCATACACATCATTGGGCATTATCTGTATCTTTTATTTATTATTATTATTATAACCCTTCACTTGACAGATCTCCCTCTTGTTCTGATCCGACACCCAAATAAGTTATTTTTCTGTTGCTGTAACGTCGTCTCCTCAATGCTCAGAGTAGCCAAACCAATGTACACATTCAAGGTTGTGACGGGTTTCTCGGGTGAATGATGTGAGATTTCATTTTCCGTCATAGAAGCACAGGTATTATTCCAAAAAAAAAAAAACGTTTATACATTTTGGGACTTTTTTTGCTATATGTACATAGTATGCATTGGAATACATATAAAACTTACATAATTTATGGATTTTCTCTCAGATTAGAAAACAATAAGGAGTCAAATTTGGGGGGAAAAGTCATATTTGGTAAATTTTTGGCTCTAGTGTGAACTTCGCTAAAGTCAAGGGTTAATCCTATACCATACACTACTATAGAAACAGCTGCACAATCTTACAAAAACGCTGAGCTTGTACGTTTGCCTCAGAGAGGGATTGTAACATAAACTGCGTGTCTGTAGCTGTTGCTCCGATGATATGGAGGAGGAGGAAACCGACCTCCGACTTTATGGTGTGTTTGTCTTTTTTGTACTTCACAATTTATGCTGATCTGTGTTAGCCGGAGCATAAATGTTCGTCACTGTCTTTGTCTGTTTATAACAGACAATACGCAGGAGGGATGTGTGTGTGTGTGTGTGTGGAGGGGGTGCGAGTGGATGAAATGTGATCCCATTAAGCAGCGAGCCCCCCCTCCCTCACTCCCCCAAGGCCATTATAACTCTCTTCGCTCGCACCCCCCCTCCCTCCTCCAACCATCCCTCTCTCAAAGTTTGGACACCTGCCAGGTCCCACAGTCATTATCCTAATGAGCACTGACAGTCTAAAGTCAGTCTGGCTGCAACACCAGCACACACACGCACACACACACACACACACACTAACAGTGTCTAGAACTCTTATCTTGATACACGTACACAACTTGATCATATAGCGCTGGTATGAATCACTGAATGAATCACATTAACTGACTATAAGACTAGAGGCGTCTCACCAGACTAATAAAAGTCTGATTCTAATTTACTTATGTGTTCATTCACATGATGACTTCATAACTTGACTTTACTGGTTCTACACACCACATTTAGGAGAGTTAAGTTTTCTATCCATTGTTTATCGTGAGAGTTGAAGCGGGAGAACATACATGATCTTTAGCAGCCCTGTCTCCTAAAAATGTTGTTCCCATAAAACAAAACTGCACTGTCAATAACGTTTAGAGGGAAATGTATTTTGTTGCAGATTACTCTTGTTTTGGACGTATCACAAATACGTTTGTAATGATAGTCCGTGGATAAGTCTGCGTAGGGAGAAGGTCCGGGTGGTGGATGAGTCAAACAAACACAGGACTTTCACCGCTGTACGTGTCCCGTGTGAAACCAAAAAGTAAACACTTTTAATTTACGTCCGTAGCTTAATAACATAACAAATGTCATTTTAAGCCAAACTATGATGCTTCTTTTTTTTTTTTTTTTTTACTAAACCTAACCAAGTAGTTTTGTTTTAGTTTTTTTTAAAAAAAATTTTTAATTTACAACAAAACGGCCAACGTTTCCCTCAAAAACATAGGCCTAATTGAGAATGCAGTTTAATTGTATGGAAGCATAATTTTGAAGGAGACAGGGTTGTCTTGAGTGTCCTTGCAATTCTGTGGACTAAAGGCCTTTACATACCGGGAACGAGACAAACACGAAAATGCAAATATACTCGCTTGTGAATATCTTACGTCTAGGGCTTTTATTGTGAAAGGTAAGAACAGATGAAGAGGATCTGGTCTTCGCTGCCTGTTTTTAGCAGAACGACACTGCCTTATTTTACCGGAGCCCTCTGCATCAGCATCCGGACTGGCTTCATTCAAATGAATGAGAAAGCTTCGGAACAGCGGTGCTTTGAGCTAAATACTAACACCAGCATGCTCAGAGTGACAACACTAACACGTTGATGTTCAGCAGGTATAATGTAAATATAATGTGAAGCCTACTATGTTTGCAATGTTAGTGTTGCATGCATGCTAACAATTTATAATCAGAACTAAACACAGCTGAGGCTGATTGGGACATTAATAGTTTAGCAGGTTGTAGCACCAACCCCCCCTATATAAAGGGCAGATGATGTTGCTAGGCAACAGAAAACTTTATGTTGGAAAAGCAGGTTGATGGGCAGGAGTAAGTGCAAAAAAAGGTGGCATTTATTAACAAAACCATGCTGAAGAAAACAGAACAGAAAACTAATGAAAGCTGCAGCCTCACAGTGAGCTGTCACCTCCTTCCTCTCATCTCCTTCCTCTCACCTCCTTCCTCTCACCTCCTTCCTCTCACCTCCGTCCTCTCACCTGCTCACAGTGAATGGCTTTTTACCCTCTCAGCCTCCACTAACTGGAGCATACCACCTGTCCAGGTAAGTCTAGGGGGAGCCAAACAGAGAGCAAGCTTCCACATCAGATAACATTATTAACAAAACATTAATGTACAATTTCTGAGTTACTACTGATATCCCAATTTACCTATGGGCACACATACATACGAATTAGCGCATCAACATTAATAGAATATAATTTACTGCAGAACTGTCTCACCTATCCTCCTACATATTAACAGATCCCGGCTCCTCACTGCTCAGAGGACAGAATGATGCACACCTGTTTTCAATATCCCTGATTGGGCTGATCTACCCAACATCCCAGCAGAACAACAACAAAAAAAACACCACACACACATTAGGGTGAACCCCTTTCAACTGCTCATCATCCCATGAAACAACAGATTAGACAAGTGTAGCAGACAAAAAAAAAACACTGTTAATGGGGACAGAGCCGAGTGAAAAGAAAGAAAAGTAACCTTTTCACACAGGTCATAAACCAGAGTAGCCTACTGAGAAATAAAATGTTTAACCTGATGATAACGCTAGATGAAAAGTCCAAAACACCAAAAGTCTGTAGCACGGCTGTCAAAGAATATTCTAAATAGGAATAAATAGAAACAGGGCGTCCGACAAAAGTTCAGCTGAAAACGGCGTGCGGTTAGGACACGTTCTCATGGACAAAATACGCCAAAAATATGCGTCACTTTTAGTCAATTTTGACAGCCCTAAAGTCAAGATGGAACTAGCAAATGGTTAATTTGCTGATTCTTTGGTGACCCAACAAACTTTAATCCAAAATAGACATTTGATTTGATCATTAGATTTAATTTTGAGGTGAATTCTTCCTTTACTTACAATTTTTGGGGGTATTTGGTTCACCATCAAACCAAATAGTCACCGTAAAACATACAGCTTGGTGTCCTAATGTTCTCATACGACGAAGTTGCCTTGTCAATTACGCATTTTGGTTTTGTTTCAGTTTGCAACGACAGTCACATGTTTAAAACTACGACCGTAATCCAGGAGAAAATCAGTTTCCCTTGAAACGTAATTGAGAATGTAGTTTAGTTGTATGGGAATGTGATTTTTGAGGAGACAGGGTTGAAACATGACTATGAGAAGTTGAGGTCTGTCCTGCTTCTGCAAATGACTTTGAGGAAACATGTTTTTGTTTCATGTCGCATCTCTAAGAAGCATAAATAAATAAATCTCACAAAGCACATCTTAAAGTTGGAGTATAATTGGAGGAAACCAGTGACGACAGATTCGTATCCAGGCGTATCTGTTTTCACATGGGAAATTTCACGAGCGAGACACCTGCCAGCCTGAAGAGAAGCAATATGACCTGATGAGACGGCGCACTTCCTGGCGCGACACCGCCCGTCTGGCAGGAGCACACACACAGGAAACAGGTTAGTAACGTGACTGGTGAGTGTATGCGTACATGCAAGTGTGTGTGTGTGTGTGGACAGGCTACACCCTCAGGAGTGTGCCACCACGGCAACTGTCTTCGTGGGAACAATACCACCTGTCGCTCAGGGCTACCAGACAATGGAGGCCAGATGGGGAGCAAAGGGTGGAGGACGGAACCAAACGCCGACCTAAGCAGGGGCATCAAATCAGACCCTTTAGGTATTCCTGATGCCAAGAGCCTATGGTTTTATTGTTTATCAGTGTTTGTCTGGGTAATACAGTAAATGGCCATCTGTCTTTTCTCTTTTTTTAATCTCTTTTTGTCTCTTTGTTTCTTTATCTCTCTCGCTCTTTGATACACATACATAAATGGGCAAGATGAAGTCATCTAGTGATATTCTCCTAAAAAGACTAATTTTATTGGCAATGTCAAATTCAAAAAACTTCAAAAATAATGATTCAAATTAATTTTTTTTAGTAGTTTTAAATGTCACCTGAGCTGACTGACTTTTTCCAACTGCGTCACTCTTGAGTTTCCATTGTGTGTTGCATTTATGGTCAATAACGTCCATCCAAGCATCCATTTTCGGAGCTTATCTGGGGCCAGGTCGCATCCATCAATAGTGTCCATCAAAAAAAAGTAATTTTATTTAATAATTGCTGGTATTTATTTATTTTTTCTCATTTTTCAACGTGATCTCATGTAAAGGCATATAAATAACCAACCCTGTCAACTAAACTGCATTCTCAATAACATTTTGAGCGAAACGTATATTCTCCCGGATTACGGTCGCAGTTTCAAATACGTGGTTAATTGAAACAAAACTAAACATGCAACAGATGGATTTGTGATATGTCAAAAACAAACGTAATCCGCGACAAAATATTTTTACTTCAAAACGTAATTCACAGTACATTTTAGTTGTATGGGAACGTAATTTTTAAGAGATTTATGTTGAAATAGCATGCCACTTTTAAGGACATTCCGCGTGTCATGATACACATTTCAAGCTTTTCGTGTGCCATTTAACGGCAGTAACGTGAAACGATCAAAGTTTAGGCAACAACACCACTTATTTTACGTACTTATGTTAAGCCCAACCATATTTTTCCTAAACCTACCTAAGTAAAATACATGCGTAAACAACGTAGCATAAATACGGAAAACACGTCACAAACGTCACTAACGTAAGTCAACTACAATTTTGGTTTCACATGGGACACGATCACCGGTCTCCTGGGTTAAAGTCTTGTGTTAGTTTGACCCTCCCACCCATCACAAGTAGTGTTTCTCACTTTTTATATTAAACCACATGCTCTCGTCGCTCGTTATTCTACGTCACAAGCTCTGAGCATAGCATATTCACACGGATAGGTTTACATTGCATGCAAAATGACTGAAGAAATTGGCGTGTCATTCATTTACGCTATTTGGTGAGACCAGGCTGCAATTTTACCAGTGTGAAAACACTTATCTGAAAAGACTGTTTAAGTTTAGTGGATACAGTTGGGACATTGCACTGTGTTAAGATATGCATGTGGAAAAGATTCAATGAATGAAAAAGTTTCACTCCCAATTCCACATCATGCATTTTAAGTTTATTTACAGAGTCTAAATGAAGAAGCATGTTGGTGTGAAGAGAAGTGTTTTTAAAAACACAGCTGTGTTTTTATTCTTTAACTTTAGGGAAAAGTAGCCATAACTAATGTGACTTATGATTGTTTTAATTCTTATAAATGATCAACACCAGCTGTGTTATGGAGCCTTTCCAAACTGCTGTAGTAGAAAAGTTGAGAGAGAGACAGAGAGAGAGAGCTTCTAAGCACTTTCACATTAACAAATCAAAAATCAATCTCAGCATCTTCTCGCTGCTCAACTTGATGTATTTCCACCTCAGAGAGTGAGACAGTTGTCTTCATCACTCAAGTCTGCAACGGAAAAGTTACACATTACTGTTAAACCCCTGAATCAAACAGGATTTACTGTTATAGGTCAGGTAGTCAGTTAAATGTCAGTGTGTCTGTCTGAAACAGGCACAAGCAGAAGTTGCCCTTTGGCCCGGGAATCCACCGGTGCAAAGAGGCAGAAGGTTTGGTCACGATCCACTTATTCTTCTTCTTCTTCAGCCGTACAAATCTTTGTCTTGACTCATCCCTCATTTCCTCTGTTGTATCTCTCACCATCTGTAGTCAGGGACCCCCCGCCCCCCTCGTCTTTCTCAAGAAACAGGATGTGAAGAAATGTTTGTGGATCAGCGAGATAAACCATCCAACTACTTTTAAATGTGAAACATGTCATTCCTCACTGCGATATAAGCTGGATATACTTTTTGGGGAAATTGCTGACTGTATATTTCTCAGTTTGTGTGAATCAGAAATCATCCTGTTCTCTGAAAAGAAATTCAGAACTCAAGCATATATAATATCTCGGTATTGCACTCTATCATTTTTTAGAGTCAGTATTTTTGAAAAAGTTGTGTTAATGTTTAAATTTGTGAGCTCTTGTATTTTTTTGCTGAACAGCAAAACTTACAAATAAATGTCCTTAAATTTCTACTAATAAATAAAACTTATATTCAAGCCAATAAAAAAAAGATGCATTTAATGAATTCAAACTGCACCATGTGTGCTATAAAATCAGAATTGACCCAGAATCTGATCTGTGTTGAAATGCTCAGATTGAAATTTGGAAGTGTTGACAATGACAATAAAATAATGTTTGGTCCAGAATTGCCATAATTCTTAAATCACAGTCTCTTTGCTGAGCTATGGGAGGACGACCCGAGAGAACATTTTCAAATGAAGCAAAAATAATAGAGAGAATATGGGAAGACTGTTGACTTAAAACTTAAGGCCTTTGCACACCAAGTTTGTATTTTTCGTCCGAAATTGTCGCGCTTTAAAAAAAATAAATACAACCTTGGAACAGGTTTGATTTTCTGTGTTTTTTTTGCATCCATTTGAGCTGTTTGACCATTCAGAGCCACCGTGAATGCAAATGCCATTGCATCCAAAATAGCATCGGAGTCACTTCGTTCATTCGTCTTCCCAGCACAAAGCACTTTACGACAAGGTAAAGAATACAGAGATGAGGTATTTAAAGATAGATTGTGGCAGGTAAATGAAACAATGATAGTAGTGATTGTGCTCTAGGCAGCTAAACGATAGCTTCTTGCTAATGTCATTCATTCGTTAGCCCTGTTTTAGACCAGCACTATCTATCGCACACACGTAATGAATTCAGTTTTGTCTTGTATTGTGAATTTTAAAATGCATACAAAAAAAAAGGACATGGTGCACAGAGACCTTGACAGGCTCAACTGTATCATACAGAACAAGTTGCCAATATTGTTTCCCATCTTAATAGTGGCTACTTGTGCTCATCAGCCTCTTAACTTCCCTTCAAATCTACAATACGTCAAACTATTCACTCTGTTATCAGGTCAAGGGGTCATTCTAGTCCCATTTTTTTTACCCCCAGTAATTAGACGGGCACGACTGCCCGGTTCCCATAACGTGTATGATTAAACCCGTGAAAAGAAATAGTATGTACAAGAGTGCAGACGTTTTTTGTTCCCTTTTTTTCTTTCTTATAAACGTCTGCGCATTCAAGTATAAATCTAAGCGATCCCTGTCACACATGCCACGCTGCCATTGGAAGTATAGGAGTGAAGGCTCAATAGAACGGGAGAATGTGGGAACTGGAGGTTTTTCTGCCCTGTCAGGGTCGCCATCTGCTCTTTATCCACGCTGGCACCGAGCCCTGGTCCAACCCTTGGCACCTACACCCACAGAAACCCCCGACACACGCACACACACACACACACACCCACACACACACGCATTGCATGCGTATAATTGTAACTTTGCTAAGAAAAAGCGGCCGTGTAATGCACTGCAGACAAACAAATTAAGGCGCAAACAGTGCAACAAATATGAGATTATGCCCATCTAAACCTGTCAGATGTGATCCGGGTGAGTGGGTTTGCGTGTTTAGAGTTTCCTATGAAGTCTGTGGCTTTTTATTTGAAATGAGTCAGTGAATGGAAGAACAAGAGTAAGTGTTATTTTGTGGATGTTCTGGTGTGTGTGTGTGTGTTTGTGGAAAGGGGGTGTGCGTGAGTTTGTGAGTGTGTATTTGTATGCAAAACAAAGAACACGTCTTAGTGTTTGAGTGGAAAGACAAGAGGGCCATAAGTATTTTGTGTGTGTGTGCGTGTATACCTCGGTGTGCATGCAAACCCAAAGTGATTAGCTTTTGTTTTTCGAAGGAGTGGGTGGGGAAGGTGCGTGACAAGCGTGTTTCTCTCCTTTTGGGTGACTTGGCTCAGTCGAAGCATTAGTGCATGGGTGTGTGTGTGTGTGTGTGTCATGATGATGTTGGTTCCCAAAACAAAACCAGCAGCTGTTTTTACAGGCTCACACACACAAACCCATTCATCTGTTGTCATCTTAGACCCCCCCGCCCCAACCCTCCTTGCTTTTCCGTCTGTAGCCATTTCTTTACACTTTCAAATAAACAAAAGTAAAAGATTATTTAAAAAATCTAATGGATAAAATCGCCAAAAAGCACAAGATTCATGTCGTAGAAATGATGCAGCAATAATAAAACCTGATGAGGCATTCTTTTGCACATAATATCATTAAAAGGGCATTACAGCTTTTAAACAGCTACAAATGTTGCAGGTGAAAAGTCCTCTCCGGTGAGCAGAGAAAAAAAAGTGATCGCTCACCGTCTCCATGGTGACAGGCAGTTGTGTTGGCATTAGCAACCAGTGAAGCGCAGCTTGCTGAGGTTTACAGCTGGTACCACATCTGTGACCAATCACATTACTTGGCTAAAACTTCCTGTTGTATAATGGCATTTAAAAACATCACTCATCAGAAACTCACACATGAAGGCGTGAGGAGTTTTGGAGTATGACTTATGAGTATGAGTTTTTTTTACACACACGTAGAGCTGCTGCTTCAACAACAACAACAACAACAACTTCAGCAGCTGATAAAATCATGTGGAAGCTATAGCCAGAGGATATTACCATTGTAGATTTTTATAAGAATGCATAAATAGAAATATATCAGCATGTTGAGCACAGCAGAAAAACTAAAACTGAGCAAGTACAAACATGTAAAACCACAACATTACTGGCATGCTGAGTCATTCGTATTTAGCGGTACTCTAAATTTAGATCACCCATATGTAGATTGGATCAATAATGTCACATCACAGCTTCAATGTATTGTTCAACTTATGTCTTAACAAAATAAGTTATGGTTGTCTTGTTTCTTAAGGCGTCTAACTTTATGAATTTCAGTAGTTTGTAAGTCATTTTGTGTGCAATAACAACGCCTTTGTTGCTTTTGGTGTGTCATGTGTACCCTATGTAGTGTGTATTGACTGCAGTGCAAAAGCAGCCGTGTAAATATGCTACGCTCAGTGACGTAGAATAAAAAGGGACTGCTTTAGGCCCTGACACACCAACAGTTTGGGGCCGTCGGTGAGCGTCAGTCGGCTCTAGTCTGCCCGTGTTGGAGTTTTTTCGGCTGATTCAGCATGTTGAATCGGCAGCAGCGTCTGTCGGTGAGAGAAATTGCTCTGATTGGCTGTTCAGCTTAATCAGTGCATCTTCATGTCATCTGATCATTCCAATACACGGATATTTTCACAACGACATGGCCTTCTGGAATGAAGCTAAGTGGGGAGTGAGCGTGGTGTGAAAATGGTCGGCAGATGCCGCTTTATTTCATGTACTTATATCGGTCTATCATAACAACGGCTTGTATATCTGCAGTTCTCGCTCTCTTTCGGTTTCCCTTTTATGAATGACAAATACAGACTAGCGCAACCTGCTGGTGTGGAGAGTTATGTCCTCTCACGCAGGCGCAGAACGTAGGTGCTAACTGGCCGTTGGCTAAAGTCTTTACGGTGTGTTCGAGTGCAGCTTTTTGGCCAAGACGAAGGCGATTCAACAGGCGGCCTTCGTCGCCACTAGTTCTTTAAATGTCTGCTTGGTGTGTCCCCAGCTGTGTGACGGTTGGGACGAGAGGTGGATGGATCCAACAAACACAGGACTTTCAACCAGGAGGCCAGTGTTCATGTCCCAAAGTGTTGTTGAGTTATTTTGAAGTTAAGTTGGTGATGTTTGTGATGTGTTTTCCATACTTAAGTTAGTTAATGTAGTTATTTTAAGCCCAACCACGATGTTTTTCCTAACTAACTGGTTTTGTTTCCTAAACATAACTGCCACCGTTACCATTGTTGTATGAAGTAATAAAAGGCTGTCTTCCTAACTTTACTGCCAAACTGCCACACTTTTATCACTGTTATGCAAAAACTCTCTTTTCACCGTTCACACCAGCATTTTAAGATTATCCACTCTGGAGACCATTTCAGAAAAGCTCAGTTTTTGGCTGAGGAACACTTCCGCTCAGTGTGAACAGAGAGGTCGAAACATAAGAGTAAAAGATGCATCTTTAAATTTAGACGTGTTAATGTGGACGCACACTCACGCTGTGATCACTGGGAGTAATCTGGTTAAGACAGATCATCTCAAAATGTGGTAAAGTGTTAAACTCCTTAACTCCCAGCATGTAATCAGATTCCCTGCCTGCTGCCTTTCATGCAAAGATGTACCATCCAGAACAAACATGGTTATGTGCTTATTAAAGCAAAATAAAACAAACATTTAAAGTTATTCTTTTCCATCTGAAATCCTGCAGTTTAATCCGGGATATGCTTAATAGTTTACTCGACCTGATAAACAAAGCAGGCCTTTTATTTACTTGCAATTCTCTGAAATCAAATTTCTGCCAAAAGTGTGTGTGTGTGTAAGAATCAGATGACTGCAGTGAACCATTCATACACATGTACCGAAGACAAATAAACAAAACAAAAACAAGTCTCATCACAGTCGTCTGCAGACGCTGACGGACAAACCACATGACTACACGTCACTGTCGTTGTTGGTCGTGGTTTTGTGTGTGACTGTGTGTGTTTGTGGCTCAGGAGTCAATCCCTCCAAACAGAACTGTCATTAACCCTTGTAGCTCTTGAAAGACCACCCAGATGTGTGTGTGTGTGTGTGTGTGTGGCCTGCAGACTGGCATTGTGTTGCGTGTTATCTATCCACTCCAGCCTGTCCATTTGTACTGCTAAGACAACAATCCCCTTTTGGGAGAGGAAGAGAGGACTGTATTATATCACCATGGTAACGCACAGCTGTCAAAATGGAGGGGGAAAAGTTGGCTAAAGAGAAAACTACAAGATGATATGAAACCTTTTGTGTGTTGCCCTTTTGTTTGACATCACGTCTGCGCCCTAATTTGACACTTCCTTAGCTTCATTTCCCTCCTAATGACCCACCAGCGGGACACTTTGAGGGGCCCACATGCCCTCTGGTTGGCCCAAAGACCCTTTTGGTTGGCTCAATTGCCAGCCAATGTGTCCTCCGATTGGCCCATGTGCCCATCTGGTCAACCTAAATGCACTTTATGGTCAGCTCAAGTGTTGGTCTGCATGCTTGGTGCAAAAATTAAACCTTTAGCCTGCATATGCATGAGGTGCCTCTTTGTCATTTTTGTCCCTTGGTCCATGCACGCCATTAGGAAATGTGTTGTAGCAGCAGCAAACCTAAAAGGAAAACTGCAAAAATGCAAAATCTTACCAAGTAATTACTAGTCAAACTATCTCATTACACTTTATATGAGAAATAATCACCAGTCAAGTAACGTTTCAGTGAGATATAGGGACTTGTTTTTAGACAATGACTTTTCGCAGCTAATTTCAAGATCTCTTTTTATCCTGAAAGGCCTAAATATTACATCTTATTTCAAGATATGTTACCTAGCGAATTTTCACTTGTTCCATAAGCAGATTTTTTTTTACTTATTACAAGCAAAAACACTTTGTATTTTTGTTTTATTTTTATCTTTTAAAATACAATACAATAAAAACAATAGAAATTGTAGGAATAATAAGCAATGATGAGGTTACATTATAACACGACATGTAAAATATTAATGTTCAACTTGTATACAGGGTTGTAATGAGTCACTCTGAATAACTATTACACAAGCAAAATATAAATATAATGTTGTTATTCATAACTCCTAAGTCTTCATTATAGAGTGACTAGAAAGGCTGTGACAGCCTAAACATGGTGTTTGCCTTTTCATGGGATCTAACCCTAACTGACCTCAGATGTTTTGAAGTCTCTTGAAAACTGTGTGACTCAAGTCCTTCAAGCCTCTTAACAAAAGATTATCCCCGCTCAATTTACTGGCAGGAGAGATAACACTGGTCACAACTGGTTTGTTTCAACAAAGTCTCAGAAATGTTGATTCTGTACCTGTTGGGAAAAATCACATGACCCAGCAGCCTGAGAGGAAGACCTTTTTGAAAAAGTGTCAAAGATCTTAACATTGAAATAGTATGCTAGTTTATGCCGCATTACGCTGGACAAAAATCATGTTTCAATGTTTTTAGAGGCTCCCTTTTTTTTACCTGTCCACACTACGAAGGCAAACCACTGTTTTGAGTATAACGTACTTTAAAATGAGTTTTAAACGTGATCAATATGGAGAAAAAATGGATTCCGAACCATTTCCAATGCATATTCACATCTGGTTAAATAGGGACTAAATACACAATACATCTTTTGCATATATGAAAGTTCTAATTTATGTCTTAAAGGTCCCATAATGTAAAAAAAGTGAGATTTTCATGTCTTTTATATTATAAAGCAGGTTTAAGTGTTATATAAATACTGTTAAACTATCAAAACGCTCAATATACGGAGAAACACACACAGCCCGTATTCAGAAATTGTGCGTTTGAAACAAGCCGTTAGGATTTCTGTCCATTTGTGATGTCACAAATATAAAATATTTAGACCATTACACAGTTTTAAACGTAAACATTCTAAATGCGTCCCAGTTTATTTCCTGTTGCAGTGTATGTGAATAACATCAGCTGACAGGTAAGTAAACATGGACCCAAACTGTTGCCTAGCAACGCAATTCCGTTGAAATGTGCTAAAACGGAGTGTTTCAGACAGAGGGTGAATACAGGTATATTCAGGCAGACAGTATGAGGAAAATAAAGTTTTTTTTTAACATTACAGCATGTAAACATGTTCTAGTATTAACATAAAATACAAGTATGAACCTGAAAATGAGGATGATATGGGACCTTTAATGATTATTGTTCGGAAAGTATGTTTGGATCCTAAAGGACAAGTGTATACATTTTCAGATTTAATCACAACATTTTAAGTAGGGCTGCCCTCTCTTAATCAATTTGTCAAGTAATCCGTCGTTATGGTATTGTTGATTAAGATTTCTTTAGTCGATTAGTTGTTTTTTATGCTTTTTTTTCATACTGAATGACTTATTTCCAATAAATATATGAACACATCTCTGGAAAACACCAGATTTAACTTGGTGCTTTTGTGTGATTCTTTGTGGAGAAACTCAGTTTCAAAGATTAAATCAACTAATCGATCAGTCGACAAAATCGCATGAGTGTTAGTGGACTAAGAATTTCTTTAGTTGAGGACAGCCCTAATTTTAAGAAACATACAAGTCTGATTAATGCTGATTTTGAGCCCTTTTGCATCTCGAGTGTACCTCCATGGTAGCTGTGAGGAAAAGGAGAGTACATTTCCCGCTCAGATATCCCGCTTTTCCTGACCCTCACCTTGACTTTGTGCTTTAACATGACAGTCTGGCAGTAACCAGAGCACCACGAGTCTCCTGCAGCTGCCGAAACATACAAAGACTCCCTTCTTGGTAACTTTATATTCAACACACTGGTCCTCTGCACGGGATATATGTTCAAAGATGGAAGGAGAAAGAGCATTACATGGGCGTTTCAAAGGGCAAACGCACACACACACACCTCTCACACACCTGTGCAAACTCTCCGTCCGACTTCCTCTCTCCAAGTCACACACACACACACACACATTTCCTGTGGGCCTGTACACTGCCCAGTCTGTTCTCCAGGGCGTTGGCTGCTGGGCACTTGGTCAATGTGTACCCAAGTGTAATGCTTCAGCGCTCTGGGACTGGCATGCAGACAACACACACACACACACACACACACACACACACATGGATATTACATGGTAATACACATACAGTGGAGTCAAAAGTCAAGACAGCTTTAAGTTGAGGATGTTTACTCTCACATCAGATGAACAGTGGAGGAAATGTGACTCTTTTTTTTTTACATATTTGGCCAAGTTTAAGGGAAAGAATGTATTTGAACAACTTAACATGGATTTAGTTATAAGGTCAACATGTTGTAGTAGCCTTAACCCAGCAACACATGGTACACGAGATGAGAACGTCAGTCTCCAGTGTCAAAGTCCTGCTCTTTGTATGCACAACCATCCTCCTCTCTATGACTTCTGTAAAGTACAATGGCCACATGGTCACATCAAAAAGTGGTACAGCAAAATGTGACGGAAGGACGACTCGGAGGGCGATGGTGAGCTACCGTAGCTGGCCAGTTAACCGCTTCACGACTTTCAAAGTCGTCAGATCGCTGTACTGTTCACACTACACAACTTGCTGTCTTGTAATAAGGAGTCTTTAAGTCGTTGTGGTTTTCACACTACGTCACTGACTGACGACAGGAGATCACACACTACAAGATCTCTCACTGGGAGGAATCTCCGATGAGGTCCCCCAAACTACGTTTTGTAATGAAAACACACGCGAGACATACACGGTGAATGACGCGATACCATACTCAAGACACATCGCTGATGTTGTCGTTGGCACGTGAAAATATTCTGTTTCCACCAAACTCTTTTTTCACTATTTATTCTCTGCAACAACCACTTTGCTCCGTGTTGCAAATGCATCACATACAGTAAAGTTCCTATTGTTACAGGCTCCTCCCCCAGGTTTCCCCTCAGCCGTGTCTGGCGCTCTCATTGGCTGTAGCTCGTGGCTGGAGTGTCCGACAGGTCCAGATGTTTAGCATGCTAGATATCTGGAATGTGTCTGCGAGGCATTGGCGAGCGTTGTGTCTTTGAGCAGCGAGCCAACGCCGATTTGCCTCTGATCTGGGGCTTTTTTTGGGGAGCTCCAAAAACTGTTGGGGAGCGGAAAATCAGGACTAAAGTTGTGTAGCTATTAAATGCTAGCCAGCCTATACAAAAATGTATAGGAATAAGAATAGGAGACAGGGTTGTCTCTGCTGCAGCCAGCTTCATTTCTTGCTAGTTTAGGAGACTTTTTGAAATTGATTCAAATGAATGACTTGGGTCAGTCAAGACTTTGACACTTTTAGGCCATAAAACCATCCTAGTCGCCTGGTCTGTATATGTTTGGGATATGTTTTTATGTGTAAAACGGGCTAAGAGTCCTACACTGTTAACCCGAAATGCACATCGACCATCCACAAAACATTCTCAAAGCTGAAATTTGGCACTTTTAAATAGTCATTGTTTCATTTCAGGTCCAAAATGTGCTGGAGAGTACAGAGCCAGAACAATGAACAACACACAATTACCCGACAAAGTCCTGTTGGATGCAGCGCTGTATCCACACAGCTGGGCAGCAAAGGAAAGAGCTGGGTGATCTTTAACACACACTTGAACACACACTTGATCACACACACACACCACCTCCACTGTTTACACACCCCTGAGCAAATGTCTGAAGAACGACGCAGCCGTGAAAATCTAAACAAAACCCTTGTGTTGCGGTCGACATCTCACTCAACATCGACCCAACATCGGTCCACACCACACAGGTGACATGACACACCATCTGCAAACACACTGCGGGAAAGCAACGTGCGCACACACACAAACACACTCGGCGCAATAGATTCAAATAAAATCAACAAATTATGCACAGTTTTTTAGGGTATTGCACTGTTTTTGTACAGTTTTTACACGTATTATATCTGCGTCTAGTTTTCTTAGTGTATTCTTTATCAGTTGCGTTGTGTCACTTGTGCCTACGTTCTTGCTCTACATTACACAAAAGTATACTTTTCTTCACCTTTACTGTTTTATTTGAAACTTTTACTTTGCTATGTGCTGATTTCTGGAGAGAATCTGGTGTTCCCACCATTAGGGCAGGTTAGGTTGATGATGTCTCAGAAACTCATGTATTAAATATAATAAAATGGCTTTATAGGGTTAATTTCTGGGCAAACTTAATTTGCCAGTAAATCTGACTGTGATTTACGTTACCCCTGACAAAATTAACTCATTGAGTTAAAGCTCTATTTGCTAGGACACTGCGCACAGACCATGAGATATTACCTGACATGTACAGCGTGTTTGACTGTACATTATTAACTAGTGGTGAATTCCAAGCCACATACCATCAGTAACTCCAAGGTCAAGCTACACAAGAACGCCTACCACTCCTCTGCCGTTATTATTTCTCTTAAACAAAAAGAAAACAAGATTATCTGATGAAAAATACTCCTCCATTTATTGACATGTGATGCAGAAGTTAAAAACTCACTATAATGTGTTCTCTTGTCTGTTTTTGCCCTTAATGTTTTTGCAACATCTACTTAATAATTCATTCATAGATATCAGTCATTTTTGCGTCCCTTTTTACTTCTTATAAATGTCCTTTTGTTCTTATTCTTTAATTTATACCATTGACCTTTATCCTCTCAACTCCTGCCATGTTACACTATCATTTATCTTTGTCCTTCCCTCCATAACTCTCTCTCTCTCTCTCTCTCTCTCTCTCTCTCTCTCTCACCAGTCTTGAAGACATGTGATGCACATCACGACTAATTGAATGGAAGTGCAGCCAACTGTTCATAGCTGCATTCATTACATGTAGCATAAAAACTATTTAATTAATAAAGTTACTTATTAAAAAATCTTTCTCTGTTTGTGGACCACAGGTCATTTACAATGCTTTTCAATTTGATAAACTATAGTTACACACACATACGCACATTGACTGTGAGATGAGGTTGAAATCTCCAGAAAAAACCTACTGAGTGGATGCTAAGTCTTTGTCAAACTATTATTTCCATGGCCAAGAATAAACTTTCATGCTCAATTAATTAAAAAAGTTTTACTGAACAATTAAACCTGATTCTTACACTGTGTGTGCCAAAGCCTCTGCTATGATTAATAGCTGTTTCAGACTAACTGAGAGAGACAGAAAGAGAAATAAAACATAAATAAAAAATACAGTTTGCAACCAAATCATTCAAAATTGTAAACACTGACCAAACTTAAGTATTCATACTGAGACCTAAACTCAACCGAGGAGGTTTATTTGAGCGCACACAACGCTCCACATCCATCTCACAGTATTTACCCGCCGGCCCGCCGGCCCTCTACTTCCTACTGACCAGGACAATCTCTCCCTCTGACCTGGCCTCTGACCTTTCCCCTTGGTATCACCTGCCATAAACGCCCAGCGTTTGAACAAGGCATTCTTAGTCGGGGTGAGGCAATAATCTGTATCGGGAGGCAACGGCGGCCCTCGGGGGGAGAGCTGGAGCCGACCCCCTCTCTGCTTTATGGCGCTCATTTAGGACGGCAGGCAACCAGAGTAATGTGTGGGATGATTGTGTGTGTGTGCATGTGCGTGTGATGACTGTGCATGTGTGAGTGTGTGTGTGTGTAAGAGCTGATTTAGGGCTGGAGGCACTGAGGGTAGACCAGTGCTGGAATCCAGCTGGCTCCACAGCTAGCTAACCATCAACTAGTTATACGTTCCTGAGACAGACAGACAGACAGACAGACGGATAAACAGACAGACAGACAGACAGACAGATAAATAGACGGATAAACAGACTGACAGACAGATAAATAGACGGATAAACAGACTGACAGACAGACATACAGATAAACAGACAGACGGATAAACAATGTCAGATAATAAATAGACAGATAGAAAAGAAACATAAAGAGATGGATAGAGTACAATAAAAAAACATGAAGAACAGTTGACTGAAATGTTATGTTTGAAAAATGAAAAATTTATATTGGTAAAATAAATCTGCTGTCCGCAGTTTTGTACAGTGGTATCCAACTAACCGTCATTATGACCCTGAAGATCCAAAGTAAATGCTGGTGCACGGTATGAACCTTCTGCCCTCTTAAACACAGACTCTATTTGAAACAGCAGCTTTTAAAATTCTCTGTCCAGAGAAAGCTGAATGGATCTTTTTCTTCTCTCATCCTTTTGGTTTTTACACAAATCAGACATGACTGAGTTGATAAATATACAGTTTACAACAACATTCTACGTGATTTCAGCATATTGAAATGCTAATTTGTCAACAATTTACATCATGTTGCCATCTGAAGCTCCCTGACTGCGAAGAAAATAAAGAGTGTAAGTTATTTTTGTGAAGATTTAGTTTGTAGATTAAAGCTGAAGTAGGCGAGATTGGAGCAAATATGATTTAAAAAAAGTTATTTTTATAAAACGGTCGCTATAGCGTGACAGTAGTACATGAAACAGGTAACCTGAAAAAAAACTCTGACCAAACAGTCAAACTAGGCCGCGCTGATCAAATATGAATCAATATGATGTTACGTTAATGCCTATTTCTCTCCTCAAATGTTTTCAGAATCATCTTGTAGTGCACGGTTTAGCTGTAAAATGAGAAAGTTTGTGACGCCGCTGCCATTGTGAAATCTGGTGAAGGAACGCCAAGTTCCGATCACATGACCGGAGCACAGCCAATAGGAACGCTCTCTCAATGAAATGATCTGTGATTGGTCAAAGTCTCCCGTCACAGGATGTTTTAAAGTCTGAAAACAGAGCCATGAGGAGGAGCAGAAGTCTAGTTATCTCTCAGAACACTTGAATTACAATATGCTGAAAGGTTATTATGGAATTTTTGCCCAATGATGCAGAAAATATATACTGCCTACTGCCGCTTTAACTTCTCTGTTTTTTTGAATAATTTATAATTGAATTAATGGCAACTACGTGTCTGTTCCTTAAGTTAGATAGGGAGCTATATAACATAGTGCACCTTGCCTGTAATTTTAGTAATGGTTAAGGTTGGTGATATGACGATGAGGGGATGTAACATGTTTGATGTTTATCTCCACAGTGGGACAACTGAACTCTCACAACAAAGTGGACCAAGTTATCCTACAAGTTTATAGTTAGCACGAAGAGTAACCAGCGTTACAAAATAAATCTCATCTTACAATATCATAGCTTAAAGGGTTTTTTGGTTGGCAGATAAAAAAAGTTAAATGTTATCACACTGTGATACACAGTAATATTTAACAATAGTTGACTGTAAACATACTCAAATACAACTGTATGGTAATTTTGCTGTGATAACATTTGAATTTACACATTAATAGTAAAATAACTATTTGTCATCTTCAGTAATTTTCTTGAGTAAATTCCCAGAGTAGAAGTTTATTGTAAAGAAAGGGATGGAAAAATGGTTGGATGGAGGAGAAGTCATAAAGAAGTACAATAAGTGTGGTAACATTAACACTTCCTTTATTTCAGTACATATATCCTCTATAAATTCTGGGTTTCCACCGTAATGTTTCATTAAGTGCACGACGTGGAGAACTTTTTATTTATGGAGCCTTTTCATTGAGAGGCAACTGAAACTGTCACCGTCAATAAAACCAGGATTGTCTTTAAACAAAGAGGAGGGGTTTCATAATTACTGCTAAAAGGTCAGATGTCCCCCATCCCCCCTCACACACTCACACACAATACAGCCCTCGCTGCCTGATAGGAAGGAAGAGTTGCTGTAAATTTGTAATACACTCAGCAGGGGACATCTGTTGGAAGGAGAGGGGTGGAGGGAGGAGGGAGGTGGGGGTCAGACTACAGGAAACCAGCAGCCAGAGCTCCAGAGCAGGAAACATGACATGGAGATTTTGGTGTCAGTGAAAAAATCTGTGTTTCTCATCCCAACTCATCACATTACTGACGCTTGGTCGGGCGTCACTTTCTAAAGCACTGGGAAGTCGCAGTAAACACGTGGTTAACGCTGTGAATTCAAACTAAAACACTTACTACATTTGTAAAGTGAAAGTTAAACTTGACGTTGTGAACACGAAGACGAACAACACACTGTTGTTTCTCACACGGAACACAAACAGCGGTCTCCTGGATGAACGTCCTGTGTTTGTTTGCCCCATC
The DNA here is from genome assembly GCF_015220745.1 of Sebastes umbrosus. Lineage (NCBI taxonomy): Eukaryota > Metazoa > Chordata > Actinopteri > Perciformes > Sebastidae > Sebastes > Sebastes umbrosus. The sequence continues at coordinate 3,749,887 of NC_051272.1, forward strand.
CATCCTCCCCATGTGGGTTGTTTTAGTCTTTATACACTACTACGTCACCACACTCCTGGGATACTTGTTCTGAGCGTCTAATATTGACGCAAATGGGTTTACATTGTAGTTAATAAAGGGTGTCTTGTGTGTCGGTATCAGACGCCGAGGGGGCGTGACAAAGCGTCAGTATTTGATGCACTGGAAATGAGAGTGGTCTGGCAAGTCACAACATCATTATAAGGTGCATCCATCTGTATGCTGTATATTATTTATGTACATTTTTCACATCATATTACTATGTGTATTAATAATGCAAACTTCCTAATTCCTCTGATACTTTCAACTCTTTAGTTTGCAAAATACAGATTTGCCATTAAAGTTATTTTTTTTCTTATTTTTATCTTATTATATTTTTTATAATTTCTTTGTCTCGATTCTTTAACGTTATATGTTTTATTGAAAGCACTTTGAATGACCTTGTTCCTGAAATGTGCTATATAAATAAACTTGCCTTGCCTTTGAACAGGTCATACATAGCACTGGAGCACCGATTTGCCTCTGACCTGGGGCGTTTGTCAAGGAGCTCCAAAAACTGTCGGCGAGTGGAAAATCTGTGCTGAAGTCGTGTAATGTGAACTATCATTATCTGAATCAAGGGTCTAAGGACAGAGGGTGTTCAATGTTAAGAGCTCAAGCAAATTTGCAGCTGATATGGATATTACATGGTTCCTCCATAGAGAATTCATCATCAAACAATGAAGAGAATAAAACAGAAGCAGCCATGAGATGTAAGACAATATAGAATATATTAATATATAGTGCAACATTATATCTTTTGTTGAGAGACGGTTCAGATTTGTTTTGTTAACCTTTGTTGGCTCGTATTTCCTGTACGAGTCATTCAATGTGTATCGGGGTTTGGTTTCCATTTGGTAGCAGATGGTATGCACCGAGTTGGGAGGATGACTTTAAACATGTAACCGTATACAGCAAATCCACATAGAGACATTGGATACTGTTTCAAAATATCGGTTGAATCTGTTGAACCTTGAAATATCACCACTTATCTGTTTAAAACAGGCAGGCGTTATTGTCCTACAGTGGATTTCTCTACTGAAACTGATTCCTGGTGTCCAGGTGTTGGAAACGTCAGACAGGCTGATTGTTCCAGTTTAACTACTATGAGATGAAAGCTTGTACTGTTGTCTGTAACCAACATTATGTTGGGATGTGTTGCTTCTGTGTAATCCTAGAACACCACTTATTTCCTCAGATGTGTATCACCTTAATGCTGTTCTTCTAAAAGTGACTTTAACTGATTACCTGCTGAGAAGATTTCTCTGTATCCTCAACCCGTATGTGTTGTTTTGTCCCTGTATGAGAGTATGTGGTCAAGAAGAGTCTAGAAACAAACCAGGTTTAAACCAGTTCTAAACATATAATCAAACCACTCTGGTAAACCATGATCAAGTTTTACTAAATCCCTCATTTATACCTTTTTATTACACGGTTGTGTTGAATACTCGATTCTGATTGGTTAATCACGGCGTTCTGCCGTCTGTAAATTCTTTATAGCAGACCGTTGCTATGCTATGTTCTGATGTCGGACTCTGGCGGACCATTTGTTTGTGAAAGAATCCCCTTTAGGGGCGATGAGAGACAACCATAACCAGCTCGCTGTACATTATCCCTTACATCTTGCGCTACAATAACAGTAATTAAGTAAGTACGTTTTCTTTGTAATACACACAATCAATGTATCGTCATACAACGGTTCGTATGATATCTTACGAAAAGTTATTCCTCATTTTTTCGTGCGTTTTCCTACGAATGTCCAGCAACATGTGTCAAGCTTCCGTCTTCACCGGAAACAACTTGCTTAGGTTTAGGCAACAAAACTACTTATTTAGGTTAAGGAAGAGATCGTGATTTGAGTTAAAATAACTCATAATGGAAGTGACGTAACTTAAGTTACATGACAAATAAATCAAAGCTGACCACTGGTTTCATACGGGGTACGAACAGCAGTCTCCTGGGCAAAAGTATTTTTTGACCCACCCGTCCACCCCGACCTCCTCCCTACGTGGCGTTTGTTGCTCTTTATACTTCCTAGTTCACGATTACGTGAATTACAGGTAGGTATGGCTACGAACGGTGTATGAGAACAGACATTAATTCAGCGATGACGTCTTTGTGTTGACCAGAAGAAAAAGAAAACAAGACATTTAGCATTTGTTCAACAAGGTTAATTGCCATAAATCAGCTCGCTTTCTGCCATATTTGAACCACAAATTAATTCCATAATGGAAAGTTGTAACATTTCAAATTCCTGCTTGAAATATTCATACGTATAATATTGTAGGACACAAACATTTTAATGCTTGTGTGAACCACAAAGCTTATTTCCAGCAAGCTGAAATCTTGGAGCAAATAAAAGACTGTGTTGGAAATCTGGCAAGAAAACCTATAACTCATACTTTTCAACATTTGGGAACCAACAACTATAACACTTTGTGAACAAATTACATAACAAAAAAGACTCTCTCCAGCATCTTTTAAACTCTTATGTGTTTAAGATGGAGGAAAAATAAAGAGCAAATCTGATTTACTGCTTTTTTGGTTAGAGATCACTGGTTCAAGCATACAGTAAAAAGTTTAGCCATTTCACATCTGCACAGACAATAGTGCCTGCAATGGTTTTTTTCCTCCCTCCCAATCCTCCCAACCCCCACTGACTTCCTTCTTTCTTCATCTATGTGTGTGTGTGTGTGTGTGTGTGTGCGTGTGTGTGTGTGTGTGTGTGTGTCAATATAAGTGTGTGCCTTCTCCCCCCGCAGCACAAAGCTGCCATTGGTTGGCCAGATTTGTTGGAGGGAAAAAAAGAGCGAGTAGCATGGAGAGAGTGAAGAAGGGAGATAGTGCTGACTCAGGCACTCGGCCCATTGTTCTCGTGGTCTCGTAACCCTACACCTCTCTGCCTCCAGCCAGACAGCCCATTGGCCGGCCGCAAGTGCTGGAGCCAGTGGGACTGCGGTGTTAAACAGCAACCAAAAAAATCTTATCTCTTCCTCCATTAGTCCCACAATGGGAGAACTCAGCAGCCAAAATCACAATGGACCCAAGGCCATTCAGGTTGCTGTATCTGTGCTGCATCTTGACGAGTCAGAGAGAGGTATTTTGGTGATAATCAGGCCGTTTTATGTAAGGGGGTTCTACCTGTTTGTCGTGCTGCTTTGACAGGACATGCACGCTTGTAACGGGCTTTCTCCAGCTCTAGGTGCGTCAGTCAGGTCTGTTTGTTGTATTAGAACTCAGTGAGACCTTGAAAATGAAATGTTTCCCAAACTTTTTGGCCCCAAAGCAAACCAATGTCTAATTGTGATCCCTTATCACCAGTACAATGTGTACTGGTTGTTCCCAGAACAAATAGCCTATCCAGTAATTCAAAAGGAAATGGCAAACATTAGAGAAACATTATGTTGTCGCAGAAAAATGTTTTTTTTTCTACATTCCTGTTTCGTTAATCATCTTGCAACCCACCAGATTTATCTTGCAACTATGAGTTGGTCATTTCCAAATCCTGGTTTGGACCATAGGCTGTATATAAGAAGTGGAAGTAGTCTGCGTGACGTCACCCATTGGTTTGTGGACTGCCGTTTTGAAGCTTCGAGTTCGACATTTTGGCCGTCGCCATGTTGTTTTTTTGCAACCAGAAGGGACACGAGAGGGTGGAGCTAAGTACAACCGAACGCTGAATAAGACATTTTAGAAAAATGTTTCAATTCACTTTCATGAACTGACAACACACTGTGAAAGGGTTAACGTTGCCGCGGTAGCAACCTGTCAATCACAAGGTAGCCACTAAGCCCTAAAGCATCCCCTGCTTTATGGTCTATTTGACTCTAAATGGGACCATAATTTACTAAATGAACATCATGCTGTATTGGTAAAGACTTGAAACTAGCGATTGAGACCATAAACTCATGTTTACAATGTTTACTGAGGTAATAAATCAAGTGAGACGTATGTTCATTTTCTCATAGACTTCTATACAAATTTAATTCAGCGACCAGAGGAGTCGCCCCCTGCTGGCTATTAGAAAGAATGCAAGTTTAAGGCACTTCCGCGTTTGCTTCACTTTTCAGCATCGAAGGTTGCTGCTTGGTTTGGACACATCTCACATTGCTTCATGTTCAAATGTAGTTATCTCACCACAGTTGTAGGTACCTGGAGTTAATTGAATTTAACATTAGGTATTTTGAGAAATGCAACATACTGAAACATGTTGGTTTTTCCAAATAAATCTCTGTTGCTGAAAATGTCTCTTTCCCAAGGACTAAACTAAGAATAAAATGAATAAAACAGTAGTATTTGGCATCTCTAGTGCTGTTTAACGAAAGACCAACCGAAGATACAGACGAACTTCCCTGAACCCTGTCATGTGATTTCTTACCATCCCCTTTGTTCGTGCACAGAGCACTGACAGACTTTTAAATCTGTAAACATAGCACATATTGTCACGATACCACAGGAGAATTGATACAGGGGGAATGTTCGCCTTAAGGAGACAGATTACCAGGTAACAAATCAAAGCTTGACAGGGGAGGAAAGTGAGAGTTGCAGCAGCGCCAGTAATGGGATCCCCGGTTAATGAGGCCATTTAGATCCTCAAGGTGATAAATAGGTTGTGCCTGCCTCAGAGGGGCTGAGTTTAGTGAGCTCAAACGTGTTCTCAAACGTGTGCTGAAAACTTCGTTGAGTAACATATTTTATGTCAAATTGCATCACCTTTCTGTCTATGTTGCTTTGTGTTGTGTTCACGGCTGCACCGAGGGATATTTTGTATTAGATGACAGTGCTGACATGATTTCCCCGCATCAGGCACATTAAAAAGGAAACTTTTGTTTCTGTTATGACAATATGATGATTACTAATTATCATTCTCAATTATGTTTTGAGGGAAACATATTTTCTCCAAGATTACGTTCACTATTTTAAAAAGTTTTAACCACGTGGTTGTTAATTGAAACAAAGCAAAACAAAAATGCATCAACACTTTAGTTAGGTTTAGGCAACAAAACTACGGGGTTAGGCTTAGTAAACAATATTATTATTTGGCTTAAAATGACTACAACATTGAAACAAAACAAAAGAAAAAAACATTACAAAGCTAAGGTTTAGGCTTGTTATACGCGTTATTATACCACATAATTTTCATTAACGGTCGCTCGATATACTACGTCACCTGCTCTGCACGCTGTTCATTTTACTACGTCACTTGCTGCGGCCTTCCGCGGTTTATCATTACAAACTTATTTGTTATATATCAAAAACAAACATAACATGCAACAAAATACGTTTCCCTCCAAGCGTAATTGAGAAAACAGTTCAGGTGTATGGGAACTTAATTTTTAGGAGACATGGCTGGTACTTGATCACATCTTCAAGGTCCTGCATTCAACATTTTGCCACGGTACTACTAAAATAAAGTTGCACAAACATGTGTTTTAAATTAAATTCTTTTGGAAGACACTTTTGTTTAAAGTGGCTTACAATAAGTGCATTCAAACTCCATAACACCTACATGTCCTCAAAAAGTCATCATTCCAGTCATACGCACTTGAAGTTAATCATAATGCAGAATGGGCTCTTTCAGAGTGGTAGATTGTGGAGGCGTTAACATGTTAAACAGTGTTTCAATGTTGTAAGTTGTAATAAATGTAGTCGAGTACACTATTTCCCTCTGAAATGTAAGAGTAAAAGTGGAAAGTTGCAGAAAATTGAAAAACTCAGGTAAAGTACAACTACCTCAAAATTGTTCTTAATTATTGCACTTGTATTTGCATTTTTTTTTTTTTTTGGAATTAACAGGAAGTCAATTTTAAAAATGTAAAATTCACAGACACACAGAACAAAATCAGTCAAACTTGTGCTCAAGGGGTCACGCTCACAGAAGTAACTTTAACTCTGCACAGGACGACCTTGAGGAAACGGATTCTGTCGGTCAGATTAGACGCGATACTTCCTTCTCCGAGGGCAGTAACAGGCCTGTGATCGCCTGTGGGGAAACAGTGGTTACGTAAGTGTCATCTTAGTCTCAGGGTTATATTATATTTCTGTTTAATTTCTTTTATTGTACAGGAGTTGGTTATAGCATTAGGAAACTGTTTCACCGTGTTCATAAGAGCCACATCATTGATTCTACCACAATTACAATGGAAGGATCATCATATTCTTGCAGAGTGGAAAATTTTTTAATTCAACAGTTTGTGTGAACCGTGAGAGCAGGATTATCTGAAGATGTAGAAATGTACGCCCTCAGGCACCGCTCAGCCTACACGCATGTTCACACGGATATATCCACCCTCATCGGCGTTCCTCACGTTCTCAACACATCACATACAGAATCACAACAGTGTGTTTCCACGCCGCTCTCATAGCTGAGACATTGTTTGCCCTGTGACGCCGGACAATTAGCTGCTTTTCCCATGTGAGACAATTGATTCCGCTGAGCCCACGTTTATTAGATTCCGCCCTGGTTGTATGAATATGGAGGAGGGCCCGGCGCTGAGGGCACAATGCCCCGCTCCTGTCCGAGACTGCACATCGAGCTTGGTCATAGATCGAGAAATTCTGCCCACGGACACGACACGAGACAACGGGGCTCTTTCAGCTGGCGGGGCAGCCCAGACTCTGACTTGGCAAGCGGGATTTTGTGTATTTGTGTGTACACCTCTGCTGGGAATGCTAGACCGGTGGGTTAAGTGTCATTTAATCATGATCAGAATTACTCTCCATGAACTGAATCTGTAAAGTTGATGGGACACTTTGGCAACTCACTAGATTAGTTTTTGTCAGGCTGAGATGCTCAAAATCCACGGCGGCAGCGTTGCTGTTTGTTTTTTGGCTCTCCTTTCATGTGAAGTTCAATCACAACGGATTAACTGTCAGTGAAAAGACCAAACTTAGCTCACTTTGAAGATATTTACCCTTTGAAAACTCAGCTGAGCTCATCACATATTTGTGAAAAAGACTATACACACAAACCAAAGTGTGATGATGTCGGATCTGGTGCAACCAAATAAAAGCCGTCGTCATCAGTTTATTTTCGTGCAGTCGACCTTCTCTAGGTTGCTAAATCATCATGTAGGCCTATTTCTCTTGGAGAAAGCTGATTTCTTTTCCGTGCATATGCATAACTGGGAACATTTCAGACAGTATTGCTGAAACAGCAGAGCAGCGATGTGATAGCTGTTTCTCAACATGCACAGATTTTCCTCCGAAACATTTGCACGGAAATTAAAAAAAAAAATGATGATGGGTCTTATGAATGCTTGCACACCCCGCAGTACATTCGTAAGGGGGACAAAAATATTCGGACGGATGTCGATTTCAGCGGATTTAGGCCTGCGGACTGTCATTCTGCATAATAATTAGCCATGTGCTTCTGCTTGTTGCACTGAGAGTGTGTATTTTCAGTGCTTTGGAACAATAAGCGTTTGTTTTCTTGGTAACGGACAATTTGTTGTTTTTTTTGGTCCAATGGGAAATTTTTCAGACTATTGGTGTTTCGGAATAACAGCCGTCCCCTTCTCAACACTCAATAATGTGCAACAAACACTACTACCCCAACAACCAAATAAAGGACAATACATGGCTCGAGATCGCCCAACAACTGGGGTACGATGAAGATGGTAATGTAGCTGATATGCGCTTGCCAATGTTATGTGTTGGTAACTGAATGGGGATAGCCACAACAGCTAGCGTTAGCATCAAATTTGGGGTCCGACGGTAATGGAGAACAGCAACACGGATAATTGGCACCAGCCCCTATGTGTGCATAGCTGTCAATTCGAAAAATTTGAATGCATATTTTCTGCATTTCCGCATCGCACTGGTGAGAGACAGCTTTGAAAAGGAGAAGCCATTATGCCTATCAATGCATCTTTGTATTTGTAATAATTACATCCAGAGTCTAACTAAAATGTAGATGTATGGTAACCAGGTTATAGCAGTGTGTCTGAACTGCTGACGTTTCATTTCCACCTCCACCATCCTCCACCCTGTACACTACAGTCACTCCACTCATTTGTCTTCCTCTCCCCTCCTCTTTTTCCTCCCCTCTCCTCTCGGTTCGGGGTGTACAATCAGCTGTCTGGCCCCCTTTTTTTATCCCCATGTTCCTTCAAAGAGTCAAAGCGGGGCCTCTCTGAGGTATTAAATATCTTTATTAAACTGCTGCTTTGGGGGCTCCCCCTTCAGCCCCCCTGCCTGCTCCTTTTCTCCTCTGTACACCCCAACTATCCCCACAAACTTGGCCCCCGTCGGCTCCTCTTCAAAGGCTCCCACCATGCGGCTTCTGCCGGCTACCTGCTGCGCTGCAAGATCATGCACAATAGTCTACGTTGGTCCCCGCTGCGTTAAACCAGGCAAGCTCCACCACACTCGGCTGGGCCACATCTGACGGGGGGGACTTTGACCAGGCGGAGTCCACCGGATCAGGGAGTTGAGTGAGACGGCGGAGGAGGAGGGGGGAGAGAAAGGATAGTGGGGAGAAGGGGGAGTGGATTTTGTAGGGCCAGCTGTGTCATGGTTTAGTGACTGCTATCAAAAGACGAGCTCTGGAGTAACCAAGTTGTCCCAAACACATGCGTCCTTTGGTGGTTTCACTCATGCACGTAGTGTCACTGTGTGAAGCTGTGAGGGTGTTAGGGACGTGATCCGCTCCTCCTACGCTGTCCGAACAAAAATCGACACTCTTTAACAGATGGTTGCTACAAATTTGTACCCTCACAGGCCGGACGTCCCTCTCTCTCTCTGAGGGTGACTATACACTCTGGGGGGCATTGCTGACTTGCATTATGTTAAATCCTTAAACCGTGACTGTGAGCAAGTCGTCTGTCATCACAGTGACATCACAGGAAATCACATGGTTAACTGTTATGAAATATCACAATCACATAGTAGCGCTGGAATGTGACAACGAAGATCAGCAAAAACAAGAAATCAATACTTTTTTAAAAGTAATATATATCTTTTTGTCAATACAATTCCAATACTTTTTGCTTATTCTCATAATATTGAGCAGCACATCTCCACAGTTAACGTGCCTGTTAGTTGCGCACCTGATTGTCTCATAATCCTTTTTCCCATAGATTTACATTGGGAAAGAGACGTCTTTATTAATAAAAATGAGGTCCTAAAAGTTGTGAAGATCCGACTCAAGTGTTCTTTATTTTCCCCCGAGCCGAACTCTGAAATAAAAATTAAAACAAAATACCACCCTCAAATCACCTTTTTTTGCGGGTTGTTGGGGTGCCCGACCTGATGCCAGACTTTGCTTTGAACGCATGGAGCGTTATTGATTTTAGATTGTGACTTTTTATTATATTCTACATCGCAAAACTGATCCATAGTAAAGCTCCATTAATGTTTCCTTCCTAGAGAACTTTACGTTGTAGTAGTGGGCCTATATCAACATGTCTTAGTACAGATTTTAAAACACTCCTTCCTCATTACTATGACGAAAAAATGTATGTTCTTTTTGTTGGTGTAGGCTACATTTCATCAATATTGCAATGATTCTGCACTTTGTTATATCCCATCTACAAAGTCCTGTCTCAAATAGACTCAGTCTGACAATAAAGTTGTTCTTTATACAACAAATGTTGCTCCAGTTTTGACCTCTCCAGACTATTTCCCTCACCTCCCTGCACCTTTGAAGTAGGTGAATTGTGCCAGAAATCCAAACTCTTTTTTTCTGCTTTTTCACTCCAATTATACTGACTGCTTTCTCTCAAATTCTCTTGTTTTTTTCTTTTGTTATTCTGGTTGATTAGACGTCTGCTCAGATTCTCATTGTGCATCATGCACTTATAAGAATGATAAAGGTGTGAATTGCCCTGCCCCAACAGGTGCGACAGAACTAACAGGAGAGTCAGAGATTTCTATCAAATCAGTGCACGCCCACTCTCAGCCCTGAAAGGAGATCCAATCAGCCTGAAAAGTGAAAACACCTGTGTGGGTTCATCATGTGTGAGCAGAGGCTTTATATACAAAATAATAATAATTAAAAAAAAGAAACAAGTAGACGCAAAAACAGACCCTTCCATGTAAAAGTTTGAAATATTTTATTCTTTTTTTGTATTACATTTTGACTCCAGTCTAGGCCACATTCACCCAAATGTACAAACTATTTATGTGTAGATGAGCTCCTAGAATTTCTCATTTTTTTTCAGTGTCAATACTAACATCTCCGTCATCTTCATCTAAAAATCAGTGTAACTTTTGGCCGTTTTTTTCCCCCTGTTGACTGACTTCTTCCAGCGTGAAGTGGCTGATTGTAAAACTACACTTTCAAAGCGAGCCTCCCCCCACGCTGCCAGTTGCAGCGCACTCTTTGTCCACCACAATGTGAGCCGAGGAAACAAAGGCGCCATTGCGGACCCTGAGGTTTTTTGGGAGCCGTCTGTCACTCAAACCCATTGTTGACGTGTGCAGGGCTCAAAGGACAATGGCACTTTGTGTTGTGAGGGAGAGAGAGCCGGGACACACCCTCCTCCTCCTATATCTCTACCTCTTATCTGTCTCTCTGTCTCACTGTCACATTGCTCCACAGTTTTGTCTTATTAATTAGATTTTTTTTGCTTTAAATTAATTCTTTTTTAAATGTTCTGTCTTTTTTATTTCACTCTTTGTCTAACTCCGTGTGTCTCTCAGTGTGTTTTTAACACCAGAGCACTACATTAAATGAAAAAAAGAGCTTGGTCACATACTGACCGACTAATCGCACGGTTAGTTTGTGATCTACTGTAGCAGGTGAGCTCACGGCTAACATACCAGCAAGCCAGAAACATTCTAGCATTATTCATTAGTCATAATAGCTCTCTGAGCACCTCTCTGTTTCCACAGACTGGAATCGTACATTTTCATTCAATGAAGACTTTCTAACTTGTTAGTTTGGTCGCTAACGGGACAATAAATACACACGGTTTCAAATTAGTGTTTGTGGCAATAATACCTGTCTCATTACTGTCTGAAAGCTGTTCTTCTTTTGTGGAGAAATTTATACTCCAACAGAGGAGACCGAAATAAAACTGGCTGGTACGACACAGATAATAGCTTCCTGTATTTTGGACTTTCTAGGGCTGCAGTCAAATAATAATAATAAAAAAAAGTATTTTCCTAACCACTTTTTCTTGACCTCTTTGGAAAACATCATGAGGTCAAGTAAAGATGAGAAGGAGAATTCATGAGGATTTAGGAAAAGACAGCGGGGCTAAGAGAATCACACTGCACATTGCAGATGTTCTTTTTTTTAAGCAACTTTATTTATAACACATAGAAAATGAGTAGGCTACAGTGGCAAACTGAATCCTGTACAATTCCATTAATGAATTCCTGTCCAAAACAGAATCACACCTCCTGAGAAGGATGTTTTCAATTCACCCATAGGGAACAATTAAACAGCGACGAATAATGTTATTGACGGCCGAATGGTGCATTGCTTTAAATGTTGCTGCTGCAAGGAATTGTGGGACGGCATTATCTCTTTTCCTTTCATAATTGATGGTCCAGTGTACCCTATGCTAAAGGAGATAAGAAAGGAAGCATTGAAGCACCTTTCCTTAGCATTTAGGAGAATCTGACCAGCTCTTAACATGGCTGCTACTTTGATCCGTAAGGAACCTTCCTCAGCAAAAAAGAGTATTCAAACACAGCCCAGCTCTCAGTTCCCTCAAAGGTCAGGACAGTCAAGACAGTTTGCGTTTGGTTTTTGTTTTGTTTGTTTTGCTTCTGTCTTTCTCTTTAAGTGACACTGTTTTTCTTAGTATTTGTCCCTGTTGTTCTTTCGTTTCCTCTGTTCTTTCCAGGATCTTTATTGCTTAATTGCGTTTGGTTTGCTGCCTCTCACAATCCAACAGGCACATGCACAAACGAGTGGTGACATTTACTACAACAAGCTAGGCACAGTGAGGCTTCTACTCAAATGTTTTAACACTAAATGCATCATATTTCTGTACATATCACCACAAAAGCACTTTTACTTTCAAAATTAGCTATAAAAAAGATGTTACTGAAGGAAACACATTCATCAAATAATGAAAACTGGCTCAAACTCAGTAACAAAACTACTTGACAGTTGAGTAGAAAATGATCCAGTCATGTGTTTCTGGCTCCGGCTTCTTTGTTTCTCTACAGCCTTCTAACTGGACCTGTAGGTCAGGACGAATAAAGTTGGGGTTTGTTCGAAGGCCACAGGCAGTCTGGCTGTGTAGGCATCACAATCCTGCCCTCTGACCCCCGATGACATCATATGACTGGCCCTCGTGCGTCTTTCGTGAACCGAGGGGGGTCAAGATTATTCAGTGGACTTTCAAACAAGCGGAGAGTAAGTGTTGAGGAGCGAGAGGCTTTGGACAATTATGTGTGTTTGCTCTGAGAGGCGCTGCTTTCTCTGTGTATGTGTGGTCAAAGCCATTGACATTGTACGAGTCAGCGAGTGAAAGACAGACGTGCATGTTGCAGTGTGTGTGTGTGCGCGCATGCTTTAATCGGTCTTGTAACACTTTGGAATTTCATGATTTCATCTGAAATGAATTCTGAAATGAAAGTCCTAAAATGAGTTATCTGTCTCCTTTGTTTTGTCCATAAAAATCATTTGGTTAGTTATTGAGGTCATTTACATAACATTGTTGATGGCCCCGGTTAACTTGCAACTTATTACAAGAACAAGTAGGTTATTCGGGACTCTTGGCATAAGTTGATAAAGTGTTTTTCTCACTGTAGCTGCCACCGTGAGATCCCTCAGCCCAAGCACAGACACGACACACTTAGTTCAATAAAACAATATTCTCCATCCTCTGATTCACAACCACTGTCGGCCAGCGTGGCCTCATCACTCGACGTTCAGCATGCTGCTGCATTAGAAGGGAGAGTGTGATTAGACATTGTGCATCAGCTGTGTCAATCAACTCACCTGGCGCTGCTCTCATGAGCCTCCCCCACTCCGCTCTCTCTCCTGCAGCTGAATGCCAACCAAACCAAACCACGACCACCTCCACACTCAGTTTACTGCTATTTCTAATCGCCCTCTGCTCCGATCTTTTCTCCATCATCTGCTCTCTTTTCATTCCCCATCTTTTATCCTGAATCCATTAATTTCCATTTTACTGTTTCGCTGCCATCTTGGTTTTTTACAACGAGAAATGACAGGAGAGGGTGGAGCTAAGTACAACTGAAAGCTGAAGACGTTTTGAGGTGACCAAAATGGTTAAAATTAACTTCCATGAACTGAAAACACTAGTTTAACCCTTTCACAGTGTAAGACGAAAACACGGACAATTCCCAGACCGGACAACGCCGCGTGGTACCGACCTGTCAACCACAAGGTAGCCACGCCCTAAAGCATCTCCTGCTTTATGGTCTATTTGACTCTAAATGGGACCATAATTTACTAAATGAACATCATGCTGTATTGGTAAAGACTTGAAACTAGTGATTGAGACCATAAACTCATGTTTACAATGTTTACTGAGGTAATAAATCAAGTGAGAAGTAGGCTCATTTTCTCATAGACTTCTATACAACCAGACTTCTTTTAGCAACCAGAGGAGTCGCCCCCTGCTGGCTGTTAGAAAGAATGCAAGTTTAAGGCACTTCAGCGTTGGCTTCACTTCTCAGACCGCGGAGGTTGCCCAATGAGTTGGACTAAAATTAACATTAAATAATCAGCGGAGTTCCCCTTTAAACATTGCTACAATGTCCATTTAATAATAATAATAAAACTTTATTTTTATAGAACAGTGTATGAAATGCAAGTGCTCTACATGAAGGCAAAGTATCATAACATTTACAATAAAAAAAAAAATGATAAAGACAAGACAGACTGAATATCTATATAAGATGAGAGATACTTTATTATCATGTATATATGTACAGTGCAGTACACAGAGGAATGAAATAGTGTTTCCCTGGTCCCCGGTGTAAAACAAAAGAATGAAGCATAAGGTGCAAACAGCAAGATACAAAAACAGTTATAGAACACAAGACAAGAACATACTGTATATAGGGCAATAATAAAAAATATATAAATACAAGTGGTGTCAAATGCAAAGTTAAGTAGTGAAATATGTTCTGGGTTCATGAGGATATTTATGTTTTGTTCAGCCCGGCTCAAAGGCTGCAACAAAAATGGGAGACCAGACGAGTTTAACAACAACTAACAATAAATGACAAAACAAACGTGGAAAGTCAGTAATCAGTAAGCATGTGTGTGTGAGACAATAAACCATTGACCAGAATCAGATGAGTTTCTGTTTGTCCTTTGACATGACATAACATGTTTTGACGCAAAAATCCAAAAGCTGATACGACTTCAAAAATGATCAGAAATTGTTACGGCAGACAACCCCTCAAACCAAATCTCATCCTTTGTCTGACTGTGTTTGTGTTACGTAAATGAGACGTACATGTCGCAGAGATGACTCCTGACCTGGAAACATAACCCTCTGCTGCTGTCGGTGTTAAACATGAGATTGTATGAAATCAAACAAACGCAGATGAAAAGTACACCATCGCTTGTCAATGATGCAATATTGTATTTTCCCTTCCTTGTACATTTCCTCGTCTTTTCTTCATGTCATTGCTCACATGATGAAAAATCTTACCACACCTGCAATTCACGTGAGTCAAGTCCAACCAGCGGCCAAGGAGGAAGAAGCTTGTGGAAGACTCCGGTGACGAGCTATGAGTGCACGCAGGTAGACCGGTAGGTAGGTAGACGGGCAGGTAGCCCATCCTATCATGATGATTAAACAGGCTTTTTACAGTCCTGCGACGGCCACAGATACCTCATCTTAATCTTTTTTTTTTTTGCCAGAACACTTGATTTATTGATTGCTGTCTGGATGTAATGAGAATTTCAACTCATAAATTAAAAATGTTTTCCTGCCTTTAAGTGGAGCAGATCCGTTTAAATTGATTTTCATCCAAAAGTTGTTGTCTAACCACCATAAGAAGATACTGTTCACCACAGTTCACCTCTACAGTAAACAAGGTTCTGGTGTGGCAGGAATCAAGGTTATTATAGGAAACTTAAACTGAAACCACATAAATAAAAAGTAAAACTAACCCTTTCTGAAAAACTGAAACTAAAACTGAATAAATAAAAACTAAAAGAAACCCTTTCTAAAAAAGCTGAAATGAAACTAAAACTAGGAACTGAAACTAAACTAAAATAACCTTGGTAGGCACAGAACGGGAAGTACTTTCAATAGTAAAAAATGAAGAGAAAATGCAAAAGAACTGCTGTTCATGTCCCACAACGTAAAACAAGGTAAAATAAAGTGTTCCTCCCAAAAGCTTTTTTTTTTTTTTTTTACTTTTTTTCCCCCCACGCATTCCCTGAGCACAGGACCTACTTTTAGCAAACTGCCGCCTCATCTTAATTACCTTGCATCACACTCACACACATACACACCGACACAAAAAACACAGTGACAATTAAAATTTCCCTCCAGTTTCCCCCTCCTTCCCGCTCCATGTCCTGTTTTGTACAAACAGTTCAGAGAGGATTAGTCAGTGATAAGTGACATCAGGCTCAAAACGTGGACTTTACCCTCATGAGTCAACTTAACACACACACACACACACACACGAGTGCACACACACACAAAATGTTGAGTCATGCTTGTGTAGCAATGCCACAGAGGCAAAGAACGATGACATCACCTCAAAAGTGTGTGTGCAGGAGGGGGGCAACTGCAAGGGGAGCGGCTATTGTTTGAGTGTGTAGTGCTGCTATAAGGTGTGGGGGATTTGTGTGTGCGTGGGTGTGTGTGTGGATGTGCATGCCTTTATATCAGAGCTCTGTGCTTGTGTGTGAGAATGTGAGTGTGATTCAGAGGCTGCAGGCCGGTCGGCTGAGACAGACTCTGACTCACCGTCTGTGTGCAAGGGGTGACTTTCCAGGTCCGTCTCCGTTTTCCCGCCAAAATCTCCCCTGCTGTTTGTTCCTCCTCCACCCCCACCGGTGTCCTGCACTCCTCCTCCTCCTCACACCCTCCTCTTCTCTCCTTGGGCATCATTCAAGCAGTTTTGACCTTTGACCTCCTGCCCCTGTTGACTCAAGAGGCCAGGAGAAGCCACTGAGAGCTCCTCGTGCCTCTGGCCAGAAATAGAGCTCCTCGAAACTTTGTGCGTCTGTGTGTGTGTGTGTGTGTGTGTGCGTGTGTGTGTGCGTGTGTCTGCGTGTGTGTGCGTGTGTGTGTGTGCGTGTGTGCGTGCGTGTGTGTTTGCAAGGCACAAAACACAACCTTTGTCCCCTGCAATCCACACGTTTGCTACACATGAACATCACTCTTAAATCTTTAGTTAGACACAGACCCAGTACTTACCGTGCTAACTTAAAGGCCCCATATTGTAAAAAGTGAGATATGTGTCTTTTTTTTAATTATGAAGCAGGTTTAAGTTCTATATATATAAATACTGTGAAAGTATTAAAACGCTCAATCCATGGAGAAATACACAAAGCCCGTATTCAGAAACTGTGCCTTTAAACAAGCTGTCAGGATTTTCTGTAATTTTGTGATGTCACAACTGTACAATATATATAAACCATTTCACTGTTTTAAAATGCCATATCGTGCTCATTTTCAGGTTCATAATTGTATTTTGTGTTTCTACTAAAACATGTTTACATGCTGCAATGTTCAAAAAAACTTTATTTTCCTCATACTGTCTGCCTGAATATACCTGTATTCACCCTCCTGTCTGAAACGCTCCGTTTTAGCGCATTTTGACGAAATTGCAACAGAATTGCGTTGCTAGACAACAGCTTGGGTCCATGTGTACTTCCTGTCAGCTGATGCTATTCACATATACACTGCAACCAGGAATAAACTGGGACACATTTAGAATGTTTACATTTAAAACTGTGTCAAAGGTCTAAATATTGTATATTCGTGACATCACGAGTGGGCAGAAATCCTGACAGCTTGTTTCAAATGTAGAGTTTCTGAATACGGGCTGTGTGTACTTCCCTGTGGATTGAGTGTTTCGATACTTTCACAGTATTTATATAGCACTGAAGCCTGATTTATAATAAAAAAAACTGAAAATCGCACTTTTTTATAATATGTGACCTTTAAGTGAAAAGACCCAATCTGTTGCCTAGCAACACACTTCTGTTGAAATGTGCTAAAACTGAGCGTTTCAGACAGAGGGTAAATACAGGTATATTCAGGCAGACAGTATGAGGAAAAATAATGTGTTTTTTGAACATTAAAGCATGTAAACATGTTCTAGTAGAAACCCCAAAATACAAGTATGAAACCTGAAAATGAGCATTGACCTTTAAAGAAACACAAGCCCCTCTCCTCTCTGTCTCCTCCACAAAAAAACACAGAACTCGTAACAGCTTTCACCACAGGTATTTAAAAGTGTGCAAACTCCTCTAATCACATGCATATTAGCTCCCTGGGCAAATACTCGTGCATTTAGAGTCACACACACTTCCTCTGAGCAGTGTATAAACACGTCGCCATCACCTCCACTTCAGTGAAATGATTAGAGCCCCGGGGCCAAATTAAACATCCCCTGGACCCGGGCCTGGGAAGTGAACTCATAGCTAAACCCATGACATGGCCCACTAGACATGAAAGCCCTCATAGAGCGGGCCATTCAGCGAAAGGGGAGCTATGACAGAGTGGCACCGGGCCCGTACGGATGTGGCAGGAGGGCGTGATGTCAGCATGGTTCCCTGCGTGCCCTGACAGGCAGCGTGGCGGCAAACGGATCAGGCGTGTAGTCCGATGCCAACGCAGGTGCACCAAAAACACACACTAACGGTGACAGCTTGGCAGGAGCCCCCGGGGATGTGGAAACACGGGGTTGCATATTTCACACGTACAGTATGAGCATCTATGTGTGCATTGCAGTACACAAAATAGTCGAGTGAAAGTAAGAGCTGAGGCGGAAGACGGTAAGGGTTGGGCTGCTGTTCTCAAGAGGAGAAACATCAGCAAATGTTGTACAATGTAGCAGTGAATGAACATATATATATATATATTATTTAAAAGTATATATATATATATATATATATACTTTTAAATAATCAGGGCGTCAAATTAACATCCTCTTGATTAACTTTTGGTCCGTTGTACGAGGGAGTTCGGACTGGGGTAATGCTTCTTGGTGTTGAAAGGAGCCAGTTCGGATGGTTCGTACACCTGATTAGGATCCCTTCTCTGGAGTAGGAGACCCCGGCGCAGACCCAGAACACCCTGGTGAGATCACCGGCCTGGTCGCACCAGATGGCGTATGAATGACACGGTAATCGCAAGTCATTTTGCATGCAATAAGAATGCCGTTCTCGCCATGTAGTCTGCAATGTAAATGCATCCAGGTAAATATACTCCAATCAGAGCTAATGATGTAGAGAGTGAGAAAGACTGCTTATTAAAATGCGGGAGATGAGGTGAATGTCGTGTCCTTAAAGCGTATTTTGAAGTTACATTAGTGACGTTTACAAAGTATGTTTTAGTGACGTTTTGTGACGTACTTTTCATACTTCTGTTACATTGTTACTTGATACTTATTTTAAGCCCAACCATGATGTTATTCCTAAACCTAACTAAGTGTTTTTATTGCATGAACCAAACAGCAACCGCTACCGTATTGTTGTTGCGTGGCATAAAAGAGGCATACAAATGACAAGCAAAAAGGCCAAAATGCATTCCCATGACACGATGATAATCTTTTATAAGTCCTACATTGGGGAAATTTGCAAAAGACACAATGTCTTTGTAATGTTGTGCTGTTTATACGCCTTCCCATGAGATCGGGTTGGGGATTTCATATCCTATTTGATCGGGGGAACTCCTCAGGATCCTCCAGGAAGAGCTGGCGGACTTGGCAAGGGTGGGAAGATGTCTGGGCTATATCTTGCTTAGTCTGCTGCCACCGCAACCCAGCCCTGGAGAAGTGGTAGAAAATGGATGGTTAACTGAGTATATTTATCATACTGGATGGTAATTTCTTTAGACAAACTCTCTCAGGTCGGGAGCAAATTATCTCTAAAACAATGGCTCTATATGTCTTCTGATTCTGATTTGCATCAAAGGTTTTTTTTCTCAGCTGCCTGATTGTGAGTTACTAGCTGGTGATTAGTAGAAACTTGGTGTTATTCACATGTGGCAGCTACTGAACAGAAAATGTAGTGAAGAAAAAAAACATTGTAAAAGTGAGAGTGAGGAGCTGAGTGAGACTATATAAAGGAAGAGATGACATATTTATAGGATACATATTGCATTATATTAAAATCATTATCAACACAAGCTACTAAATTTGAGTTCACTCAACAGTTTTCTTAAGTGGGCAGGAACAAGAAACAACAGTAATTCACTGCAGCACTGCTGAATGTAGTAAATGTGGGTTTTCTACAATAGTTAATCTGTAATTAAAGATGAATTATGACTGAGATATATGACATCCCATGGAGAGAACAACCAATCACTGCACCGATGTTCCCCAGACGTGCTGCGGTTGAAACAAGACGGTTTGTAAATCCCACACAGACACTATACATCATGTTAACGGGAGGGACGGAGGTTCTCCTCAAACACTGTGAGACGTGTTTCTCACGCAGAATCCGAGGAAGGGTGTGTACATTTTCTTTTTTCAGCATTCACACGTTCACACATGGCTGCTACTTCTGTCCGCCACGGCTCGACTGATGCCTTGCTCAAAATGACTTGGTTAGATTCAGGGAAAGATCCCGGTTTGGGTTGAAATAATAACTTCTAAGGTTAGGGAATAATTGTAGTTATTGTTAAAAAAGCAAATACCTTGCTGTGTTTTTCTTGGAAGTACATGTCTCTAAATAATGTATGGACAGATATGGGAAAGAAGGCCTTCATGTTTTCTGGAATACTTGGAATAATCTGCAAAAGGAATCTCTCTGGCCAAATTAAAACATGTTAAATTAATTGTTATTTGTCCCCAGTCTTAGCTTATTCCAGCCTTCTTAGTTTTTGCAGTATTGTTTTATCTGTTGCCTTTATATTTCTGTCTGCAAAGGAGGTTTCCTACCTAAATGGGATTCACCTGGTTAAAATATATAAATAAATAAAAACAACTGAACACCTAAAAATGTTAAATGTTCCTATTGTGAGGTATGTCCTGTGGTCTAGTTGCTTAAAAGGATACTTCAGTGATTTTGCATTGCACTGTCATAAAGAGAGAGTAGGGACTCAAAAAAGACAGATTAAAAAAAAAAAACATGGTCAGAATAAAAGATATTCTGGATATATATTCTAGATAATCTCTAGAAATGTTGCTACGTTTCACGTGATGCAACCAAGTAGACCTTCCCTGTCAAGAAGCCAAAACATCTGGATCGCCCCCTGGTGGCTGGCTGCAGTATAGGTCATAAATCCTGTCCCCTCCGTGTTAGCGGATTGATTGTAAAATAGTTATAGAGATATTATGCTTAGTTGTTCTGTCTTTGTAGCCAAACAGCTACCGTGGTGCTAACGTAGGAGCTAGGTGGCTCGCATGATTGGTTCAGATGGGTGTGTGGGCGGGATCTCAATGCTGCGGCTCCAGCCCCCCAATCTCTACTACGCAGACTCTGGCTCCAAATGACGACCAAAGGAGGAAATCAGGTGACGTTATTATAAAGCAGCAAAGTGTACAACACATTCGACTTTAACGTGGGAGACCGCTGTTTATTTCCCATTTCAAACTGACTGTCAACATGTTTATTATTGTTACCATGACGACAAAACTCCCCTAACCTTAACGACATAGCCGTTTTAATCCAGACCACTTTTTCCTTACCCTTAACCTTAACTAAGTTGTTTTTGTTTCCAACCTCACTAAACCTCCACCATAGAGGTGTCAGATAAGAAAACAGTGATTTGTAGCGGTGGAAAGCCCCTACAGTATGTGTGTTGTTCTAAAGGGCACTTACAAACACCGTGTTTTATCATTTATTGCGGAGGACTTGTGATCTGAGACAACGATAGCAAGACGAAGTTTGACACCAACTTTGTTACTAAGGTCATGTATTATTATTAGCAACCGGCGACTACGTTCACAGTTTCCAGAGGAAGTGAAAGTAGTGGGCAGAGGGGAGGCTGAGTAAATCAGCGCTCAGCACGTTATGTTGTCGGACACATACACTCAGAAAAAAAAATCTTTAGTACTAAACAAATGTCAACAAACATTCGGTCTCAGGTTTTGTCAGAAAATCATTTGTGTTTAGATCCTGTCTGAGCTGAAGTCCTTAGCATTCACACAGTTCTACTAAGAGGTGTGGTTTGTGAGCTTAAGGTCAAAGAGGTCACATCATCTGTCTGAGCGTGTGTCTTTTTCAAGATCTCAGTTTTTCTAGGAAAGTGACATGTTTCAAATGCTTGTCCACAGGTAAAGTCTTATCCCCGTGGGTTATCATTATGGGCCTCGGGTCACGTCCGTCATCACCTGGCCACGCCCCCTCTGCGGTCTTGAAACATATTTATCATTCAACGGCTGCCTCGGGGCAACTTTTACTCTCAACTTCTACTCCCTCGTTGTTTTTCCAAACTCACTCACTCTCTTCTTCCAACACACACACACACACACATGGCAGTACTGGTTTGTGTGTGAGCGTGCCATTAGTGCAGCTGTGACACAATATGAGGAAGCGTTTGACCTTCGACTCGTTAACGGGAAAGTGCACAAATCTGTGAAGCAGCAGCCCCTCTAGGAATCTGCATCTGGTCAACACACACACACATTAACTGTATCATCCGTTTTGACCGTGTTCTTGGCAACAGTCCACATTTTGGAGGCATTGCTAGATTCGGATTTGTTTGTTTGTTTGTTTTACCTCAGGTGAGAACAATAGGTGGAAGGGGAGAGAAATGAGTGACCATCGCCACCTTGACCACAAATGTACCCAACCTACGCAAATTAGCAATGACCCCTTCCTCCTCCTGTGACCTCCGAGGTTGTAGTGACACGCTCACACATTTGGTCACAAACAAAATGTTAAAGAGGAGTGATGAGATTTCAGTGTTTTTTTCTTCAGTGTGTGTGTGTGTGTGACAAGGAGGATATAAACCTCTACTGCCCCCTTCTGGTGTCTGTAACACATAAGGAAATAAAGTTCCCAATTTTTCTTTTTCCATTTTATAAAACCTCAGCTCACAATTAAGTAACACAATTATTTTGGTAAAGCTTTATTTAAGTGGAAAATATAGATATCGCTCCTTTGGTTCAAATTAATTAATTACAATTAATTTCTCGTGCAACATTGAGTCATTGCACTGCAGGGCGGCTACACAAATGTGTCTTTATGCAAGCTTACAATTGAGACTATATCAAAAATGCATTTTACAATGATGAATTAATAAGGAAGGATTATTTTCTTGGGTTTATATGGAGCAGTCCTTTAAAGGAAATTACTATTTACCCTATAATTATTTAAAAATCTATGAATTTATTGGAACATTTATAGATAGTGATTTGTCAGATATTTAATTAAGTAAATGTAGCAGAAAATAACATATATTATCTTATTCCAAAACATAACCATCACAATGAATTACTACCTGCCTAACCTTAACTTTAACCTGAACCCAAGTCTAACCTTAAAGGTACTATATGTAACTTTCAGAAAATCCTTGTTATAATGACACCGGTGGCCGTTAAGTGAACTGCAGTCGGCATTACACGTGACATTACTTTACGATCATACATCTTACCATAACTATCTGTAATGTCCAATCTCCATGATACCAAATACCAAAACCGTCCCGAGTCCCTTACATAGAAGTCACAGGCTGTTATAGGCACCCGAGAAAGTCGGGGAAGATCTCAGTTTTTAAGTTACATTACATTCTGTTCACAAATTTGCAACACAAATCAATTAATACATGTAAATTGTTACATATTGTACCTTTAACGGCCACCGGTGTCATTAATAACAAGGATTTTCTGAAAGTTACATGTAGTACTTTTAATGCTGAAAACAAGTCCAAGACCTCAAACAACCTCTTTGAAGAGATGGACCAAAAATATCCACTCTCGTGGTTAAAACTCATGTTGGTCTTTACAAAAATAGAAATACAAGAGTGTGTATTTACAGACACACAAAGACACACACACACACACACACACACATACAACAACAGAGCCTGATTTCTTTAAGCAGCCAAACACCAGTCAAAAAAAAAAAGTGTGCTCACTTCTGACTATATAATGGTGCTTGGTGCTCTTTGTAGTCACTTCACATACAAGACTACATCGCATATGTGAAGTGACTACACAGACACACACACAAACACACACACACACACACACGCACACACACACAGACACACACACACACACACAGACACACACACACACACACAGACACACACGCAGACACGCTCCAGGAAATGAACCCCATTACCTTCACATCGAGTATGAAAAGTGCTACCAAAACAGCACAGTCACCATTTTACACAGAGTGGCCTTTCACCGATACCATCCGCACACAATCTATGCATGCACATACACACACAGTCCATGGCTACACACACACACACACACACACACACACACACACACACACACAGACACCCAAACAAAGAGGCAGTTCTCTCCAACAAGGGTGTGGCTGACCAGAGGTGGGCTGCTAGACTGAGGTAGGCCTGTAGTCTGTGTGTGTGTGTGTGTGTGTGTGTGTTTGTATATATGTGTGTATCCTGCTCACACATGTTGAGACAGACTATATAGGCTAAAATGATTTAGGGACACTGGTATAACCAAACACCGGGATGAAACTTTCTAAGAAAAAAGGTTGACAAATTGTAACCTTTTAGCAAAATGAACAATAAAATAAATGTTTGAATGTTAATTAACAAATATGGTACAGCAGCAACTTCAGCCGGCAGGTTGTTTCAATACAGACAAACACACAGTACAGGCGTTAACATCAGTATATCTTAACATTTATTGGCATTTGGGTGAATTCTCCACTACTAGATATAAACAATAACACTTTGGGAAGAGTCACATGAAGTGCATGTTGTGTTGGAGGAATACAGCAGTGAACCTCCAGCAGGCTGACATCGCCTCCTGTTGGTGAGAGTCGTCAATACATGACCGTTCAACTGTCAAACTGAATTTACAATGAGCAGTAATTTGATGTGAAAGGATGACAGTTATCTAAATACCCTGCATTGAAGGTGAATAAATCTCTAAATAATAGAAGATCTCTTGCATGACAGAGATGTAAATATATAATTCTGAGCTTTATTAAGTAAGAAATAGGAGGCATGTCACTTTACTTTATTGTTTTACAAACTGTTACACCTCTGTGTAAATACTTACATATTTATTAATTCTCTATACATGCTGTCTACTCCTCTGTGTTCATACGTATCATCATGTATAATACATACTACATCCTGTTTACATTCAGTTTTCCCATCTGAAATACTGTCTTCTACAAAATTACAAATTTACATTTACATTACTATTGTATATTTACTTAAATTTATATTTCTTTTAACTGTACTATTTTATGCCTTACATTATCATTTTGCTTTTACATTTACTTGTGTGATTTCTCCTTTTATATATAGAGATATTTAATGAGCATTGTTGAAGGAACCTGAGACCAAAGATTTTATTTTCTTTGCCAATGACAAATAAAGAACCTTGAACATAGAGAAAACTGGTTTATAAATAATAAAAAAATAGATTAAATATATTGTATTAAAAGAGGAAAAGCATCTTTATGAAATGTTTCTTTATAACATAAATTGAATCAAATCCATTTACAGTATAGCAACTACAATTTTCTTAATGCCTCTGGTATTTCTGTATTGTTTGTGTGATAGGAGAAAGTAGATAAAGACGGTAAATAAAGATAATTATAACTCGTTAATTACAACCTGTTGCAGTGAGTACAGTGCATTGTCCATTTACAGTTACTATATATTGTGCAGATTCAGAAAGGAACCAGATTAGAGATTTACGATCATGTGATGGATTATGTTAGTGGTACTATAGTTTAAGAAAATAATCTGTGATCAGTAACAAATTATAGTTGGAGTGAAAACATTTCCTTTTAACTGTTAATCAATTCTTAATGTCGTGAAGTAATTATTCAGTTAGCAAACTAAACAAAGCGCTGAACTCCAAAACATTACTGCTGAGGGAATGTTTGGTTTCTAAAATAAGATATACGCTAATTAAAAAAAAGAAAAGAAAGAAAAACGTCCACAAAATGATTGCTAAGATTAGAAAGGAAATTGCCCTAATGGAATATAATGTGAGATGTTTTCATTAGTGTAATGAGGCATAATGAAATGTTTCCAAAATAGGTCCAGTATAGGCTACAATATAGGCTAGTGTTGGCAGGTTTTAGACATGAAACAATCCTGACAGGTTATTTAGAGTCTTTAATCAAACACAGGAAACACTGATGAACCATTAGTCAAGATAGAAAGTGATTAAATTCACCACTTACAGTTTACTGATTTAATCTTGGGGTGGTCAGGAGAAAACACAGATTGTGGGACTTTCTCGCGTGCCAGGAGGGCTGAGAGTAGAAGCCTGTATTTGATAACAAACACTAAGTGACACTGACGTCACCAAACACTGAGATTAATCAGTCGGTCGGCAGGAAAGAAGCGACACCTGACACACACAGAGAGGTGAGGGAGGAGGAGGACAGTGTGGAGGTGTCGGTGTGGATGAGCTTCTGTTTGTATGTGTTTGCATTTGATACGATGAACCTCGTCATTGTGAGGATTAAAAAAAACTAAGTCTCATTTCAGGGAAAACACTGTTGATAGAACAGATGCAAAAATGATTTCCATATCTCTACATAAATCAATATTGTTATATTATTATTATTATTATTATTAATACTCAAACCGGCATTGAGTTGTGCTGTTAAGAATTAGCTTGTTGCATAGATGATATTACATTGTCAAATTATTTTTAAAGGGACTGTTTGTAACTTCTTACACATATAAATCATTGTGGGTCGGTGTCCCATGCGCGCATTCGTGTGGCTACGCTGTTCAGACTCAGACTCCAACACAAACTACACGGAAGCACCAAAACCGCAAAGTTATATCAGTGTTGGCCGCGGTTGGAGGACGCGGGGGAGACCGTAGCTCTGGTCTCCAGGGCTGGCTGGAGTCTTTGCTGTACTCTGCTCCTCTGCTCCTCTGCCTGCTTGCCTTCACTCACCATGCTCGTTCTCACTCGCTCTTTCGCTCCACTCTCACATTCATGTGCGCACACTACACACTGCAGAAGAGTTAGTTTAGCTCTGAGAATATCTAGTGAATGTACAGTGAGGGTTTGTGCAGAAATAACTGCTGCAGCTCCTCCAGACCAACAGAGGTTTCTCGTGTCTTGTGAAGTGACGGGGCTCCGCAGCGAGAAACGTTATCGTCTCCGACCAAAACTCCGGTGTCTCCCCTGTTCCCTCCGGCCGCGGTCGGGAGGCTGAGGCAGGAAAAGCCAACACTAGGATCAGCATTGATTCATGAAGAGACCTTCGTCTGGTCAGCTAACATTACTGCCAAGCAGCTGAAATATAGAGTGATATTGTGGTTTTAGCTGACGTGTGTCGCCTCACTGTTTTGAGCGATGCTCGTTCATGTCTATGGAGAGCGAGCGCGAGCAACAGGACGCTGACTTTTGTTGACTTAATGTCGCTGTTAACAAGCAATTTCCGATTCTTACATAGAGTCCCTTTAAGGAATACGAAAATAAATAATATTTAAATACGTGTATTTCATGTATTACTTTTGAAGACATTAACAACACAAGAGTTGGTTTATTTGTGAGTACAATGTCATCATAATCGATAGCAGCAAAATTAGACCCGAGTTGAAACAATAGAATTTCTTACACTCAAACCTTTAGATGTTCTGATTTGCATATGGAGTGTCTGAATAAATAGTTTTAGTCTCACATCCCTGTGATGTGAATATTTATTTACGTTACAGCCTCTCCAGTCTTTTGCTCTTTGACAAGGTTGACCTCACAAAAATAACAAGAAATTGTTCAATATGTTTCAGTGGCAAGTCTGGAATAAATTATGGCAATGTGGTCAGTTCATTGAGTCCATTAACACAATAAGCTCATTAAAATGTACAATGCAAACATCAGCACAGCTTTCCAAAGCCACTCAGTGCTCTGTCAGTCATCTGTCATCCATTGTTGTTGCTCTTAATCCCACCATTGACGTTGAGGTCCATTTCCACCATCGGGGACTGCAGAATTAATCAGCGGACTCAAATTAGCCCAGGGCAATTAAAACACCAGGCAAATAGTTAATTAATTGACCTTGGTGGTCATTAAACAATTCATGGAATCAATAAGGGATCAATGGTCACCAGCGACCTTTCATGCTCGGGACCAGATGGGCTGAGGCCACTTAGATGAAACCATAGCTGCATAACAGTGGAGATGAACTGCGCTTTATTCTCCAGACAGATGGATATGTATCCTCAACCTCCTCCCCCCTCCTCCCTTCTCATCCTCAACTCTCCCCCCCAAGGCAAAGGTTTTATTTTTTAACCCCGGGGATACAGTGAAGTTAAACCTGAGTGCATAAGCTGCGTGTTTTCTCTTAATTCATCGCAAGTAAAGCCTATAATCTTGTTTCTTTAAAAAAGTCAAAATGGCCCTCATGAAGGGCATCGGCTGTTATTTAGGGGCTGCGACTCGTGATTCATTTCAACATTGATTAGTCTGCATATGATTTGTGTGATTAATTGGTTTGGTCTAAGGAGGCCTCTGTTCTTGCCTTCTTCTCTACCATCATCGTTTAGCAACTCCTTTAAATCTAATTCTCAAATTCATTCACATAATACTTGACAGGTTAATCATCTTCACCTACCTTTTTACAAAACAAAACATGGCCCAGTACTCCCTCAGATATCGTGGTGTATAAATATGGAACACCAAAATACATGTTATCAAGAAGAAATCGTTATCCTTAGAACATTTTAAAATTAAATTATCAAAACTTTTAATTCATGATGTTTAGATATATTTTATTTTTTTCTGTACTGTTGTTTGTATGTATTAGGTTTTTCTGCACATTTTGTGTGCTTCTTGTTGTTGTTTAACTTTTGTTGTATTTTTAAAATTATATTAGTTTAGATCTTTGTTCCTTTTTTGTTATTGTTTTTTTTTTCTCCTGGGGTTGGTGGCGGGGGGGTTTGTATCAGCCTGTGGCTTCTTGACCTCTACTGACACATTTCTCGTTTGTTTTTTTCATTGACTGGATTTTGTGCAGTTTTATGTATGTGCAAATAAATAAAATAAAATAAAGTTTCTTTGTTTAGCAAGTCAGCCTGGTCTGTCAGAGGTTCAAGAGAGTGGAATATAACTCCAATTAACATCAGACAACTAAACACTTATAGATCTTTCAGGAACCAATTAAAACACGTCAGCACTAAACTCTCTTTTTGCTGCTTCTCTCTATTATATGTCCTGCTTGTCTGCAATGTCGTTTTATATGTATAAATGTCACTACTGATTCTACTGCTTTTAACTGCTGTGTGTCCTTTCCAACGTTTAAACTGCATGTCTTGTTTTAGGATGTATTTTAGGATGCCTTTAGTAACACCTTGGCCAGGGACAACAGGTGAAAAATAGCCTTTTGGCTAATTTTAGCACTTTATTATACCATTTTGTTTTATTAATTTGCTCTCTTCCTTCACAAATAAACTAAACTAAACTATATTGAAAGACAGAAAATTGAAAAACAAAATTGAAATTGCTTGTTTTGTCCAACCAATAGTCCAAAGATAGTCAGTATACGATGACAGAACACAGAGAAAAGCAGATACATATTTACTTTGAATAATACGATGCTATTGTATAAAATGTTTAGCATTTTTTGCTTTAAAAGTGACTCAAACATTGAATCAATTATGAAAATAGTTTGTAATTAATTTACCGTCGATTGACTAATCCCTGAATGTATCCCTGATACTTAAAAAATAATATTTATGCTTCATTAAAATAGAAACACAACTGAGCTTCCCTGCACCCGGCTGTCATTTATTAACATGTAATCCAACAGTTTTCAGTAATTTCCGATAGATTAGAGTTAATTTCTTGCCAAATATGAATAAAAATGACATCTTTAAATGTTTCTTCTGCTGCTACAATAATCACGATGCAACATGCGCTCAGTGTAACATCAGCCTCTCTTCCTTTCTTTGCTCATCTCTTGAACAGAGGTTCGCTCCTGACGCCTGTATGGCCAGACTTTATGAGGACAAAGGAACTCTGCTCTCTAGTACATCCACCTCCCTCCTCCTCCTCCCTCCTCGACTTCTCCTCATTTAAACTCCCCAGACTCCCCCCATCCCCCAAACACACACACAGCAACACAACCTCCACCCCCTCATCTGCTGATCATAGTGACCTAGTGATGAGTCGTGTCATGTGGTTAAATAGATGTGGATGCCAAAACTTCTCCTGAACTTTGGTCCATATACTATTACAGAATACCAGAGGAGGAAAAAACTAAAAAAGGTTTTTTTAACCTAAGGATCTGTGGAAACAAATTAAATTTAATTATCATATATTTAAGATTTACACATCAAATAAATGTAGTCTTTTGTTGATAATTTGATAATAGACGACACCTTTTATGTTAAAGATGAGACTAAGTATGACTAAATTTACAGGAAATCTTTAAAATTCTATTTCGATATTGTACATTTTTCTTTACTTTTGTCAACAATACTTTTGTACAGCTAACAACATATGGTGACATATTTCATCATATTTTTGTAAATGTGAAACTCTAATCTGCTCATGAATCTCACAGCTGTAGGGAAGACAAATGTGAAGTCATGGTGACAAAGGGCTTTTCCATTGGCACTTTTGGCCACGTTGAGTCATACCATGCCACACTAATTTGCATTTCCATTACCAGTTTTAACGCATCGAGTTGTGCTGAGTCGCGTCCCAGATGGACCATCTCTTGCAATGACATCTCGCCGACCACGGCCTACCCGTGACGAAAACCCAACATTTCCTGATTTCTGCTGCTTCATAATAAAACCTTTTATATAACAAAATAACAGGGGGCTTCTATTGTCAATAACTTATAGGAACATTTTTTTATTTATCTACTGTTTTATGGTTACACACACACCTTCAAGCAGGTAGCCCTGTTGTAATGGAGATGCAAATCTCTGCCGCGCTGGACTGACGCGCCGAGGCAAATCGAGTCAAGCAAGCCAGCACGTGTATGGAAAAGAGGCTCTAATGTTGATGTTTAAATGCCTTAGCTGAAAAATAAGGCTGATGTCATTTAATGTTTTTCTTATTGTTAACAAATCCTATGAAAGAGGCCAAAACTGGCAATGTGTCTGTAGCACTCTAATTCTTACTGAACTTTTAAGTTTTTTTACATTTATCATGTTCATGGTAATGAGTGAAACAGTGTCGTTACTTCATGTATTTTTAATAGTTTTTGGACAACAATGGAGCTCCATGACATAGAGGAATGAGATATATATCAGGCTTTGGCTACTCATGATGCAGCAGCAGCAGCGTCAGCACGCTCTTCTACACCCTCCACACATTATGCACTAGAAACCTCACAACAGCAAGAAGAGGCGCTTCTTTGTTTTGTTGTATTTGGCTGAACAAGAAAAAGTAAAAAAAAAAAAACTGGTGTGTGACCGCCTCATGAGAATAGGACGAAGGATGTTGAATACTCTTCATACAAACAGCAGCGACCTCGCGGTCACATTTTTGTCACGTGGACCCACCTGGATCCTTGTAACCATGAATTGGCCTTTAGTCGGATCAATTCATTGTCATTTTTTGCAGTGATGTCATTGCTGCTTGGTCGACCCCCATCCACACACAAACACACCCTCACCCTCAGCACTGGCCAGCTGTCTCTCCTGCTGCTCTCAGCTGATGGAGTAGGGGGGAACTAGGAAAGAGAGGTGAGGGGTGGAGGGGTGGGTGGGTCGACAGCTGAGCAGATGCAGAAGCCCCTCCTGGGTTTTGCCGGGGACGGGCTCTTTCCCAGCCACCCCGCAGCCGTGCAGCTGCCCAGGCACCAGCTGTCCTGATGATCGCACCAAACAGACCAGGGACTTCCTCATGTGTGGTGGTTGGCTGAGGAAGGAGCGGAGGTGGTGTAGTGTGTGTAGTCGCACTGTATGGGCCAGCTGACACTCTCTGAACAACCCCCCCAGTCACCAGCACTCCAGACCAAAACTATCCCAGACAAAACATGCCTGGAAATACACAATGTCTCCCCTTTGACCTCTTTGACCGCTGGCTCGCACACAACAAAACACACAAGAGTTAAACTTAGCCTGTATGTCACAAATAGGGTGGTGCAGGGATGACGTACTTTTGTAGGCCAACCCAGAAGTTAGAATCACACTGGTTGATTTTTACATTGGGGTTTTGGATTATTGCAAAAAATAAGCTCTGTGGCAAACAAACATGTATGATGCTTACACATTTTGTTTCTTAAAATAGAAGTACAAAGCCACGGTCGCATGAACATGAGTATACACAACGAGGCTGTAAAGGCGGACTAGTCGTGATGACGTCTTGTGGTCTCATTTAGCTGCTTGTTAGCAACCACCTTTTTTAAGAGATATAAAAGCTTAAAAATTCCCGAGTGGGATATTTACTGATGTATTTTATATCATAGAACAAAACATTAAAATCTCTCTTAAAAACTTGTGTTAACAGCATTTAACTAAAAACCCACTTAAAAAAACATTCGCTTCAAGACGAGGGAACCGGAAGTGCTAAAATGCTAACTCATTTCCGGGTTTTAGGATTCATTCCTGCACCACTCTATTAGACATCAGCCAGTAGATCAATACATTTATATGGAAGGAAAAAATTCCTGTAAACATGCAGATTAAAGGCCTCCAACCAACTAGGTTGTTCATTGTATTGTTCAACCACATCTTAAAGCTCGGGTGGGTGATGTATTTTAGAAACATTTTTTGTTATATTTGTTGAAATTCTCATTACACCCCAACAGCAAACAATGAATCAAATGCTCTGACAAAAAAATAAATAAAAAAATCCGGTATCTGTGGCTGTCACAGGACTGTAATAAGCCCGTCCAATCATTTAAATCGGGCCAAATTAAAAAATTGGACGGCCCACCTGCCTGTCTCGTCTACCTGCTCGCACTCTGCACGTCAACGGAGACTTCCACAAGCTGCTAGCTTGACAGCTGCGAGTACTAACTATAGCCATGTTCGTTGTTTATGTTTATTATTATATGATTACATTCATAATAATCATTTTGGGGGAGTGTCTTTGGAGTGTCTTTGTCAGTGTTGCCAACTTTCTTGCTAGATTTAGCGACTTTTGGAGCTTGTGCTGCTTTCATTGGAAAAGAGTTGACAACACTGGGCTGGGGGTTTCATTGGATAATTTACAACATCTAGCGTGATGTCATTCATGGTGTTGCTCTCAGCTGTACACATGAAAAGTGACTAAAGTAGTTGTGTGAACTCTTTGAAGTTTAGATTATGATAACCCCCCATATATTTTTCACCCACTTTAAAACTAAAAAAAATACACTTTTCTTGCATAACACTGGTTCCCCCCAACCCTAGTTTCAAGTAAAGTTATATCAGTGTAATTTGGGTATATTTGCTTATGCTTTCTGTTATCAGTTTCATATGAACGTATACTGATGCTGTAATGTCTCTTACTCTTCTGAAACCCAAATTTAGGCCAGAGAACTCACATCTGATACAGAACTGAACCACCATTCACATTGTAAGATTGTGTCTGAAACAACTTAGCACGTTAACAACATTTGACAGTAGTTAAGAAACCATATGTGTTGTACTCCACTTTGGTATCTTGCTTTATATTGAACACTGGATGGAGAAAGTAAATGATGCCTTTAACAGGAGTTACATGTTTCCCTAACCTGACCTTGGCATATCCACTTTTGTTCCACTTTATATGTCCATTAGCACAGCTGGATAAAAAGACCTGAAGTATGAAGACACATATTTCATTGTGCAGAGACACGTGGTGCCCGCCTGACTATTTTAATTATGTCGTTTGTTCAACGACATATTCAAACAGTTAAAAACACTTCTCTCGGCTGCTTGTTTGGGCAAGCAAGTCATTCTAATTTGGAATAACTTTTGTCTATAATCTAGGAAAGTAGTTCTGCAATAAATACTGCTAAAGTTTTTAGGCTAAGCGTGTGTAATTTTATCTGATCAAAATGCAAGGTGTCACTGAAGTTCATGGTGATGTAGTGCAGTGTTTAGTATGCTTTTATCAGTATTAGTGATAAAATACAATAACATAAATGGGAAATGAGATAATATACACATTTGAACAGATGTATAATACACAGAAGATCAATAGTAAAGAGCAAATATACTGTTAAGTACAAAAACAGATGTCAGAGTGTGTCAGAATTGAATAATTTGAGGATTCTGCGTCTCTTCATGTGCGTGTTTATGTGTGTGAGGAGGGGTGGAGGGATTGATCGGATGACCAAGCAGACAGGAGTGAGTATGTGAGAGAGAGATGGAGGGAGATGGAAAGGGGGTGGGGGCCCCAGATGGATAATGGATGGGAAGTGTGTTAGTGAGTTTGGATCTGGCAGAGACGCAGCAACATGCCACCGGTGGGAGACTGAAGGTCAGAGCTGTTGACACGACCGTCCGTCCAGCTGACACCAAATGAAATTACTCTGTAAATGTCATGTAATGAAACTGTAAATTAAATCACAGTCCAATTTAATGTAATGAAATTGTACATCAAAATGACACTGTAACTTCATTTCCTCTCCAACATCTTTACCTCCAAGTCCATTTGGTGACTGGAAATCATTATCGCTCTGCAAGTTCTCATCTCATCATCTTTAATACAAATTATCAACTATGAAACCATAAAACTAAAACTAAAAAAGTAAAAGTACCAAAATGGAAATAAGGTACAAGTACACATGATTATGGTTTGAGTAAATGTACAAAGTTACTCTCATATTCATGTGTCTCATTCTAATTTAATTCTTCACCTAATTAAATCCAGTAGTTTTAACAGGACAGATAAACTGGAAGAAAGGTCAATTAAAAAATAAGTAAATAAAAATAAGTTCCAATGGAACAAGTACAAATTCGCTTGGTATGATTTCTTGAAATAAAATTTAATATTTAGGCATTTCAAGATAAAAAAGAGATCTTGAAATTAGCTGGGATCACTCATCTTGAGCTATATTTCACTAGTATTAGGAAGTGTTGTGTGTTATAATAAGCCTGTAATATAGTTTTTCCACTTAAGATATTCAATATGCATTATAAAATCTAGTTCCTCTATCTCACTGTTACTGTTCCTTGTTCGGTATATTTTGACTAGTAATTTGACAAATAAACTTGATAAGATTTTGCGTTTTTTTTGCAGTTAAAACCAGAATGTTATATTTATTTCCCCCAGCAGTTAGACCATTATGGGGTGCAAAAAGCCTTCCACTTAAACCAGAGGTCTGCAACCTGCGGCTCCAGAGCCACATGTGGCTCTTTAGCTCCTCTCAAGTGGCTCGCTTCGGATTTTTAAAAAAAATTAGTGGAAATGAATAACTGTGTTTTGTTTACATTTTCATTTTTATTTATCATTGTTGTAGGTCTATGGTACGACGGTACGACGGAGTATAAGGGCCACATTGAGGAAAAAAAAAAAATCTGAGATTTCGAGAATTATGTCATAATATTATAAGAAAAAAGTTGTATTATGAGAATAAAGTCATAATATTATAAAGTAATAATTTTACGTTTACTTAGTTTTTTCTCGTAAAGTTATGACCTCAATGTGGCCCTAATACTCCGTTGTACATTTGCACTTTGGCCCTCACTGCATTAGACTTATATACTATATACTACAAACTGTGTAACCTTCATCCAGAAGGATTTTTTTTTTTCAGACTGTTAGCACATCGACCTATTTTTTTTTTACAGATAAACTCAATAATCAGGCTTTTTTTCCCCATTTTCACTTCATTATTTATTTATTTATCATTCTATTTTAATCACTGACAATCTGGGGTGTATCAAACGGAATCAACTTACATCCAAATGTACAATTAGAGAATTATAAATGATTAAATGCTGATCAAATTTCATTGCTGCTTTTACAGACTGCTTGTGGGATCAGGGAGCAGCGTCTGTCATATCAGTGGCAGTAAACACTGACCGACTGATATCTGATATCTAATAAAAACAGGCCTATAAACTGTCCAGCAAACTGACACGTTGCTCTAGTGCTACTTTTCAGAGTAAATACAATACATAAGAGGATATTGTCGGGGGTCGGGTGGTCCTCAGGGTCGGGTTGTGGCCCCGCTCGGCCCTCATTAGATCAGGATCGTCTCAGCTGTACCCATCCATCACAGAGGCCCCGGGCGCTGGCCTGGGTGCCCCTAAACCAACACTGAGTGACTGACCACAGAGAAAGGTGAGCTGCTGTCCCCGTCCGTCCCTCCCTCCATCACCTGCTGTTGTCGTCACACATCAGCAGCCCCCTTAAACTGGACGGCAGCTGCCTGATGGAGCAGCATCCTCTCTGTGTTGGGGGTTGCCTTTGAAAGTGTGTTCAGGGTTGGTTTCTTGCCTGGATCCAGGTACTAATCCTCTCTACTGTAGGTAAAGGCTTCTTTTGCCCACAGGGGAGAAATAAAGTCACAATGGCACATGCAGCACCTTTATCTAAAGGGGAAAAGAGGGTTTGCAGACCTCAAAGCAAAAAGGAAAATGGCTGTTATTTAGCAGGAAGGGGCGGCGATATGACTCTTTGTTTGGTCCGGTGTCGATGATCAAAAGCTTTTCATGCTTTGAAGTTATCTCATTGACCCACTGCCATATAGTATTTGATGTGAACAGCAGTATACTTGAGACAACTTTTCTTGTTTCTGGTGCTGAAATATGTTATGGACCAAGCAGACCTCTCAAATAATTCACTAATCAAAAAAGAGAATATTGCTGAGTATAGTTCACAATAAAAAGACTTAATGCAATGACAATAATGATATAACAGTGTCGAGTAAGAAACGTTACACGCTTTTTTTTACGGGGAGAAAAAAGGAATAAAAGAAGAACAAATAAGAAAATGTATAGTGGTTAAATTATCTCACGTCTCTCACAGATATCCTCAGAAGCTACTGTCAGAGTTCAATCCTTCAAATGACCCAAATGACACTTCCTGTGAGGAGATCCGCTCCTGTGAGTCGTGAAGATTTTGTCACTTGTCGGCGCTAAAGCCAACTCCAGCTCCAGCGCCAGCTCCAACTCACGGGAAGTGACTTTTGAGTCCTGAAACAGAAGCGTCACAGAGCAGCATGACTTCACGCTGCCCACCGTGAGCTCCTTGAAGGCCGTCGACGGGATCCTGCCGTGTCCCGTTATGAGGTGACGGGTACGACGCGAGGCATCAAAGAGTTCTAATCTGTAATTAGCGTTCAGCAACAAAGAACAGAGAGGAATCCACCATTTGCTAAACCAGTTGCGGATCAATTGTTCTTCCTCTGAGCCCTATAGTAGATCAATTGCATCGATACCTCGTCTTTAGATGAAATCAATGCACCCTGAAAACCAAGAACAATAGGCATTGATTGAAATGAGAAGAATGGAGGATTACATGTTAGGAATGTATTGAGTATTTTGTTTTTGCTTTGACTCCTATAGAATTTCACAATTCTCAACTTTTGCGCCCCCGAGTGGCAGTATCAGTTTCAGCATCAATTGTCAATGGGATTGACGGCGTGTTTCTTTCCCCTAAAAGGGAGCGCAGCCTCGGCGATGATGCAATGCTGGTCTGGTCTATAGCGTGGAGCCATAAAGCCCCTTATGTTTTCTAGGACACGGCAGGGGAACAAATCGGAGATCAGCATTTTCAGATTTATTGTTGGTGCAACCAACAACACAGCAACTCTTCGCCATAGATTTATGACTATTACCGGTTTGTTTAAAGTAGAAGTTTAGAGACATGTTTCAACTTCTTCTGTTTACTCACACAGGATTTTCTCCCAAAAGGGAGCATGGTCATGAGAGCCTCCTTTAGATGAGGTATTGCCCGTCTGATATATTGGTGATGGTCTTGTTTATTCAGTGAAATTAAGGTAACGTCTTTAAACTAATGTGCCAATGATGCATTGGTGTTAAAATGCCACATGTGCACAACAAAAGGACAGATAACACTGCAATAATCTGTTTTTTTGACTGAATGAAAAGGACCCTGCAGGTTAAGTGGAAAACACATGCAGACAACTGTTAAAGTGTCGTTAGGACCTCACACATAGACAAAGGCCATCCAACACTTCAGCTGTCTGTTGACATGTGGGTGTAAGAAGGAGCCAGAGGCTGGTGGTCATGATATCCAGAGGTGTGCAAACCACACAGAGGAAATTAAATCCCATCGCCACCACAAAGTGAAAAGAAGAGAGGAAGAGAAAGTGTTGGATGCCATCCTCCGGTCTGATTTGTATTTGCTCTTCCCTCATTTCAGTTTGACAAGCAACACATGAACCAGCTGGTTTACAAGAGGACAGAAGACTATTTCACACATAAAGCCCAGACCGGCTTTTATCCAGCAGTGCAAGTAGTTTCCCCTGTTCACACTATTAGCTGCATGGCAGTTTCACAAAGGTGAGAAGAAGCCAGATGTTGCAACCACGCTAGACTTCAGAAGATGCCACTTTTTGTTGTTTTGGAAAGATGGAAAATGAGGAGCTTCTCTGAACAAAGTTTCTTCTATAATGCAGCCATCCATCAGAGGTTAGTCAAGGTTGAGTCCTTTGTCTCAAAGTTAATCAGATCTTTGTCTTGAAGTCTGATTTCAACACGCATGGTACTCCCTTTCTCCCCCGCATGATCTTTATACTGTAGCTAACAGTCATTATTACGGTCATAATTAGTGTCATGTAAATTAACTATAAAAAAAGATATGTCTATTTTCCCTATAAACCACCTGACACTTGATGCCTGCAACATATAGTTGCCATAACACATCAGCACAAGTCTTTTTCATAAAGATATTGTTCAGGTTTTTTTTTATTCCAGATGTACAAAAATCAACTTGAAATGTACTTGAAATTTCCCTTAATGTGACAAAATAATAAAACGAACGCCTCTTCAGTAAGGAAATGTATATAATGGGGTTTTCAGTGAAAATAGACCAGTAAACAAAAATAGCAAAATAAAGCCTGCGGACAGGTAATTCATTATGCAAGCACAAACTCGTGCACAAACAGCACTAAGGTCTGCCCTGATGCATGGAGCCTGGTGGAAAGGTGATCTTTAATATTCACTCCAGCTTTAGGTTTAAGAATGCTAAAAATCACCCTCAATCAGAAAAGCAAAAGACAGAAAAGAAGTCTCAAAAAGCCCTAAAGACCAGAGTTTATGGCTGAATCTGCTAAAATTAGGAAGTCAAGGAAGGATCAGAATGCCCTCAGTGTGTAGTTCCACACCTCTCCTCAGGCCAAGAGTAGAAATGCACCAAGCTGCTCTCAATTAGGAGTCAGTCCCTCCACACCCTGCACAACAGGTGATCTGAATAACCTCTAATCAACTCAGGAGAAGTGTCCTAGTAATGGTGGAGTAATAGTGACCCCAACACACTCCAGGGTGTTTTCATCACTTAATCACAAGTTGTTATGGGTTTGAATGTGAGAATGTAGGTTTCTGTTTTTAAGTGTTTATCTTTTTAGTTATAAATAAAATATGAAAAATAAGACCAAAATGTTTTTATAGAATAAGCCAGTTATTAAACCCAAACTTATTTTTCTGGGGACCCTCTTTTTAAAAATGACAAACCATCGCGACCCAATTCACAATAGGTTTTATATCTATAAATCGTGAGAA
Source organism: Sebastes umbrosus (assembly GCF_015220745.1). Taxonomy (NCBI): domain Eukaryota; kingdom Metazoa; phylum Chordata; class Actinopteri; order Perciformes; family Sebastidae; genus Sebastes; species Sebastes umbrosus. Next base: position 3,788,778 of record NC_051272.1, read on the forward strand.
GAGCGAAATTGTGCGTAAGTTCCTGATCATTTTTACAGCCATATCTGCATCACCTCATGATTATCTCAAACAGGTAAACCAGACATTTTGAAGAGATGTACGTTTGATAAATCATAACAATAATTTGTTTGATGCATGCATTATTGAAGACATATACACATGTTAAATACTTTTTAAATGCATTTATGCAGACTAAACAGGCTCTCGCTTTTTTTTTTTAATTATAAGTAGGCTAAAATTATCAGAACAATACGAACAGTCAGGCTCCCTCATGTGGCTCAAAGGTAAACTGCAGATATAAATGTTAAAAGACTATAGAAGAAATTCTGCATATTTGTTTGGCGACCCTAATAAAATCTCCTGCGACCCACCTGCGGGTCCCGACCCAGTCTTTGGGTACGACTGGAATGAACAAACTTGATGTATGCAATATAATAAAGGGTAAAGGGCAGAGGGAAGGAGAGGCAAAGATGCAATATTCCAGTATTCCAATATTCACGTCTTGGGTTCAATCCCCAAAATCTTTATTGCATTTACCCAAAACCCCAGCGAAGGAGACAACAGATGGAGAGACGTTTTGCATTCCGGAGCAGTTGGACAGAACAAGACACCAGATGCTTTGCTTTTATCTTTCCGTGTTCGCTCGGTCATTTGGAGGTATGGTAGCCCGAGCAGGACAAAGAGCCAAGGCCAAATATCTTGGCTTTGTGGGGACAACAGCTGGGAGGAACAAACCAGGAAGTCGCTCCACTTCATTAAAGACCCAGCAGGGGAGCAGCAGAGCTTTTTTCCAGCTCTCCTCCCACTCTCTCCATCACTGCACTCCTCCCTCCTGTCTGTCATTTCATACATAATACACGCCTTCCCTCACCAGTGTTGGTTAGAAGAATGAACTGGAAATATGATGAGTCCATCACCACTACATATCCACCTTCGTACATGGAATTGGAGTTTTTTTTCCTCACAAACCTGTATTTTGTATATCAGCAATACATGTCTGACATTCATGCAACCATAGAGCTATGGTTGAATGGAACTCCCTTCCAGATCATATATCTGAAACAAATAATAACGCAAGTTTCAAAAAACAAGGGAAGAAACCCTTCATAATTTTACATTATATTTGACATCTTAATGTGCATAGTAGCCCTATTTTAACCGTTATCGTATGGTAAAATGATATATAGATGTAATTTATGTTCTGTTGTAAGAGATGTAAGTGTTCATGACTCAGCAAAACATGGTAATATATGAATATGAATGTAAGTTATTTGTTTACTGTAACCTCGTTAGTTGTACCTTTATTTTGTGTTGTTTTTCATGTGTTAATGTATTTTTGTTATTTGTACTTTTATCTTGTTTATCTTGTTATATTTCTGTGTGGACCCCTTGAAGAGTAGCTGATGTGTCTGCATCAACTAATGAGGATCCTGATAAATATACATTTAAATTTGTTTAATAATTTTGTTTCTAATGTTCCATCTCTTAATGTTACAGTTAGAGGGCTGAGATGCATTCAAATTCCTCTAAGTTGTATAATAAAGTTGTATTGATTTCCATAATTACATTTTCTATATCACATACAACACTATCTGGTATTAAAACATGAAAGAGCAATTCTGTATAAGTGTTATTTCATCAACCATGGAGTTGACTCACTGTGAACTCTTTTCATCAGTAATACAAGTTTATTGAAACATCAAATATCTTTTTTTATATTCTGTACATGCAAATGATTTAAAGCTGAAGTAGGCGAGGTTGGAGCAAATATGATTAAAAAAAGTTATTTTAATTAAATGGTTGCTATATCCTGACAGTAGTGCATGAGACAGGTAATCTGAAAAAAAACATATTCCTCTGTGTCCTCTGATGTCTGCAAGATCTCACAGACCGGAGGAAAACAACCAGTCAGAGCCGAGCTGGAGTCTTGCTGTCTCTGAGCAGCTGTCAATCACTCGCGAACTCCGATCAAACGGTCAAACTAGGCATCGCTGATCAAATATTAATCAATATTCTGTTACGTTAATGCCTATTTCTCTCCTCAAATGTTTCCAGAATCATCTTGTAGCGTACTGTTTAGCTGTAAAATGAGAAAGTTTGTGACGCGGCAGCCATGTTGAGATCAAGTTGAGGAAATACCAAGCCCTGCCCACCAGCCGGAGCACAGCCAATAGGAATGCTCTCTCTCTCTGAAATGACCTGTGATTGGCCAAAGTCTCCCATCACGGGCTAGATTTTCTAAAGCCTGAAAACAGAGCCATGAGGAGGAGCAGAAGTCTAGTTTTCTCTCAGAACACTTGAATTACAATATGCTGAAAGGTTATTATGGAATTTTTTTCCAATGATGCCAGAAACATTCAGCCCACCGTCACTTTAAGAGTCATATCTATCTATCTATCTACACTTTATATCCTCACCAGCTGTGTCGTTTGTGTGTATTTCTCTTGCTTAGCTAAAGAGGATAGTGACAAGCTCTGTGACTTCTAAGCTCTTCTGATCTGATCCTTCTACAGTGTGAAAGTGCTCTACAGTAGCAGCTACACTAATCTCCTCCACAGCGGACCCCTGCAGCGCTGCCGCTTCACAGCCACAACGACTGATAAGCTGCATCAGGATGTCACCTTCTGAAAAAAAAGTGTACGTAATCTCACAGTTTTGTACCGGTTTGGTTCAGTTTTTCTCTCCTTAATCTAATTTCCTGCAGATCTGACCCTGCTTTATGGAAGAAAACACCACCGCACACTCATCACTAAGCGGCCAGTAATGTCTACAAGTCCAAAAACAAACACTGACCCACACACACATCATGCCCTTTTGGTATCACTCGCTCCATCAGTAGTAGCCGCTCACTTCATGATTTGCTCGTTTAATGCGTGATGGACAGATCCCCCCTCAGCACCACAAAAGAAAACACCTGTTAGAATCTGCCTAATCCTAGCCAGCGGTCCTGCACTTTGGGCTCTTGGGGGGCCCCGTTTAATCCGCACAAGGGCACCGGGCCAAGGCCAGGACAGATTAGACCCCCAAAATCCATCTATCCATCCATGCACACACACCTCCGAGTCTGCCCCCTATAACGAGTGTTTGAATCGGCCCCCTTAATCCTTGGACTCGGCGGAGCCCTCCACCCAGCGCACAGCCTCCTTCCCCCCCTCAACCTAATCTCCATGCATCCCCTTCATACACATCGGCAGACCTGGCCCAGCCCAGCCCAGCCCAGCCCAGCCCAGCCCAGCCCAGGACTCACTCACTCACTCACTTACCCCCACTCCTCCACCTCCTTTCCCCTCCCCCGGTGGGGCTGAAAGCCTATTGATTTGTTGATTTCTCTTCTTTTGTCTGCGGCCGGCCGAGTGTTAACGGGACATCCAGGGTCCGGGGCCCAGTGCCAGGACTTTTGGCATGGGAGATTAAGGTCCTGATCTGGGCATCTGTCACTGCCCAGTCCTCCTTCTCCCTAGTGGCTCTGGGAGAGGCCTTCCCTTCAGTCATTGTCGGTACAAATGAGCTGCTTTAGCTAAACTGATTTCATCCAGGAAGAGAAAACACAGACAGTTTACAAATAAAAACATAATCTTGAAAATAGTTTGGCAATAATTAAGAATAAAAAAGTTGCACTTGACTGATACGCACACGTTGTATTTCCATCCCATTAGAGGACATTACATTGTCTTACATTCATTTCCTGGAGACCCAACTAACTTCTACTTGCCTAATCCTAACCCTTTCCCTAACCTTAACCTAAACCTAACCTTACCCTAACCTTAAACCAAGTCTTCACCCTAAAATGTAGTGATATACGTTATGGGGACTGGCATTTTGTCCCCAAAAGGAAGACGAGTCCTCACAATGTGACTGTGTAAACAGATTTATGACGCACGGACGCAATACATTCATGTGCACACAGCTGTTTATTCCACACACACGTACTCATACAGATATTAAAAACTAGACCTATAATATGAATTACAATCTGTCTGTCTGAATTTAGGTGTGTTAATGGTAATCTCATCATTCAAAGAAGAGATATTTGTATGATAATGTCCCATGTAGTCTATTAAATCAAGGTTATTAATATCATTACATATTAGTCTGTCTTGACTTTGATGATGAGACAAACATTAATATTATAAAATGATCCGAGCAGTGTCAATTCTGAAAAATATTTAATACCAAGAATATCAAAAATTCAACCAATCTCGCTACGCTTATTGAAATAATGACTAAGCAACTATTAATAGAATAAAAAAATAGTGTGCTTGTTTGCTTATTTTAATATTTATGTATGTACTTGCCATGTATAACTGTCAGCAGAGGTCATCATGAAATAAAGACAAATCTTAAAGCAACTGTAATACTTAATATATTAAATAATGAGGTAAATGTAAAAAAAAAGATGTTTGTAAACTGTCGAGATAAAGCCACCCAACAACCAAACCAACATCACAGAGCACATGAAATGTGTACAAAAAACCCTGAAGGCATCCATGAGTAGACATTGACGCTCCAAACCCGGTAGTTTACTTGTACTTTGTCTCCATCTAGAGGTGAGGAATCTTACATGCAAGCTGTAGTTTTATGGATTTTATAGGGAGGTTGAATTTAACATTTAAGTGCACACTTTTAATACACCAACTCCATGTTTATATTCATGGTAATAATTGTTTTGTATGAGAAACTAACAATATGGTCACAATAAATCGATTGCCTGCAAGCAAACACTTGAAAAAAGGTTGATTTTAAACATGTTTGAAGGATATCGTGCATTTTGATTTTGACTTACAATCATAAGAGTTTAGCAGTTATGGCATTAAACACTATCCCGTGGATGAAATACCTGAGGGCGCTTGTTTTGTCGATCGACATGTAGACAGCAATACATTAATGCATAATGAATGTCCATAAAATATCGATCTAATTCAGAACACATGAGGCATTTGAGAAAAAGTCTTGGTTTATATGGCTTTTATTGGATAAGGCACATGGTGTTTTTATGATGACCTTTATAAAAGTAGCAAAACAATCGCACAGTCATTTTGAAATGCTTCCCAGTTTAAAGTTATTTTTTTGGGGGCATTTTCCATTTTTATTGACAGGACAGTGGATAGAGTCTTGAAAGGGGGGAGAGAGAGAGTGGATGCGGAAAGGGCCACAGGCCGGATTCGAACCCGGGCCGCCGCGGTCAGGACCAAGCCTTTATACATGGACACCCGCTCTACCAACTGAGCTAACCCAGGCGCCCATGCTTCCCAGTTTAAAAAAAAATAAAAAGGTTTTTGGCCTCAAACGGTAGCTGGATTACTATACAGTTATAAAATGTCATTATAACCGCAACAAAGTAAAACAGCTCACCAACAGGGAATGACCCATCTGTTAAGTCATGACAACAAACTATGATGACTTCAGTTCTTCTTTCAACATCATGACTCAAACTTTGTTCACTCATTCACATCCAGCCGTAAAGCTATGACTTACAACGGCTTTATAAAAGGAATGCACGTTACTTTCGCTGCCAGAGATAAAGTATCTTGAAAACATGTTAAAATCACATTCAGATTTAGTATCTCGAGACACAAATAACACGTTCCAAGGGGTCCCTTAAGAAAGGACAAATGCGTTGATATTATTCTTATAGATGTGTGATGTTATAAATGTTTTATTTTTATTGAAACTTATGAATACCTGACGAGTAAAATGAATGAAATGAGATTGTCAACGTATAATGTAATGTAATTTAAAGTTCCAAAGTGGCTCAATGTCAACTTTAAGTCGAGCAGAAGTTGCCGATTTCCAACGCTGAGAGTCGTGACCGGACCGACTAGTTGGAGATGAGATTGGTGCAGGGCAGTAGCGGGCTGACGCCAACTCTCTTGGCACATTCGTTCTGCAGAAATAAAATTAAAAAAATGGAGTCAAGTTAGCTCTTAAAAGGCTTTTTCCTTAAAGCAATAGTTGGGTCATTTTGGAAAGAAAGTGAATAAGTGTATTACCCAAAAAAACTATTGCTTTAAAAATATACAAGAGAAGTGATGGATCACATCCATTCCACAGAGAATATCACTCGATAAAATTATTGGTACAACATCCATTTGGACAAGTGTGAGAAAAGTAGACCTACCCTCGACCAAAGAAATTCTTAATCAACTAATCGATAAGTTGATTTAATCGACAGACCTGTGAAACTGAGTTTCTCCACAAAGAAATCACACAAAAGCACCACTTTAAATCTTGTGTTTACCAGAGATGTGCTCAAAAGTTTCGTTAAAAGTCAGTCAGCATGAAGAAAGCATAAAAAACAACTAATCGACTACAGAAATCTTAGTTGACTATCAAGACCAAAACGACAGATTAGTCGACTAATCGACTAAGAGGGGGCAGCCCTAGAGAAAAACATCACTTTCCAGTCAATATACAGTCCGTATGTTCATAGAGCTGGAATGAATTACATTGTTCTTAATGTTTCAGATGACCACTTAGTTCTTTATTGTGCTTCTTACCATGTAGTTGACGACGTTGATGTGGTAGGGGATGCCGCCCATCTCCTCACACTTCTTCATGTTCATCCTCTCTGGATCTCCAGCAGCCAGAACAGGAGTGCCGGGCTCGGCCTGAGCAGCAACAACATAATTAACATGTTTCATTTTCTTTTTAAAATGATGAGACTGGGCGGGTTGCAATCATTGGACTATATATATATATATATATTTCTCCTAATTAGTCTGTATATCAACATTGCAGCAGTGGGATGTACTCACAGGCTCCATCTCTCTCTGGATGGACAGCAGGTCGGACATCCTGTCGGGGAACCCAGGAGCGAAGCTCTCCGGATTAATCGCCACAAAACACTGACCCTGAAAAACACAAAGCAGGCGATGACGACACAGTGAACTGTAAATACAAACGGTAAAGAGAGCCGCGACATGATGTAATACAACCGACGTTGGACTCATCGATTGTGCTTATCTTTTAGATAGTGGCGGCTGTAAAAGATTGCGTTTCAGCACGTCACAACTCGTCTCACTCTTTGCTGATCAGACACTGTAATCATCACACTGGATTGTACTTTATCATCAGTGTGGGAACGTTTACTAAATGATCCCGCTGCTTAGCTAAGTGGGCAATCATTATAAAAGTAAGCTGTTTGTTTTGGGTAGCTGCGCAGTCTCAACTCGTGGTGGTTTAGTCACTTTGACTTGAGGATCACAACATGTCTGCAATATCAAACCAGTTATATTTTAACTTGCAGTTAATTTTCAAGTGAACTTCTTTGATTATGCATGAAGTAATAAAACTGCAAAGCAACAAAAGTCCAAATTAAAATGGATAAATGTGGCTCTTGAATACATTTCTAAGACGTATTTGCCACTTAAGATATAGAAATGCAGCTATGAGTTACAGGTAAATCATTTCACATACAATAAGGACAAGAGGACAAAGGTCATGTCTTTTTTTTTTTTTTAAATGTGGCTAATATGTTCTCTAATTATGCAACACAAGCCAAAAATAAATAGCGTACCAGGTTGGCAACACGGTCTGTGACTTTCCATGTGCGGATGTTATTGCTGTACTGGGCACCGGCCAAGATACCACAGAACACTTCTACCATCATACCCAGACCGTAGCCTTTGTATCCTCCTGAGGACAACAACACAGACACACAAACGTCAGTGGTTTCATGCAGAGAGAGGAAGAATGCAACACTTTATCATATATGATATAAGCCCTAAAAATTAGTAAACTGGAAGGGGAAAAATATTTGAAGAAGAGCTCAAAAGTTATGAGTCGGTCCTGGCATTTTCTGTTTGTAGTAGTTTTTTGAGTAAATGAAAGCACAGATTTCAAATTTCTGTTAGAAAAAAAATCAAACACCAAGTGGCAGGTTTTTGCTGCACATAACAGACTGACAGTCAGAGTAGTGTTTGAATTAGAAACCGTACCATTCCTCCTCGATTGTTACAGAAATGATAAGCGAGGATAGAGTAGGATAGGAGGATTATTTCAATAGATAGTTGCTTCAATATCTATTTTATTGTCAATAGATATTTTAATGACAATGAAAACAAACTAGAATTACCGCCTCGCAGTTGTATTTTGCAGCCGACAACTCAAGTTGCAGTTTACATCCACATCTGTCAAAAATGTCATCACTACGTCATTTTATCCTGTTAGACCTGTCTTGTGTGACATTGTCATAATTAGCATATGAATTCTTGAGTTATGGCAAAAACGTGTTTTGTGAGGTCACAGTGACCTTTGACCACCAAAATCTAAATCAGTTCATCCTTGAGTCCAGGTGGACGTTTGTGCCAGATGTAATGAAATTCCCTCCAGGCGTTCCTGAGAGATCGAGAATGGGTCGGGGAGAGGGGGACAACCTGAAAACATTATACTTCTGGCCCAGGTTGTTGCCGGCGCGAAGGCTTAAAAACTTAGGCAGGATCTTTCCCTCCCTGAACAGACTTCTATCAGCTGCTTTCTGACCTGTGGCTTCACTGCCGCCGATGGGCACCAGTCCTCCTCCGCTCAGAACCTTCTTCGGGTCAGTGGTCAGCTTGCCCTGGGCGTCACAGCCCCAGCCCTCAGGAATGGTGTCTCCACGCCGCTCATGGAGCTCCACCTGCGCACATAAAAAACATTGAAACATTAAGTCTTTTACACTTTTACAAGTGTTTCTATAAATTATTAGAACTCCAAGTGGCCTCTCAACTCCTTATTCATTCAGTGGTTTCAAGGATTATGCTTCTGTCACTCAAACTGGTGATGCATATATGTACAAATCAACCAAGTCAGTGTATAAATTCTATCTTGTGCCATGACCAACCATTGTAAAAATCTGTTTTCATTTTAGATAACTATTTAGATGGCTATTGGATAAACAGACATGTGGCGTTAAGATAAACAGCCCGCATCAAACTCTGTTGGCGCAGGTATTATCTCTCGACCTTGAGGAAGTTATGTTCTGTATGTGGGGCAACCCTGATGGCTTATCAGTATAAACAAAGGTGATGACGTGTTTTGTTATAACACCACTAATTTATTTAATGCATTAAGGCAACTTGCAATCTTTAATTAACCTCAGGACCACCGTCAGGTAGAGATACTGGCATCATATGACACTTGAAAACCTGAGTAATCCATCGGTAACAACCATGTCGTACTAGTTTGTCGTGGAGGAGGTTAAATAACGCTCCAAACTTAAAAAACTGGCATGGCTCTCTTTCTTGACAATATTTGTCATTGTTTTGTTAATTGATTTCCAGTAATAAATATATACATATGTTTGCATAAAACAGCATATTTACCCACTTCCATGTTGACAAGAATATTAAATACAGGTACATTTTAAACAGATTAAAAAAAATGTGTGATTAATTATCGTACCTTTCCGAGCGCTACTGCTGATGTGGCCATATCCAGCACAAAGCTGTCTCCGTTTTTAGCAGGAGCTGCCACGCTGATGGGGTTGGTGCCCAAAGTGCACTACAAACAGCAGGATCACAGGATTAAAGTGAGACAGAGAGGTCGTTTATGGCATGAAGTACAGTTTATTCTATGGAATAAATAAGAAATTTACCTCTTTACCACGTGTGGGAACCACCAGGGGGGATGTGTTGGTAAAGGACATGCCCTGTGGTGGTCAGATTATTATTAGATAATACAATTAAAACCATTTAGGAAAACAGCACATTTGCCTCCATTACTAAATAAAGAGCATTTAAATTAAATTCATAAAAAGGTGGATGAACCTTTCACTCACAATCATGTTTTCCTTCAGAGCTTGCATCGCGTAGTACCCGGCAATACCGTAATGGTTGGAACCTAAGACAGAAAAGTGTCATACATGTATTTTCATTGTTTTATCGGGTGAGATTCGTTGACACTTTAGTGAAGTAAAATGCTTCTGTGATAAACTGAAAAATAATTTTACTGCCAAAAGAGTAAATTCTATTAATTCAAATCCAATGCACTTTGCAGCCATCAGACACTACAGTGGTGTTGGTACCTCCTCTCCCTCACTTTAATTGCCTGTTATATGAGCCAAACTACTAATCTTTTAACAGTGAAGATAATCCCCTTTACACATGCTGAACGTTCAGTCCGATCAAATACACACTTGCATTTGAAACCTGAGCCTGTTAGTGTGTTTATCCCACGGATGAACCTCAATCAAAACGCATCATACGATATAAGTTTCTATAGAATTGGACCTGTGCAGCAGTTATGGCATTTGAAGATTTCAATGTATCTTGATGCTCAGACTCACCGCGTGCCACCACCCAGCCAATGCCAGCTTCTTTTGCCTTCTTGAGGGCCAGTTTCATGCAGAAGTTTCCTACCACAGGACCCAGGAGGTTCTTCCCATCCACCAGCGCTGTGGCTGCAGTCTGGTTCACCACCACCGGCTCACCGTCCTTGGCACAGATTCCTGTCTGGATGTCCTTTACATACATGTCTGTCAAGAAGGTATAGAGACAGCGAGCACAAATGATATTTAAATACAGACACAAAAACCTCCAAATCATAGTACATAAAATCGAACTGATGAAATAAAGATTGGGTCTTCAAAAGGCACAGTGTGTAGGATTTGGCGGTATTTAGTGGTGAGGTTGCAGATTGCAACCAACTGAAACTTCTCCAGTGTGCCAAGCGTGAAGGAGAACTACGGTGGCCGACATGAAAATGCAAATGGTCCTATCTAGAGCCAGAGTTTGGTTTGTCCGTTCTGGGCTACTGTAGAAACACTGGGCTCCGTGTGTAGATATAAACAGCTCGATCTAAGGTAATGAAAACGCAACGATTCTTATTTTCAGGTGATTATACACTAAAGAAAACATACTTATTAATATTATATTCCAGTTTTTGTCAATAGATCCCCCTAAATGCTACACACTGTCCATTTAATAAAATTTTAAAAGACAAAAATGATTGCATTAGGGAAAGCTTTTACATTTTGAGTATTAGTGTCACAGTTTACCAACATGTTTCTTCTTTACCACTAAAATTGTGCTGCCACCTTTAAATCGAACATGCAGATAAAGTGACTGACCCATCCTGTTGAGTCCATGGCTGTAGTGTCCCCTGTGGTCTCCCTCCACAAGCACCTCGGCCAGGCTGCGGGCGTGATGCGGCTGGGTGCCCACGCCCGTCATACACCTCTCAATGAAGCCTTGCACCTCCGCCTTGGGAATTAGACATCTGCAGAGAGGAGAAAGTCATAATCTGATGATCATATCCTCAAATAAGCATTTTTATTTTCAAGAAATTAGTCAGGTTATGGTGCACATGACAATAAGATTATTTTTTTAATTTTGGATTTTTAAGTATTTAGGAACAAAACATGATGAATGCTCCTTTTAAAAAATATTTTTTTTAGCAATAACCCTTAATGTAACTGTAATATTATGTTCTTGTTTTGTAAAGAAAGGTGAAGAAAAATGCTGTTCAACAGGTCTCTTTTCATCCCTAATATCCGTTACGTTCCTCTGATCTGGAGTTACAAATCAAATAAGACTTTGGCAACTCAGAGCCAGAAAAAACAAATCCGTTAACATGGTAATTTTTTGTCTGATGTTTGTTCTGTTCTTGAAGCCAATATTTGTAATTTGAGACCGAACCGAACAGAGAGTCTGACTTTTGGCCTAAAAAGCAAAGGTAACCTATTGCAATGCTGCACAATTATGTCCCACACAAAAGTCCTGCAGAGGTTAACCCCTTTTTTGCAGTTCATAATGTTTGACAGAATGCACAAACCCATGCTAAATCAAAGTCCATCGTAACAACAGTGATTGCACAACATGTCCAGTAACCACATAGACGGTCATGACAGTAGAGCTCCGCCGGTACGTTAAATTGTTATTGCACACTGAGTAAAAATTCTGATGGTAGAAACACCAAAACAAAACCGCAAACTTTCTGTTAACTTTACAAAGCAGTTCTGTGTTCTGCGTGAATATGAGAACTGCCAGAACATCATGTACCAGATGATGTTTTGGAAATATAGTTTGACACACTGTACACACTGGAGCCACTGTCTCAGTTTCTGTCACAAGTCACATGCATGAAAACCCCCTCAGGAAACTGCAGCAATTACATAACAGAGTGACAGTTGTGTTGAATACTTTATGGTGGGAACGGTCTCGATAAGACATGGCAGTAACTAGAGTGGTCTGTCAAGCTAAAAAAAAGTCATTATCATGCCTTTAATTCTAAGATCAAACTTTTTGAAATTGTGAAATTGTCCCTTGCAATTTCCTGCAATTTCCTACACAGATATGAAAGTAGTTGTCACATGCTTGACATGACTAAATGGAAAGCGCATGTCCCTCAATCATCACCAGTTACAGATGGTTACATCAGCCCTGTGGCATAGCAAATATTGAGAGATATGTTGAGTGGAAGAAAAACGGCAGAAAATTAAAAGCTGTACAAGCGTTTGCATATACACTTTATGTTTACTTTACCAAACAACAACTTTAGAGATAAGATAAGATATTCCTTTATCAGTCCCGCAGTGGGGAAATGTGCAGTGTACAGCAGCAAAGGGGATAGTGCAAAAAACAAGAAGCATCAGCTAACACAATAAAAAAGAGCTAAATAAAGTGTAACAAAAATATGAACCATTTAAATAGAAGGAAATATAAAAATAGGAGCAGTATATACAGTATTGACAATAAACAGACTATTAAAAAATTGCACAAGTGGAAAAATTATATTGCACTGTGAGAATGAAGTGAAATTCCACCTAAAAATATTACACAATAAGAGCAGACTGACAATGACAAAATAAATATAATACAATTCTAATATTAATAGACTGTCACGGGGTAAAGTTCAATGATAAAGAACAAAGTTTAGAGGTTCTTTTCTGAGAGGGGTTAGTATTACGTCATATGAAAACCAGGATATTTTTCCTGATTGGCTTTTTTTTTACTTGTATTCTCTGTAAATTCAATTCCAGTTAAAGGTACAGTGTGTAGGATTTGCAGCATTTATGGGTGTGGTTGCAGATTGCAACCAACTGAGTACCCCTCCGCTCACTCCTCCCTTTCCAGGACTACGGTAACGTGAGCCGCCGAGTGCAAAACTGTGGCAACGCCATTGGTTTGCTCAGAGGCCATCCTTACCATAATAACACTAATTTAGGAGCAACAGAAGTCGGTGGCAGCTGGCGGTACCACGGTTTTGCACTCTGCGGCTCATGTTACCACAGTTTCACAACCGTGTCGGAGAACTACGGCGGCCTTCAGGTAACATAAAAGTTCAAAAGTCTCTCTCTAGAGTCAGAACTTGGTTTGTTCGTTCTGGGCTACTGTAGAAACATGGTGGAGCAACATGGTGGACTGCGTGAAGAGGACCCGTTATGTACTGTAAATATGAAGGGCTCATTCTAAGCTAACGAAAACACAACGATTCTTGTTTCAGTCGATTATACGCTAATGAAAACAGTTCTGAATATTATATTCCAGTTCTGCTCATAGATCTCCCGAAATGTTACACACTCTTCCTTTAAGAGACAACTTTAAGAAGTTATATAATGATGCCTTCCAAACAAACCAGTTAACTGCAAAATGTTCTTTAAAAATACTTTTCCAGAAGTTGAATGATAGATGTTACGACTCACTGTGATGAAACATGTTTGGATGACTAATAAGAACCAGATTAATTATAAAATCCTGTTTTTTTAACCCTGACAGAACACATCGACGTCTCTGTGTGTTTTCTAGTCTGTAATGCTGACCACAGTACGTGCTACGTCATGTCTTCCTTCTCCATTGTCCTTCTCACTCTTTACTCTATTCCCTCGTTTCCTTCATTGTACTTTGGGGTATTCGGTGGTTAGAGAACGGAAAGTTTTTGGAATGCACCATGATTGGGTCCAGATGTGGGCTCTTGGCGAGCTGGATCAGCCTCGCACTTCCTTTCTAAAATAACACTGTGTTCTGTACAAAGAGCTCTGCTCAAAAAAACCAATAACCGATACAAGTCATCGAATATTCTGCACCTACCGAATCCCCCTTTCCACTGGCCCAAACTACAGTATCGGATCCACTATCCAACTTTCTGTTATAGCATCTGGTTTAAGTTTCTAGCAAGAGCATCCGACTGTGAGACCAACAACTCTGAGACCAAAATCTGCAAGATCTCCAGAGCAACATATATGAATTCTTGAAACGTATATGAGACACCAATATTTCCAACATTTAGGACCACCCTTACAAGGACAATTGTGAGGACAATTTGTGAAATTCACTCGTGTGTAAATCAAGTTGTGGCACATATAATAGCTCAAAAAGGACACCGTGTACACTTACAGCTCACAGCGCACCAACCCAAACCCCTCCCATCACTAACTGCAACCAAACATGTCTGCTTCAGTTTTAATCCAGCTAAACCAGTACATTTATGCCCTAAAGCATGTAAATATACTCATGCCCGAGTGTCAACACCACTCTTGTGTCTAAATGCTAAATATGAAACTAACTTATTATAGCTTTGCATAAAGACTGGAATCAAACACAAACAGCTGGCTTTGTTCTGTTCAAAAGTAATAAAATCCACCTTCCAGCACATCTAAAACTCACTAATCAACACGTTATATATCTTCTTTGTTTAATCTGCACAAAAACCAAAGTGTAAATTTCTTGTTTTACTATTTCTATTACTTTGCAGGGACCTCCTGGAGTCTTCGCTGGTCTTGGCGAAGAAATATCCGGCACATAATCCCCCCTAAAACAGCACACTTTCATTTTCACACTTTGTTTTTTTTGTACGGATTAAATAAACAAGAGATAACATGATTACTGGTAGGCTTGTAATTGCCCCTGGACAGAACCAGACTAGTCCTGTGTTTTCATCTTTATGCTAAGCTAGGCTAAGCTCAGTGAGAGTGATATCAATCTTCTCAGATATCTAACTCTGGCCAAGAAAGTGTATGTGTAAAAAGCAATTGCCAAAATGTCGAACTATTCCTTTGAAAGGATTACATATAGCTATGTCACCATAGTTTAGGTGTTGTCAATTCAGCAGAAGGTCAAGCTGCAATTTGAGACCTCACTAATATATCATGCTGTTATTATTTTATTTTACCTTTAGTGAATCTGGACTCTTTCACGGTAAAATCTCTCTACTTTTTAGCTTTTGACCTTTACCCGAGTCAATATTGTACTGCAGGCCCCCCCTCCTTACATGGAGACATAAACCATCACTGGGTTGTCTCTGGCATCCACAGGAGTAATGACACTAACATCTGCAGGGAGGCTGGACTTGGGTTGGAGATAGGGGGGGGGGGGGGGGGGGGTGAGACACATAGCAGCCCTAATGAAATCCAGAATGGAGCCTGGTAAAGTATGGAGGAGGTCCCAGTGGAAACTTATGCAATGTCTTATGTAAGAAGGGAGCAAAAACACCCTTATACAATTACAGAGCAACGAGGAAGGAGTCACGGATAAGAGTCAACTTTGACCGGGGCTGCAGGATGGAAGGGTGACATCTTCCAGATGGCCGGTACCAAAGAAAGTCTTGTCAGTGTTTGTTTTGGTGCTATAAATGCTATTTACCCATGGCATTTCAAACTTATCTTAAAAAGTTGCCATTGTCCATGCCATCCCTCTTTTTCTTTTTTTTAATATATATATAACCCTATATATATATATATATATATATACATATATATATATGTATATATATATATATATATATATATATATATATATATACATATATATATATATACAAGTATAATGGAACATGTGCGTGTATAAGAAGGGGCCCACACTCCCCTATGGGAAAAACACAGGAAAATGTAAAAAGATCCACGTTGCAGCTGTAAGTCTTGATGCATTCATCAACTGCTGCACAATCTTTATCCCTAAGATAGAGACTATGCATCATAGATCATGTCACCTTAAAAGAGGAACCAAGATTTGATTAGATTTTAGTTTGCTAGTTTTAGTTTAGTTTCAGTCTAGTTTTTAAATATTTAGCTTTACATAATTTTGTTTTTGTTTGGGCTATCTATAATGTCTCAGAAGTAGCTACATATACATACAAAATACATGGTTGTAGAACTGTGTAGGAATGGCCATTTAAAAGGTCCAGTGCGTCAGATCTGACATTATCTAGCGGTGAGGTGAGGAGATTTCAAACAACTGAAACTTCTCCTGTGTTGGAGAGCTACGGTGGCTGACGTGAAAACGCGAATGTCTCTCTCTAGAGCCATTTGGAGCAGAGCCAGTGCGTAGAGTGTGTGTGTACGTGGGAAGTGAGTGGTGAAGCAAGAGAGAGAGAGCAGCGGCGACGGGAGCGAGTAACGTTATCGACTCTGGCCAAAGCAGGCAAAGTTAACAATGTTTAGTTTGTCTGTTCTGGGCTACTGTAGAAACATGGTTGACTCAGTGAAGAATATTAACGGCTCATTCTAAGATAACAAAAACAATTCTTAGTTTCAGGTGATTATACGCTAATGAAAATATACTTATTAAAATGATATATAAATAGATCCCTTTAAAATGCTACAAACTGGTCCTTTAATGTTTAATCTTCGTGCTACTTCAGTGTCTGATGTGAAGCGATTGCGGCGTAGCGCCATCTACTGGAAGGTCAAGTCTGTGTGGCTAAACATTATACAAACAGCGTTGTGAAATTTGCAGATGATACAACAGTGATAGGGCTCATTGCAAATAACAATGAGATGGCATATAGGGACGAAGTGAGTAACCTGACCATGTGGTGTCACAACAACAATCTGTCACTGAATGCGGAGAAAACTTATAAGGAGCTTATAATTGACTTCAGGAGAATTAAAACTGTTCATCACCTGTTGATATAAATAACACTCCTGTCGAAATTGTCATCAGCTTCAAGTTCCTAGGCCCTCATCAACTTCTACCGGTCCACAATAGAAAGCATCTTAACTGGATGCATACTGGTCTGGTTTGGCAACATTACATCATGTGACCACAAACTCCTGACGAGGACAGTGAAAACAGCATCAAAAATTATTGGATCACCGTTACCACAGTTACAGGACATTTACACCACTCGCTGCAGGAAGAAAGCACTTTGTATCATGCACGACACAAGTCATCCAGCATATACACTTTTCTCATATCTCCCTTCAGGGAAGCGCCTACAGAGCATCGGAGCTCGGACCTCTCGCCTCAGAGACAGTTTTTACCCTCAGGCGGTCAGACTACTGAACAGTAGCACTAAATGAATGCAGAGCTGTGGATTGTTTTATAATTGTATTCTTAGGTATTGTCTTATTTATTGTAGTATTTATCAACTGTACTATTTATAGATTTTAAGGGCTGAGAGAGAGCCAGGGTAAAATGCATTTCATTGCATTTCACTGTACACTGTACTTTTAAATGCATATGACAAACTTGAAACTTGTTCAATTTCTGTGGTTCAAACAAGAGTTGAGGGAAATTCATGCAGTCTACTTTTTTTGGAAGTGATATATTAAAGTTAGAAAACTAAAACTGATATGAATTAACATCCATTTTTATTTTATTCGTTTTTTAAACAGGCAATATTGTTTCCATTTAGTCTTAGTTTTTCTTAAAGGATACAGTTTTTATTTAGGTTCAGTTCACTAACAATATTTTTAACTGCTTATTTTCATTTTAGTTTCAGTTCTCAGTTCACCATAATAACCTAAGGAGGAAGTGATTTTGAAAATTGTTTGAATGTGTGCAGGAGGGTGTGCTTACTTACTCTTAGACAAGTCTACAAGGTTAAACACTAGTCTGCAGGCTTTAAAATGTAACCCGAAGTCTGGTGCAGACTGCTGCTACTATTGTTTGGTTTTAATGTATGTTCACACAGGACTCCCTAGAAAACAGTATTGATACAGAGCAGATCAATAAAGTGAATTGAACTGAGGTTTGATGATGAAATGTGACGTGGTCGGTGGTGGAAGGAGACTGCTACTTAGAAGAACATATCTGCATCACTCTGCTCTGGTCGAGTCTTCAATTCAAAATATTTACATGAATGCATGTAAATAAAACAAAAGCACATAACTTAAATGCGTTGCATAATAATCAGCACATGAAACAGCCAAAATAAATTGTTCTTTTTAAACATAAAGCAAATCTGTTTTGCAGACAGCATGCTTTGCACACTGGCAGTATCAATGACCTGAGCTGATCCGAAGTCCAATAGTGCACATGATTAAAACTGTTCAAGGAAACTGTGCTAACTTTATTTTGCCAAAGTTAGAAAAAACGGCTACAATGACTCTTTTGCGTGGCTCATGGCCAAGTGGAAGAAATATTCAGATCTGGGGAAATACTCTACTGCAAGATTGCATTCAAAAACGCACTCTACTGCAAGTCTGTGAGTCTTATCATGAAGACCATCAAGACAAGTTTTTCCTGTTATGTCTTGCAGCTCATGCACGCACTAATATATAGTACTAATACTAATATAATAGTCTCTGTATCACCCCTGATCTCCTGTAATTGGAGAGCAGACCTCCTTACCTGCTCATGTTGACTGTCCGGCTTGCTGCTCTTGGCTCTTGGTGCTGGTGATCTGTTGGTGCCGATGATTCACGGGACGACAGCAAGCCAATTTCCTCCTCTTCAAGCTTTTAGCTGCAGAGTTTGGAAACGCCCAACGTTGTCAAATCTGTCAGGTATCCTGCGTGTCTGTATGAAGGCTGTGGGCGTGTTGGAGGAGAGGCTTTGGTTGGAGGGAGTTTCTTCTCTGCGCGCCATCATCATCACCTTCCTTTGGGTTCCTGCACACATAGGGGTGGAAGGAAATGAGAATGCAGATATATTGGCCAAACAATCATTAAAACGACACTTAATTGACATACAAATACTGTTAAGTAAAGCAGAGGTTAAAACCATCATTAAGGACTACATGCACAAAACCTGGCAAGAATACTGGGACTTAAGTGACACAGGGAGACATCTGATCTGTACAGTATTCAGACACATGCAGGAGCCCAAGGGAAGAGATGGCCATTACCTGTCTGAAAATAGGACATACAGGATTAAACAAAACACTCCATAGAATAGGTAAGCACCCAACTGGACTATGCACACACTGTAATAAACCAGAAACTGTCAAACATGTTCTTATAGAGTGCAACAAATATGAGGAAGAAAGAAGGGAATTGATATCAGGAGTAAATGATGGAAATATTACAATCTGCTAGGAAAGACATCTAAGAAAATACACAATCTTCTAATTAATTACTTAAGGGCAACAGGAATAATGGAGATAATTTTATTAATATTATTATTATTTTAATTATTACAAATTATTAATTTTTTTCTTTTTTTTTCTTTTCTTTCTTTCTTTCTTTCTTTTTTCCTGCCAAGCTACTGCTCCACACTCCAGTCCAGTAAGTGGCGGTAATACACCTATAGGCTGGTTTGCCAACCGCCAATAAACACCAAAGAAGAAGAAGACGACCACCACCACCACCACCACCACCACCACCACCTCCACCACACAGGGGCCCTCCTGTTGGAGAGGTCATAGGGCTGCAGGAGTTACGTAAATTGTGCACGTTGCTGCTTCAGTGTTTGACATGATAGGTAGCCTACCTTTGGAGAGCACATGTTGTACTGACGGTTAATGGCCCCTGACAAATACAACACTGTAATATGCACACAAGGGTGTCTACTGTAGATGATCACGAGGCTTTCTGTGCTTATTGATTCCTGTAAAACCTACAGGAATGCTCTACTTTGTTCCCCCTTATCTTTGGGATGAAAGTGCAACTGCATTGACCAACTGACCTTTTCTAAATTAGCCTACTTTATACATTCATTGAAAGTAATAAAGGTTTACCAAAATAATAAAAAAAAGCTCAATCTCAAACATTACAAAAAAGTATTGTAGGATAAGTCACTATCATGCACAAGTTAAATATGTTCCTGAGTGATTTTCCATATTCCTAACAGACTTGTTTTGTAAACAAACAAATAAATACATAAAACCTTTAGCAAGATATGCTGGCTGCAGAATATGTAAGATATAAGAAAAACAATAATAAAACTTTGCATCTGTGGATGAAGCTCTGTTTGTAGTTATGAGTCCTTTCAGTCAATGATACAGTCTGTTTGAGAAGCAAACAAAGTCACAAGTTCTTGTAACATTTAACCAGCTTATAAGGTGTAGTCAGTTATGTAAGAGACGGAAAGTGAAAGGAGATGTGGGGGTGGGGATGACACACACACACACAAAGGGTTGAAAAAAAGGCTGTAACTGAACACCAACATGGACACACATTCACCAAGAATTACATTCATTTGTTTTCTTAATTCTGCTGCCATAGCTACGTACGCATGATGACAGACCGGTGGTGAAAGAAGTACTAAATTATTTTACTTAAAAGTAAAAATAATAATACTCTGTTACAAGTAAAAGTCCTAAAGCCTAAATAAAGTACAAGAGTATGAGCACTGACTTATACTTAAAGTGCCAAAAGTGAAAGTGCTCATCGTGCACAATGCATGAATGGCCCATTTCAGAATAATGTATGCTATATTATTGGATTATAATTATTAATAAATAAATGTATGCACCACTTTAATATTGCAGCTGATAAAGGTGGGGCTTGTTTTAGTTACTCTATTTATTGGCTAGTATGTGAATTTTCCTTCAGGAATCAATAAAGTCTTATCTAAACCAAAATGCATCTTGTATCTGTTGATTATATTTTGTATTATTAATTTAAATCTGCAGTTAATAAATTAATGAAATGGAGTAAAAAGTACAATATTTCCCTCTGAGTTGTAGTGGAGCAGAAGTATAAAGTAAGTCAGTAATAAAGTAACCTCGAAATTGTACTCAAGTACAGTACTTATATTAAGTAAATGTACATTGTGACTTTTTACCACTGGTGCAGACTGCATTTGAACTCTTCACATGTTATGACTCGTCTGGAACCAGTTTCCTTCTCACGCACAGGCTTATACTGTATGTACAGCAACAGTATGGGATGTTATGTAACCCAACATATGCTCAACAGATGTGCTTTCTAAAAAACAAAACAGAATATTTAAGAACATTTTTGCTGCTTTCATTGTTTTTGAGAGGCTGCCAACATGATACACAACTGATTATCAAATGTATCGATTTGTAATATACATGGTCTTAAGCATAATACTCTTTAAAGTGTTATGCTGATTCAAAATTTCTGCACATGCATCAGTCAATGTGTATTTTCTGGCTATAAGCGCTCACAATACGTTTGATACATTCTACTTTTTCTTCATATATTATGCATCATAGAAAAGTAGCTATAGCCAACTGCAGCCTTTAAATCAATCATTATCATCAATTATTTAGAATTGAAATGATGAATAGAAATTTAATATTAACATTTTGGTCACCTAAAAGTGTCTTCAACACTCGGTTGTACTTAGCGCCACCCTCTTGTGTCACTTCTGGTTGCAAAAAACCAAGATGGCGACGGCCAAAATGCCGAACTCAAGGCTTCAAAACGGCAGTCCACAAACCAACGGGTGACATCACGGTGACTACCTCCACTTCTTATATACGATGTACAAATGCACACAGCATCTAACCTGTGCTATGCGGACAATCTCTAGACTTAAATTAATGACAACAGAATGAGAAGCAGTCAGCAGGTTCCGTTTATGCAGAGCTGTTTATTTTTGGAGACACATTTGTTAATATTCCTTTCTTTGCCTCTGTCTGTGTGTGGTTTGAGCTCTGCAACAGAGAACAAACTTATTAACAATCAATCAAATCATCTCAACAGGTACCGTGCAATGAGAAGGCAAACTAAAGCATTAAAGAAGTAAATTAACTCACAGGATGCTCACATCGTGTCAGAGGTCCAAAGGAAGAACAAAGGGAGAAAAGCAGCATATAAAGCCTCTCACTGAGTGGAGGTGATTGCACCTGAGAGGGGCGGTTCCTTTCCAGACAGGAGCGTTTGTTTTATCCACCCTGCCTCAGGTGTGGTCATAGGATTTCTTTCAGAGGGGACTTTTAACACCCCACGTGACATGAGTTCTGTGCAAGCTCACATTTGGCACCAAAGCTGCTATAATTTGGTAGTGAAGGAACTGATTTCGGTACGCTTATGTGGGTATGTCCTTCACATATCTCGAGAACCATTCATCCGATATACTTCACCCTTGGCGGGTGTCTTGCTGGGGACCCAAGGACGTGCAACTGTTTAAACAACGGCTTAGAAGCAAAGTTTGTTACAATTGTCCCTCTATGTACATGTTTCCAATTTTAGCATGGCTATTCTAACCTGATTGCCATGCATGATAAAATGCTTTGGAGGTTCTTGGACCCCCTGGAGTATAAATTATTATATTTTTTGGGACCCATGACCTTTGCTGTCATGCCCACATTTAGGTCAACATTTACTTTTCATAGATAAAATATCAAAATCTAACATGTAGGCTAGATTACCATGGAATTTACTGAGCACATTAATAAGATGAACCTTTTCCACATTGAGCTTTCCTCTTGCACCATCTGGTGTGCAGAGTCAGCTTTACACACAAGATACAGTATACTGATAGAATAGGCATAACTGGTAAGGCTCGAAGAAAACCAGCAGCCTGTTCTAGCCAACGCTGTGCTGCGGGGTGCAATCAAAGTTGCAGCCTCAAGAGGCTTCTTTGCTTTTGCTTGGGCTGTGGACTTTAAAGGTGGATAACAAGCACACGTTATATGTAGTCTGAAAAGCTGAGTAATTTATACAGGAGCAACTACCTTTTTAGACAAGAAGCTGGTTATCATAAAATTTGGTCATAAATTACCTTTACTCTGGTTTCAGTCCTTTTAAATTAATAACAACCAAATGTGATATTGTGTGAGTCAGAAAGACGGGATGTTTTAGGGTTTGAGATTAATTAATTAAGATTTAGACACAAGAAGAAGAAGAAGAAGAAGTTAGTGTTAGAATTAAAGAAATTAAGGAAATTCTTTAAAAAGAACATTTTAGCTTATTTAAAATTTCATTAAAGGAACAGTGTGTAACATTTAGGGGGCTCTATTGGCAAAAACATAATATTAATAAATATGTCTTGTTTAGTGTATAATCACCTGAAAATAAGAATCATTGTGTTTTTGTTACCTTAGAATGAGCCGTTTATACCTACATACGGAGCGGGTCCCCTTCCAAGGAGTCCGCCATGTTTCTACAGTAGCCCAGAATGGACAAACCAAACGCTGGCTCTAGATAGGACCATTACCGTTTCCACGTCAGCCACTGTAGTTCTCCTAGATGCTTGGCACACAGGAGAAGTTTCAGTTGGTTGCAATTTACAACCTCATCGCTAGATGGCACCTATCCCCTTGTTTATTTATCAGTAAACACCAGAAACATTGTGCTTGGTTTGACCAAAAGTGAACTAAAACTCCTTTTCCTGATTAAGTTTAGGTTAGGGTAAAAGTTATAGGCATGACTGTTTTAGTTAAGGTTGGAGAGTGAGGAGAGCTTGTAGAACCTGACATGCCATCTGACTTGTGCCATGCCGAGTGCATGCGTCCTCTCTGCATGTTTTATAGCGAACAGCTCCCAAAACGAGCAGCGAGGAGCTAGCGCCCCCTCCCTCTGCAGTGCCAGCTCCTAGCCTGTAATTCTCCACGGCTCAGACATCTGTAAGCATTTCTCTCTGACCGCGGGAGGAAAATAGAAAAGTTGGAAGCCAGAGGCTGTGATTTGGGTGCGTATAAATAAAGTTGCGAGCTAAGGAGAGGTTGCTAATATGATGGGAGTCCAGAGGGTGGGAGGTCCTGAGGAGCGGGACACCCAAGCCATCAAAGACGAGGAACAAGGGAGCAAGGAGGACAAGTGGAGCCTCTGAGGGTTTTCTGCAGGACATTCAGATTTAACCTCTGTGTTGCTTAAGGGCATCTCAGTGGGTGTATTTCACAAACCATATGCAAGTACAAACTTGCCGTCACATCTTCCTTGATTTGCATGCCTGTCCACCAACCGTCTTTATCCAACTCTACTTGTTCCACTCCTTGATTTAATTATAAAAACACAAGCAATTCTGTTCATTGCAGCATTAGTCTTGTATGGTGCATTATTTTAAATTTCTATGGGATTTAGCATTATTTATCTGGTGTCTTTGGAAGCCTGAACTTTGGGGTTTTCTAATATATAGCTCTGTGGTTTTGCAGCACAACATACATCTGTGATGATGACCCTAAAGGTGGGACCAACCAGTGATATCCATACATCCATCCTGTGACACTAACCGTCCAGCAGAGGGCTAACATAAAATGGCAAGTCTTTCCCAAAACGTGTGCCATTTCATCTGCAATAATTCCTCAGACCGAGAGCAGATCGAGTGGAAATGAGCCATCCCGTCCCGCTGCAGGCCTCCACTTTACTGCTGACTCCTCTGTAGTGGTCTGCCTGGGCGGCCCTGCCTTACAACCGAGGGCACCATTTTCCTAAATCGGGATGTTCTGTATATAGTTATATAGAACAGCAGCAGGCTCACAGCTGGGATGAAAAAAAAAAACACATGCCTTGCCCGTTCCCTCAGACCCGCCTCAAGAGTCAAACCTATGATCACTTTAAAACTGGGTGTAAGTGCAGCGGCGGAACCGCAAGAGACATTTGAAGGAACATCTCTTCCTCCCCATGTTCATTAGCTAAGAAGGGATGTGAAAAACACCTGGAAATTGTTAGTAGATTTTTTTGATAGGTAATAAAATAAAGGTTTTTCAAAGCAGTACTGAGTTAACAGTTTATTTAGCTCACTCACAAGAGGTCAGCATTAATAATGATGTAAAATTAGAAACCTTAACACAACAAAATACTAATAAAAATACATGAATAATGATTAAAAACAGATGAAAAATGTTAAAAACTGCTGAAAGAAGAAAAATAAGTGACTATCAATGGGAGGTGAATGTTGATTGTCAGGTGGCTTCTCATCATCGTGACATTCAGACGTTGGCTCCATAGTCCTCTCCGCTCTTTCTACCCCGACTAGAGCTGTCATCAAGATTTCCATTCGACATAAATACAATAAATAACAACGAAAATGACCCAGAGTAGCTGCTTGCTTGATCTCTCAGCCTTTCTAAACTCTGTTCGTTACCCCCCTCGTATCTATTTCAAGGCTTTTCTTTTAAGTCTTTGAGCAACTTCACATGACCGTGTCTGGGAGACTGGCAGGTGTGAGCTGAACTCCCTCTAATACTGGTATTAAAATTAGGGATGCACCAATACTAATGTCCTCCAGCACTCACAGTACAAATTCTGATAAGTGTTATGTTGCTTTTACTCAGTGATTGAAGTGGAAAAAAAAGTGCCAGTACTCTCTTATTCACATGTTGACGTGTGTATCGGCCGGTATCAGCAATCTCTTGTGACTTATTCCTATTTATTAATTATTTCTTTAAGCATGTTATACTGTCAGTCATAATCAGCTGTGTTTTTAATGCTATATTATTATACTTGGGCTATGCATGCATTTTTTTATTCTAGTTTTTATGTTCCTACGGTTTATGAGGTGCGGCGTAAAACAAGCCGCGCCGTTATGAATCACCATTATGAACCTGATATGGAAAGGGCAGAGAGGAGTACCGACAGCTTGAGAGAAGTGCCGGTGTGCCAGACAAAGTCACGGTACGCCAAGGAGTAAAATGTAGAAGTGCTGGTACTGCGTACCGGAGAGTACCGGCCCACTTCGAGCACTGATTTTACTTGAATGTCCTGTTTTAGTCTTTTATCGGCCATAATTTTTGATACTATAGCATTAGTACTGGTGCATCCCAAAGAGGACACTCTTGTAATACACAAACCAAGGCTTACTTTGCTATCTTTAGGATTATTTTTGTGCTGAGCAGATTTTAGCCCGGCACATATTTCCATGTAGATTTCCTTTATCGCTTGGCTTACATTGGCTATAGGAGCTATTATGTCAGCCCCGGTTAGCGTGAATGGGTTGACTTTGAGACAGATCTGTGTGTTATTTTTTTTGTTTCTTTGTTTTTGTTTTTGTTTCTCTGTCTACCAGCTGAATAGTTTCATGAAGTTTTGGAAGCCGTCCTCTCCGAAGAAGTCGAAGGAGCCCTCGGACGTGCCCAGGTGGACGAGCAGCAGGACGAGCAGGACGACGGCCAGAAGTGGAATCAGCAGGTTCCAGCCGGCGGCCAGGATGTTGTACCACTTGGCCTTGTCTGAACACTCCTGGGCCAGCTGCAGGTTGCCCTGAGTCTTCTGGTCCCTGGCCTACACAGAGACACACACACACACACTCACATTATTACATGCAATCACTGAAGTCAGTATTAACTATTACAGAAATGAAGAATCACTGTGTTTCTAAAGACAATTTATGTACATAAAGAACCACAATGCTTACTTAGTGTCTACACCCATACTGTAAATAATGAGAGAAGGAGAGCAAACAAAGGCGTATTATAATGTTCAGTCGTGTCTTTGTTTACAGACGGCTCATCGCAGCTCGTCCCAGAATAATTTCACATAGAGCGCAGATTCAGGGTTGAGCAAGGGTGGAGTGATATGAAGTCCTTGAACGGCTTCTAACTGCATCCATATATATTTTGGAACGGGCCAGTCTCTCTCTAGCACTCTCTAATTTCCCATGAGTACTTGCCCATTAGGAAGATGCCAATTACGCCATTTTTAACTCCCCAGACGAGCAGCCAGTCACCGTCTTTAATTTGAGTTCAGAAGCCAATACTGGGCCTGTGATTCAGAGCTGCGCCCTGTAAGCACACAGATGAAAGATTTAAAAAAAAAGAAAAAAGAAAGACTTAAATTAAGGGTATACACGCCCTTTTGTGGGGAGTTTTTCAGAAACCTTTTACTTCAGGTAGGTACACAGTTCAGTCCAATCCTGCTGTGCACATGGTATTTCAGTCGTCTTTTAGAGAGAACTGCTTTTGTTTTGGTTTACGTTCCTGTTTCTCCACAGCCCCATTCCTGCGGTAAAGGGCACACCAACTTTCTACTGTGTGCCATCCGACCAGGGACAATAACAGGTCTCTACTAATGTTTGAAACATATTGCGCTTTTTTTCCATTTTACAAAAACGATTATCTTGTTCTCATTGTTTTCATGGCATCATTTCTTATTGCACAAGTCTGGCACTCTAAATCCAGCCATGCCAAATTTTCCATAAGAAGTAATGGCCTGGTCCTTCTTTGTTCTTTTAGAAATTATAGTGTGTGTGCTTCATTTTCAAATGTGGCATTTGCCATAACATGCCCATTGTTTTATAGCTTTACTTGCCAGCTCTGCCCACCTTTTGTCTATTTCTACCAAACTTGCATTACAGAAGGCTTTAAATCCTCGTAGATTCTTTCCCTCTGCAGATTAGGATGCACCAGACTGGCACTACATTAAAATTGAACATTATATTGCATATTGCTGACTTATTTCAAAATTGTTCTCTTTTCTTGCCAAAAGAAGTGTTTCTACCCTACCAGTTTTATTTTATTTTACAGTTTTTATTTGAACAGTTTTATTAAGATCAGTTAATAAGCCAGCTTTGAGTTGCCATGAATTGTGAAGTCTTTAAAAGATATTTAAAAATACTTTTTCTATAAGTTAATATAACAGTGTCAAATAAAATTAAAGCTGCAGGCAGCTATGATCGGGCCCTCGCACCTTCCCGCACGTTGGGGGTACTGGCGGTATGCTGGTTGGGCATTTCCATGATCATCGTGGACACTGTACGCACAACAGTCAAGTAACAACGGTTTGTTGTTTAATGGAGAATCATGTAGATCCTCTGCCTCGCCACGTCAACGTTGTTTGATAGAAACACAAGCTTTTAACAGCTTTTCATCACAAAGGTCTTGAAATTGTACTGACCAAATCTGAAGTAAATCGGGTAAAATCTGTAGGAGGAGTTCGTTAAACTGCAGAGCCTGGAAATGGCCAAAAATATACACGAAAAAGTAACCGAAAATTCCAAATGACCGACTTCCTGTTGGGTTTAGAGCATGGCCCCAAGAGGCATTTTTAAGTCTCCATGTGATACATGTGCCGTCAAATAAAACTGTTTTCAAATGACAGTGAACAATGGTTTTGCCCTTGTGCTGTAAAACACACCAGTAGAGAGAATCTTATCAGTGCAGCCTCGTCCTCCTTCCTTCTGACACCTCGGTTCATTTCCTGGATGTTGCATGATTTGTGAAAATGCTCCAAACTGAAACTTGCAAGTAAAGTGCGGCATCAAATTTAAAAAAAGAGCACAAGATCTCACCTTGATGGAGTAGACGAGAGCCATGAATCCCAGGCAGCAGAAGTTAACGTACAAGGTGTTGCACAGCGACCAGACTAGATAGTCCCGGGGAGGATTCTTGCCAGCGTTGCCCATGTTCACCACGGTGGATCCAGCCGGCTTACGGGCAGACTTACAGTTGGTGAGCGGGGTGCAGTCTGAGGGGAAGTTGTACGAATGGTTGTCCATGGTTAGACAGAAAGAAGATCCCCGGCTGTGGGTGACTAAGTGGGTTTGCGAACTGGCGAGCCTTCCAGATGCTTGTGCACGGTCCCTCTTTGGAAAGTAGTAACCCCCGCCGCCCCCTGTGTAAGAGGTTTATAAAGGCCCATGGAGAGGGAGGTGACCGGCAGAGGACGCAAAGGGCAGGGTCCTTTAATATACAGCAGGTCTGTCATTATGTGGTGAGGCCTGAGAGAGACTGAAATAGAGATACAGAGACACAGAAAGCTGCATGAGATGGAAGACAGAAAAAGAGACAGCAAATAGATGCATGGGATCAGTGCAAAAGTCTCTTCCATTAAAGTACCTCAGCTTTCTTAATAGGTCCTGGCGGTGTGGGTCAGGTGGTTGGGCGGAGGTAGCAGAGGACAGTGGAGGCAAGGTTGTGCAGTTCAAAAGCCTTGAAGGTGTTGAGGAGGAGTTCATCTGAAGTACTGTCTCCCCGAGGCCTTGACGGACAAGTCTATGACGTGCACGGTCTCTTAGGGAAAAAAAAGGTCATATTTTACAACACATTTGCAAAACGTATGACAATTCCATTACGTTTTTATGTCCACAGTTACAAGTCCTAAAATAAAAGTTCTGTGCCAGAAATCATCCAGTCTATTTAAAGGAACAATGTGTAACATTTTGGGAGATATTAACAGAACTATGTATTCATTAGTGTATAATCACCTGAAACTAAGAATCGTTGTGTTTTTGTTAGCTTAGAATGAGCCCTTCATATCTACATACGGAGCGGGTCCTCCTCACGGAGTCTGCCATGTTGCTCCGCCATGTTTCTATAGTAGCCCAGAACGGACAAACCAAACACTGGCTCACATTACCTGAAGGACACCGTATTTCTCCGACACGCTTGTAAAACTGAGCCGCAGAGTGCAAAACCGTGGTACCGCGGCCTCTGAGCGAGGCGAAAACGCGCGTTTTTTTACCATGTTTTTGCACTCACTGGCTCACGCTAGCGCAGTAAAGGGAGGATTGAGCGGAGGGGTACTCAGTTGGTTGCAATCTGCAACCACACCACTAGTTGCCGCCAAATCCTACACACTGCACCTTTAAGCTAAAGCTGAAACAATCAGTTGATTAACTTTCTGATGTAATTTTTCAAGCAAAAATGCCAAACATTCTCTGAGTCCAGCTTCTGAAATGTGAGGATTTAGTGCTTGTGATTGTAATATATGATAGTTAATAAAATATCTCGGGGTTTAGGGTTGCTGGTCAGACAAAACAAGCAAGTGGAAGGCATCACATTGGGCCCTGAGAAATGATAATAATAGGCTTTTTTATTTTTATTTTTTTATAAATATGTCAGTTAATCCAAAACATATTCAGCAGATTAATTGATAATGGAAATAATCGTTAGTGGCAGCCCTAGTTTCAGCACAAGGCAGAATCTCTGTGGTAAAAAAAATGAAAGAAATATTGACTACAGAGATGACAAAAAACTTTAGTTGAGAGGGCTGAGTGTAAGATAACAAGGATGCAATCTTATTTCGCTTAAATCTTTCTTTTTACAGGGCAGGATTGGCTCAGTAGGCTATTATATTTTTTAAGAACTTCAAATTCATTCAGTTACTCACATTGGAGTTTCCAAGTACAACCACAGTCTACTGTTGATGGCCACTGAGCATCCCCACTGCAGAAAATAGGGACAGCAGGCATTACTCATATTCTTACAGATTTCCCCAGTCAATGCAGTGGGGTGAAACAAACCCATTATTACATGTTAGAAAAAACATTATTGTTGACATAAACATCCTGGGTGTGAAGGATTCGAGATTTCATGTCAGTGTTGGGAGTTTTCACAGTTCAGTTTGGGGATGTTTTGTGGTCAAAAACACATAAAACGTTTTAAAACATGATGGAGAAATAATTACCATCTAAATGAAATGTGGACCAACAATGACCTCTGCTGGCCGTTTACAGAAATAACAAAAAATATGTCTGACAGTGTACTCAGTATACTCAGTATGTTCAGTATCCATATTGATCTTAAAGGTCCCATATTGTAAAAAGTGAGATTTTCAGGTCTTTTACACTATAAAGCAGGTTTAAGTTCTATATAAATACTGTTAAACAATAAAAATGCTCAATATACGGAGAAATACAAACAGCCCGTATTCAAAAATTGTGCGTTTAAAACAAGCCGTTAGGATTTCTGTCCATTTGTGATGTCACAAATATACAATATTTAGACAATTTCACGGTTAAAAATAAATAAAAATGCTCAATATACGGAGAAATACAAACAGCCCGTATTCAAAAATTGTGCGTTTAAAACAAGCCGTTAGGATTTCTGTCCATTTGTGATGTCACAAATATACAATATTTAGACAATTTCACGGTTTTAAACATAAACATTCTAAATGTGTCCCAATTTATTTCCTGTTGCAGTGTATGTAAATAATATCAGCTGACAGGAAATAAACATGGACCCAAACTGTTGCCTAGCAATGCAATTCCATTGAAATGCACTAAAACGGAGCGTTTCAGACAGAGGGTAACTACAGGTATATTCAGGCAGACAGTAAGAGGAGAATAAAGTTTTTTTTTAACATTACAGCACATAAACATGTTCTATTAGAAACACAAAATACAAGTATGAACCTGAAAATGAGCCTGATATGGGACCTTTAAAGGCATTTCTTATTTCAAACTAGCACAAACACATAACATGGGCAGACAAAGCAGACACTAACTGTTGCAGATAATATAACAATAGGCAAATCCGATTGATATAAAACTTAAAAATATATACACATTCTCAAGTTTACAGTGCAAATCATAAACACAAAGATGCATTTAGTGGCCACAGTCAAAGTTGCCTCCACGTTGAGATGTTTATAGGTAGCCTATGATGCATATACTGTAACCTGTATGATGGATAGCCAAAAAGATACACTTTTAAAAAAAGTACTCCGACTTTTAACAAAATGCGATAAAATTCTTCGTAGTTACATTAATTATATGTATTCGCAATTCTAAAGAAAGTTAGAAACGTGTGCTGTAAAACGAAAAAAAACATAGCAGAGGATGGTTTCGATCCATCGACCTCTGGGTTATGGGCCCAGCACGCTTCCGCTGCGCCACTCTGCTGCATGCACCTCTACGGAAAACTACTGAATATAACTATAACACACGCTGCAGCGCTACACTTCTATGGTCCTTCTTGCTGCTCTCTACAAACACGGATAAACATCGGCAAGAACTGCAGGCGGTTTTCACACTATTTCACACAAATTTACATAACTCTATCACCAGGAGACTACAGTCCAATGCAAGCACTGAGTGAGTGCATTGATCAAGTCAATAATTGGATGTGCCAGAATGTTCTTCAGCTGAATAAAGACAAAACTGAGGTCGTAGTTTTTGGAGCCAAAAAGGAAAGAATAAAGGTTAGTGCTCACCTTCAATCTGTAATGTTAAAAAGCTCAGACCGAGCCAGAAATCTTGGTGTAGTCATGGACTCTGACCTGAACTTTAAAGGGACTGTTTGTAACTTTCAGAAATGCTTGTTAACAGCGACACCTGTGGCCGTTAAGTCAATGAAAGTCAGCGTCGGGTTCGCGCTTGCTCGCTCTAAATAGACATGAACGAGCATCGCTCAACACAGTGAGGCGACACGCGTCAGCTAAAACCACAATATCACTCTATATTTCACGTGCTTGGCAGTAATGTTAGCTGACCAGACGAAGGTGTGAGGGCTTTGGTTTTGGACCCAGAAGCAGACACAGACACAGCTGGATGGTGGTTGAAAGTCAGGTGGATTTATTGTAATAAAGGTGGTGAGGGCGCTGGAGAAGGCAGGGGACAGGCAGGCTGTTGAGCAGGGTGGAGTAGCTGGAGGAATGAGCTGCGGCGGCGTGAGGATGGCTCGATGGGAGGCTGGCACTGGAATCCAGAAGACAGGAGAACACAATGTTAGCTATCAGAAGCACTAGGAAACACAAGAATAACTCTGGTAATTATAATACAGAGCGGCCGAGAAAATACCAACTGGTAGGCAGAACAATCTGGCGAGGACTGGCAGGAAAGCTGGTGTTCTTGTACTGTGGGTTGATTAGGTGATTGTTGACAGGTGCAGAGTGCAGAGTGGAGAGTGAGACCAGGTGCTTGATGAGGAAGCCGCGCCCCTGCCACACCCACAGGCAGGGGAGGGGGAGACCCAGGGGAAGCAGAACACTGAAAAACTACTGGAGTCAAGGCCAGAGACGTGACAGAAGGTCTCTCCATGAATCAATGCTGATCCTAGTGTTGGCTTTTCCTGCCTCAGCCTCCGGGGCTGAAGCAGGAAAAGAAATGTTATCGTCTCCGACCGAGTGCCGGTGTCTCCCTCTGGCACCCGGTCGGAGACGATATCGTTTCTCGCTGCGGAGCCCCGTCACTTCACAAAACATGGGAAACCTCTGTTGGTCTGGAGGAGCTGCAGCATTTATTTCTGCACAAACGTCCCCTGTACATTCACTAGATATTCTCAGAGCTACTAACTCTTCTGCAGTGTGGAGTGTGCGCACTTACTTACTGGTCCGGCTCTGACAACGTGCTCTGACAACGTGCTCTGCTCCGTCGATTTTCAGTCTCTCGAGTACCAACGTTAGCCGGCTGGTGGAAGTTTGGGACCCAGCCAACATGGTTATGTGGGCCCCACATGGGTTATGCTGGGGGTACCTGGGTACCAAGTGGGTATGGGCCCAAAATGGGCATCTTATCTGGGGCGCACTTGGATCAACTAAGTAGGTCTACTCAAGTGGGTTCTATGTGGGTCACTACTGGGAAATTAGTGCATGGGCTCAGAATGGGCAACACAAATGGTGCCCACTTGGGTCAACTAAGTTGGTCCCACATTGTACGTGCATGATAAGTTAATATATTGTAAATTTAGTCGTATATTGTTTTTCTTCGTAATTTTATAATATGTCTGAGGGAAAGTTTGATATTGCCAACGGCATCATCTTCTTCTTCTGTCATTATGCCTTTGCATTTCCTGCATTATGTTACCCGCTTGCTAGCTTGCTAAATTGTTAGCCTCTGTGGCTTCTAGACAACATTTTGCTTAGCAGCGGTGTTCTCACAACTTAACCACTTGAACGGCAATCATATCGTGTACAAGACATCACGATGGTGTGAACACAAGCTCACGAGTTTCATTTGAAGGCACCATTTCACTTCTTGGCAATATACGTTCTTCGCTGGGGACATGCATTGGGGGCATTGAGCCAGATGCCAATTTGAAGTTGGCATAAATAAGTTTCCCATTTACGGCAGCTATGTGCAGTTATTATTAAGCCATTTGAGAAAGTCTAAAAATCTGTACATCATTTGGGAAAAATATGATGCTAGCCAAGGAATAAGATCCTCCTGTAGAGTTTACATCCTATTTTGTATCTAATTGTTCTCCAATTAGATGTCTTCATCATTCTGAAACCATCAAACAACAAAAGTTTCACTACTGTCAACTAAAGAAGACAACATTTGGAATGATTTGGTGTAAGCAGCATTACTAACCTTGTAAACAATTTTTGTTATATATATTTCATGTACAAGTTAGCTACAGTGGGGGGAGATGGGTGGTGTCCAGTGGTGTAGTGGAGGGTACGCTGGTAAACAGAGTATACCCACATCTTTTTCTGGTGATTTACAGTATACCTATATAACAGCCAAAAAGCCATTGGAATATGAGAACCCTCTTCCTACCCATCTCTACCTAGTGGTACCCACCTTATTGACAACCACTACACCACTGGTGGCACCATTGGTTTGTAATACAGTACGTTAGAGAAAATGCCTGGAAATAGTATAAATAAATCAAGCAATTTTTTATTGGAAATTGATTCTGAATCAAATGGTGATATTCCGTTTGGGCTCGGCAGCCAAACCATCTAAAGTGTCAGTTCATACCGACAGTAAAATAAATGAATGAAAGTACCTCGCTGATGTATACTTTATTGTGGCATATGCTATAACAATACACCTTCTTGTTTCTATTAAACTTGTACAGTATTTCATTTATTGTTTACTTTCATTTCATATAGCAATGTCTGTGCAACAGTATTAATACCATGCTGCTGAAGCTGTAATACATTTTTAGTGAGATGGATATATATATATATATATATATATATATATATATATCACAGGGATAATTGTTTTGGGAAACTGTTAGACTTGAAAGCAAAAAAACGTTTTTTCCCCATAACTGGATCCTTGAAGCAGGTTACATGTAGTTCCATGAGGATAGGTTTAACAGCACTATTGATTCATTCACAGATATTAACAGGTGTGAATGCATAAGGATGACTTTTCTACCCACTTATATTTAAGACAGTTACAACCCTTCACTCCCAATATATAAGACATGGGACACATGAAGAACGTTCAATTACAGCGAGACTTGCAATGGATACAAGACCTTTCTACATCTGACAAATGATGTAAGCATTCAGGAAGCATTCGGGTGTCACTCGCCAGACACCGTTTTCTGACAGCATGGTGCAGCCTGTGTCCTGGATGGATCTGTCTGGCTGCCCTTCTCCCCATTTGGTGAAGGTCAGAGGTCGTTTTTTCATATCGGCCTCAAAATTCCCCTCTGCCTTGTTGTTGTTGACGTTGATCCAGGCAGTTTTGTAATCGTCCCCGAAGAACTGAGTCAGTATGTTGTTCTCCTCCTCGTTCTGGGGCAAAGCCAGCTCTAAGTTTCGTTGGGAGCAGAATTCGACGGCCCTGGAGAAAGAGTCTCTCTCCTTGTAGGACACAAAGTATTTCTGACCAACTCTTCGGACAAAGTCATAGTTTATAGCTGAAAAAAAGGCACGCAAATAAAAATCAGGAATTGCTAAAACACATTTTGTTTGTTCTTCCTCTGACAGTAAAATTACATATTATATAATATATATTAATATATATATATACTGGAAAAACAAAGTTCGGAAACTTGTGTTTGGTGGATTATTTCTCTGTTGTTACAATGCTAATTGGCATTGTATTTTACATCGTTGGAAAGCCTGTTTATTTGCCTTCGCAATGATGTCCAACTTGTAAGGATCATGCATTTGTGGGATGAGCAGCACAGCTGATTATGTGGGGAGCGCCTAAGAAAAATTTGCCAAAATGCTCAGCCAATGGTAAACAGTGTATTCTCATAAGGCTACCAGGAAGCCTGCAATGACTGCCCTTCACCGTCAGGCCCGTTTGCGCTGGTGTCGACATGTGGGGGAATGTCATGTTCAGTGATGAGTCCAGGTTCTGTCTGCAAAAGTTGGATGGCAGGGTCAAAGTATGGAGACGACGCGGAGAACGCTATGCTGATTGTTGCGCCGATGGAGTAACAGCTTTTGGTGGCGGAAGTGTCATGGTGTGGGGCGGCATCTCCCTCACTGGCAAAACAAGGCTCGTCATCATTGAAGGTCATCTCAATGCAGTGAGATATCGGGATGAGATTCTGCAGCCAGCGGTGATCCCATATCTCCACAATCTGGAACCTAACTTCATCCTCCAAGATGACAACGCTCGCCCCCACAGAGCCAGAGTTATCACAGACTACCTCCACAATGTGGGAGTAGAGAGAATGGAACGGCCTGCCAAGAGTCCAGACCTCAACCCAATTCAACACTTGTGGAAGCAGCTTGGGCGTGCTGTACGTGTTATAGTGACCAACACAACCACGCTGGCTGACCTGCAACGAATCCTGGTTGAGGAATGGAACGCCATCCCACAGCAACGTGTGACCAGGTTGGTGACCTGCATGAGGAGGAGGTGCCAGGCTGTTGTGGCTGCGTATGGATCTTCCACCGCTACTTAGGCTCCTGACGGTGTATTAAATGAATAAAGTGTAAAATAGCCAATATGTCTTGTTTGTTCCTTGTTACTGATAGAGAGTTCAATCATCCAATCCACCAAACAACTCAAAACAAGAGTCAATTCCAACAGGAGAATACACTGTTTACCATTGACGGAGCATTTTGGCAAATTTTTCTGGGGCGCTACCCACATAGTCAGCTGTGCTGCTCATCCCACAAATGCATGATCCTTATAAGTTGGACATCATTGCGAAGGTAAATAAACAGGCTTTCCAACGATGTAAAATACAATGCCAATTAGCATTGATACAACAGAGAAATAATCCACCAAACACAAGTTTCCAAACTTTGTTTTTCCAGCTTATATATAAAGCATACTTATGTATACTTTTGTTAAGTATATTTCCTATGAGTACATAAAAAGTAAACTGAAAGTATTCTCTCTTATTTTAAGTTAAGTTAAATATACTAAGATTACACTTGAATAAACTTCTTTTGGTAAGGGTCACTCCATGTAACACTCCCTTGTAATGTTTGAATGGGATACTTACCCAACTCTAACTTTGCATGGCTGTTCTTTAAGGTCTCAAGGTCCTGGCTAATGGAGTCAGAGAGATCTGGATGAAACAGATCAAGTTCAGTTATCAAACTGGCAGTAAATTGGTTCCACATTGTGTCAGATGTACCCTCTACAAATGAAAAGCTTATCTTCACTTCTTGCGCAAATTCTCTTAATCTTATTCCAGAATTCACTCAATTGTCACTCTTTGCTTTCATGTATGTATCTTGACGTAAGTGTCTCAGACTGAATGAAGATTGAATGATTAATTGATAGTACACATCGACAAACATTAAAACCCGGAAATGAGTTAGTATTTTAGCACTTCTGGTTCCTCTCGTCTGGAAGTCAATGGGTTTTTGGTTGTATGCCTGAAAAAAGATCTGTGGTTAACACAAGCTGAAGAGATATTAACGTTTTGTTCCATGATATAAAATGCGTCAGTAAATATCCCACTTAACAAGTGGCTAAATGAGACTACTAAACGTCATCACGCCGACTCGTCCGCCTTAACAGCCTCGTTGTGTATACTTGTGCTCATGCAACTGTGGTGTAGTTTCTTTATAGCCTAACGATAGCTTTTTATTTTTTGCAATTGCTTTCATGCTTCAAAAATTACAAAACATGTAAGTATCATAAATGTGTGTTTGCCACAGAGCTTATTTTCTGCAATATTCCAAAATCAAATGGAAAAAATCCCGTTGGCTTTTTGTCGAGGGAACCCAGGGCGATGCTAACTTCCTGGTTGGCCTACAAAAATGCATCATCCCCGGAGCACTCTACATCAGCAATACTCTACATGTTTGACATTCATGCCTGATGTTATTATTTTTGTTTCATAATGTCCTCTCTAATGTTCCGTCTCTTAATGTTAAAGTGTGTTAGGGAGCTGAAATGTAGTCAAATTTCCACTAAGGTGGATATTAAAGTTGTATTTTATTGTATTGTTTTGTATTTATTTCCAAAAATACCATTTCGATGTCAGGGGTGCAACACTAGCTGGTATTAAAACATGAACGAGCATTTCATGTAAGTATCATAAATGTGTGTTTGCTACAGAGCTTATTTTCTGCAATAATCCACAATCCAATGGAAAAATCCCGTTGGCTTTTTGTCGAGGGAACCCAGTGCGATGCTAACTTCCTGGTTGGCCTACAATCATCTCTCCACTGCTCTATCAAAGTGTTGTTGTTTTGAAGGGGTACTTCAGTACCGCACATTAGACCAATTCGAAAAAGATGGGTCGAAATAAACACAGCCGAAGCCGTGATATCCTGAATTTTAGTCCATAGTACAGGTCAAAGTAGCACTAGGACCAGGAAGGACATAGTCTATAAAAAGGGGTGGGAGGCTCACCTGTACTCTCGGGACACAGCCTCCACAAAAATTAACCACTAGGACCTTCAAAAAAGGTAGTGTTGTTACAGAACTGGGATGCAGACAGTGTACAAGTGTCCTCCCTTGAGTTTCTATCTAGACCTCTCAAACAACTAGTAAGTCCATGCTGAGGTTTCTTTGTGCGGGACAATGAAAACACAGACATTTGCTCAAATTGTAGTACTTCTGCATCATGCATTTTAGTAAATGATAAACAGCAGTTTCTCAGTTGGTGAAGGTAATTTTATAAAATATATGTATATGCTCTTTAAAATCTAGAAGATATATAACCTCGTCCACAGGATATAGCAGGTCCAGGACTTCCCGGTGCTCCAGGACGTCCCCGTGGTCCAGGAAATCCTGTGTTGAAAAGCAGGGAGGGAAATAAACATAAAACAAGATTAAAAATCCATAGCCCCTTGAGGCTCGTATGTTTGTTGTCTATTTGAACACAAATGTCTTATGGATAGAAAATTCAGAGACATTTTTGCGTCTGAGGGTTACTTAAGTCAAAAGGATTCATCCTCTGGTGAGCATGAAAGTATTCAGAGATTTGAATTAGGGCTGTCAATCGAATTTCAAATTCAAATAGTTAATTGCGATTAATCGCAAATTAAACTGACTTGCCCCAAACTGCATGTGATTATCATAAAGTGAAGCATGTCTGTAAAGGGGAGACTCGTGGGTACCCGTAGAACCCATTTTCATTCACATAGCTTGAGGTCAGAGGTCAAGGGACCCCTTTGAAAATGGCCATGCCAGTTTTTCCTCGCCAAAATTTAACAGACTGACCAAAATACATTGTGCCCATCATAACTTTTGCAGGATGTTTTTTCTCAGCAAATGTCATGTCAATCCTTCCCTTATATTTTGAGATATCTTTTGTACAAAGTCTGATCTTCAGGTGGCCTTGTGATCATCACAGTGAGTCAAATGGAGAAACTGTATAAGGAAGGTGACCTCAGAGGCTCTTGGGGCAGTGGAGAGAGATGGATTGCATGATTGTGGCTAAAAACAAACTCATCTGCCTGTCCAACAGGGGGTGCCAGAATTCAGACAAAAGACGACTGGAGTCTGGTAGAAAGAGTGTTCCTCGGAGCGTGATTGTGGAATTCGATAGTACCCACCAGGTGACCCAGATGACCCAGGTGGCCCAGATGGCCCAGGTAGCCCAGATGGCCCAGGTCCTCCTCTGTCACCTCTGGGACCTGGGGGACCTCTGGGACCTGGATCCTGACTGTAGCCAGTAGAAGTCATCAGGCAGAGGACGCAGAAGAGGAGAAACATCCTCATCTTCAGAACGCAGAACATCATAATAATTATTGGAGCTATCATTTTTTATTGTTGCAGTACATTAGATCACCAGAGTAGACAACATTATCAGGTAGAGAGAGGTAAACATTGCTGATAACCTGTTTGTCACTGGAATCAGGCTGCATCAGGAATATTGTTTGTTCATAGTTTTCATCATATCAAATCGAAGGTGTTCATTTCAGAACTCAGTCTTTGGCTAATAAGAACCACTTATTACAAATTATTTGTCTCCCGTTAGTTCCCAGTTCCTTGTAACGCTTCAGAAAAACTGATGGGCAATATATACAAATGCATTGCAGCTAAATTTAATTTCCAAAATGCAAATTAGAATTCTATTACAGCCTATCTTTTGTTCAGCACCAAGCATGCTGCTGTCAAGTAATCCAAAAGGGTTCCATAACACTAAATCTATTCCCAAATAGTAATAAAGAGAAAGGAACTCACTGTATAAACGAAGAGTGATCCGCAGGATGTGCTACTTCTTTAGTACTTCCCAAGAAAAGTGATCGAGAACGCAGTTAGAGGGCATGTACAAGAAGTTCAGTCCAGAGTAAACAACAGATGTTGTTGTTTATGCTGATGATGTCATTTGGTCAAGAGTCCAAGAGCCTCCCTCCTCCCTGCAGAGCTTATTGTGGATGGCTTTTCTGTATTTTCCTTAAAACACACACATACCATTTTCATATGACATTACAAATACGTTTATCTCTGTACCACTGTCTTGACCACTTTAAAATCAAACTGAAATATGAATTATCCTCTCTTTGTGTAAGGAAAGGAAATATCTTCCATGGAAAGAAAGCAACAAAAAAAGATCTGAGGCTGACTCATTTGCAAACCATTGTTTTGATGAATAGAAAACATATTCGGGTTTTTTTTTCCTGATATTGACTAAAGCTCACCCACATCTTAATTATCTTAACCTCTTTTACCCGTTCGGCTGAGCTGTGTGTTAAAACACTGCCTTTAAAAACTTCATAAAATGCTGTGGTGGTCTTTTTTACGAACTAAACATTGTTGACCTGTCTATTCTTCTCTTTCTGCTGTATTTAATAAAGCATGATGGCTCATCTACACACATAAGTGTGACTACAGAAAAGTGCCCCTAATAGTTGGCACATTTGGTGAATTTTGCAGTGATGTTTAGTCGGGGTCGGGGGGGGTGGGGGTGTCTGTGGCATTCAGGGGTGGTTTGACCTGGAACATTAAGTCTGTTGCAATTGTAAATGCAACAGAATATGCTTCCTGATTATTTAAGGCGTGAATCTGGTAATTTTTAAGGAACTTATGACTAACTACAAGAAGTAAGCTGTAGACTATTTTCACACCGTCATTGTCAGTTTTGTCATTTTGTCTTTCTGCTCTATGTGAATCAGAATCATCAGAAATATTTCCCCCACTCAGGCACTTAGTGATTATGGCTCAAGCTTTGTTAATAAAAATATTTTTCAGAGTCAGAATAAGGAAATAGTGCACCCTGTCACTCTGTTTCCACTTTGGGTGAAGTTCTTTGGCTTGAAATCACTGCAAGTTACACATTAACACAGTGTAAATATCTAAACAGCATAATTGTTGAAAATCATTCCAGTGTGTAAACAACTACAATCTGCTTAAAAAAATCTCACAAGCATGATTCAGAGTTATGAAACAGACACCTTTATTGACAGATGAAACTGTTTTCTTTTTAAAGTTGCTCAACGCCTTGCTGACAGGAAATCTGAATTTAAGTCTGGCATAAATGTCAAACTACTACAGATTGGCATTAAGGAAACATGGATGAGTTCCAAGACTTTTGTAACAAACATAGAAATAAGTATCTGTTTTAACTGAGGATATATGTAGAAGGGCATAAAAGGTTACAGTTTGTGCCATAACCATAAAGCAGAGAACAATAAGCATCACTAAGCCACAGCAGTAGGCAACTCCAACACTATTTGAAATTTAGCCTATGTAATTGTAACGGTAATTGTTTGTGTTGTATTGGTATAAACCTCTGTATCCCTCATGTATCTGTACGAGCATGACAGTGATTGTAATAATGGCAATAAGGACCACGATGGAAACCAGGACTGTGGCCCAGATGTTGAGGCAGCGGGCAGTGGAGCCATATTGTCGGGCGCCCTCCAGATCTCCAGCCACCTTCCGGTCTCTGGCCTGGAAGGACGAAAGCACATTGATTTTTAAAAGTGGATTCATATTTATTCTCGACCTCAAGGTAATTTCAAAGTTGAGCATCGGCACAATCTCATAATCTCCTGTAAAAGCTTTAGATTCATGTTTGCTGTATTTTCATTCTGCAAATGAGATCGCTTACTCTCTTTTCCACCCATTCTCCCTTTTCCCATTCAGTATATAGCTTTCTTTACATAATTGCAGCAAAGTTTGTAACACATTTAAAGTCTCCGTTTTTTTTATCACATTTATTCATATTCTTTTTTCCTTTTTCATAACTTCTTTGTATTTTATTGTTTCAATAGTTCAAATAGAAATCTTTAAACCTATAATATCTAAAATCTTAGAGAAGAATATTCCTCGTCCCCCAACTGCCCATCCTCTGATTGATTCTGGTCATGCACTCAGTGAGGGCTCCGTCTTACTAGTCTGCAAAAACCTTTGTTTTCCATTAACCCTATCTCTCCTTTGTAAGAACTGCTATTCGAGATTACAAGTTTTGCAATAAAACTCTTTTTCCCCCCAATATTCTTTGATAGTTCATTCCCCGTGAATGAAACTCACCTTGATGGAGAAGATGAGAGCTGCCAGTCCGAGGCAGCAGGGGTTTGAGTACATAAAGCAGAGGAGTGACCAGATGATGTGGTCCTTGGGGGGCTCAGTCTCGATGTTCAAAGTGGTGTACTGGACCGTTGTAGGTCCTCCATGCTGTCCATCATATGTCCTCTGTGATGGAACATTCTCAATCGGGTAACCTGCAGGATTCATCGCTGTGAGCTCAACTGTAGTCTGGATTCTGGCCTGCAGGAAAATTATACAAGAACTCAACTGCCACTGTAAGTGTTGATTTCCTTCTGAAATGTTTTGGCGGTTAGCACAGGTCTTTTTTTCCCACCAGGAGCCAATGACGCAAATGCAACACACTCCTGTTGGCTGTTACTATGACAAAGAACAACCCCGGGTGCTTCTGAGCAGCCCACTGCAGGTATGTACCTGTATGTATGACGAATGTAATTAAGTTTTGTTTTTTTAAGTTTAAAAAATATAGTAGATGGCTTTTTGCAGTCTTATAAAAATCTCCTGAAGAGTTAAAAATACAGCATCCTGTCCATAAAACAGTCCTTTACATTTTGCACACATTAAAAAAAAAATACTTGCTAATGAAGAGGGTGCCTAGGGTCTCTAGGGGTGGTGGTGCAGGGTGAAATATGACTACTAGAAAATGAAAACTAGAAAATTACAAATTTTCTGACAAATGAAACTAAAACAACTGCTGAGACTCAGGCCTCACAGACAGGAAATATCTATTTAATAACAAAGTCTGCATTTAAACTTGACTGCAGACAGCTAGTTATGATTTTTTTGTTTTTTTTGTTGTAAAACAAAATCAAAGTGATTCATTGCACAACTAAGATGATAATCATTTGCCACATTTTGCAATTTATGTCTCCAGAATTTTCCATCTTGTTGGAAGTTATGGAATTTTCTATCCAAGTATGTAGTAAAGTTATTCAGAGTATCTGAATGACATCAATCTAGTACCAGTTAGTGATAAACAAAAATGAACTCACAGTACAAACGGCAAAGTGGCAAAGAAAATATTTCCCAGTCGAAAATATGAGACATGCAGTTCAGAGTAAATGAAAAGCATGATGAAACATGTTTTTACAGGATATGATCAAAGAAGGAGGAACCAGCAACAACAGATTCCTTTGATTGTTTACCTTCTTCACAGAGCCATGCCAACTTGAAGTTGGCATAAAGAAGTTTCCCATTTACGGAAGCTATGCGTAAAATTTTTCAAGCCATTTGAGAATGTCTATCATTTGAGAAAAACATGATAGTTGTCAAGGAGAAGTAGAGTCTACATCCTATGTTGTATCTAATTGTTCTCCAACTGTCTTCATCATTCTGAAACCATAACAACAAATTAGGGATGTCCATAATTAACCGTTTAACCGTTAACCGACATTAAGCATTTTAACCGATTAACGCTATCGGTTCAAACGGTTAAAAGAAATGTTGATAATTAACTCAAAAGCTGAGCGGCTCAGAGGAGCGGCTCGTCACTTTAAGGAGAATAGCTGGTCCACCTTAACAGCCCACATTAAGAGGCGGAGCCGGAGTTGCAGGATACAGGAAGTTGACTCCGGTCTCTGGCTCGCTTGAGCGGAGGAGTTGTAGTTTCGTAGCATTTATTCACCGACAAATAAACAGTACACACACTGCTACACCTACGTTCACAGCTAGAACGCCACCAACAACCTCACACTCACCGCCCACACACACACACACACACACACACACGGTCTGTTGGAAACTCGCTAAAGTTACGCAGACTACATGTGCGACGGCGAGCCTCCGGCAATGCTAGAGCTGCTAACCTAGCACAAATACACTGTTTGTTGGACAGAAGTCCAACAAACCATAAAGTTATGCCGGGCAGACACACAGCTGACAACCTGCTAAACTAAACTCAATGTGCGGTGGAGACTTTTACTGGGAAAGTGGCTGCATGTCCGCGACACTACACGCAGCATCATAGCTGCTAAGCATATGCTAAAACAATACACCTTGTTTCTGTTAAACTTGTATAGTATTTCATTTATTGTTTACTTTCATTTCATAAAGCAACATCTGTGCAACAGTATTAATGGCATGCTGCTGAAGCTGTAATACATTTTTAGTGAGATGGATATACAATATATCACATTAGATATCCCTCATCAGGGATAATTGTTTTGGGAAACTGTTAGACTTGAAAGCAAAAAAACTTTTTTTCCTCATAACTGGATCCTTGAAGCAGGTTACATGTAGTCCCTTGAGGATAGGTTTAACACCACTATTGATTCATTCACAGATATTAACAGGTGTGAATGCATAAGGATGACTTTTCTACCCACTTATATTTAAGACAGTTACAACCCTTCACTCCCAATATATAAGACATGGGACACATGAAGAACGTTCAATTACAGCGAGACTTGCAATGGATACAAGACCTTTCTATATCTGACAAATGATGTAAGCATTCAGGAAGCAATCGGGTGTCACTTGCCAGACACCGTTTTCTGACAGCATGGTGCAGCCTGTGTCCTGGATGGATCTGTCTGGCTGCCCTTCTCCCCATTTGGTGAAGGTCAGAGGTCGTTTTTTCATATCGGCCTCAAAATTCCCCTCTGCCTTGTTGTTGTTGACGTTGATCCAGGCAGTTTGGTAATTGTCCCCGA
Organism: Sebastes umbrosus; assembly: GCF_015220745.1. NCBI lineage: Eukaryota > Metazoa > Chordata > Actinopteri > Perciformes > Sebastidae > Sebastes > Sebastes umbrosus. The sequence continues at coordinate 3,833,686 of NC_051272.1, forward strand.
AGAACTGAGTCAGTATGTTGTTCTCCTCCTCGTTCTGGGGCAAAGCCAGCTCTAAGTTTCGTTGGGAGCAGAACTCGACGGCCCTGGAGAAAGAGTCTCTCTCCTTGTAGGACACAAAGTATTTCTGACCAACTCTTCGGACAAAGTCATAGTTTATAGCTGAAAAAAAGGCACGCAAATAAAAATCAGGAATTGCTGAAACACATTTTGTTTGTTCTTCCTCTGACAGTAAAATTACATATTATATAATATATATTAATATATATATATACTGGAAAAACAAAGTTCGGAAACTTGTGTTTGGTGGATTATTTCTCTGTTGTTACAATGCTAATTGGCATTGTATTTTACATCGTTGGAAAGCCTGTTTATTTGCCTTCGCAATGATGTCCAACTTGTAAGGATCATGCATTTGTGGGATGAGCAGCACAGCTGATTATGTGGGGAGCGCCTAAGAAAAATTTGCCAAAATGCTCAGCCAATGGTAAACAGTGTATTCTCATAAGGCTACCAGGAAGCCTGCAATGACTGCCCTTCACCGTCAGGCCCGTTTGCGCTGGTGTCGACATGTGGGGGAATGTCATGTTCAGTGATGAGTCCAGGTTCTGTCTGCAAAAGTTGGATGGCAGGGTCAAAGTATGGAGACGACGCGGAGAACGCTATGCTGATTGTTGCGCCGATGGAGTAACAGCTTTTGGTGGCGGAAGTGTCATGGTGTGGGGCGGCATCTCCCTCACTGGCAAAACAAGGCTTGTCATCATTGAAGGCCATCTCAATGCAGTGAGATATCGGGATGAGATTCTGCAGCCAGCGGCGATCCCATATCTCCACAATCTGGAACCTAACTTCATCCTCCAAGAAACAACGCCCCCCCCCACAGAGCCAGGGTTATCACAGACTACCTCCACAATGTGGGAGTAGAGAGAATGGAACGGCCTGCCAAGAGTCCAGACCTCAACCCAATTCAACACTTGTGGAATCAGCTTGGGCGTGCTGTACGTGTTATAGTGACCAACACAACCACGCTGGCTGACCTGCAACGAATCCTGGTTGAGGAATGGAACGCCATCCCACAGCAACGTGTGACCAGGTTGGTGACCTGCATGAGGAGGAGGTGCCAGGCTGTTGTGGCTGCGTATGGATCTTCCACCGCTACTTAGGCTCCTGACGGTGTATTAAATGAATAAAGTGTAAAATAGCCAATATGTCTTGTTTGTTCCTTGTTACTGATAGAGAGTTCAATCATCCAATCCACCAAACAACTCAAAACAAGAGTCAATTCCAACAGGAGAATACACTGTTTACCATTGACGGAGCATTTTGGCAAATTTTTCTGGGGCACTACCCACATAATCAGCTGTGCTGCTCATCCCACAAATGCATGATCCTTACAAGTTGGACATCATTGCGAAGGTAAATAAACAGGCTTTCCAACGATGTAAAATACAATGCCAATTAGCATTGATACAACAGAGAAATAATCCACCAAACACAAGTTTCCAAACTTTGTTTTTCCAGCTTATATATAAAGCATACTTATGTATACTTTTGTTAAGTATATTTCCTATGAGTACATAAAAAGTAAACTGAAAGTATTCTCTCTTATTTTAAGTTAAGTTAAATATACTAAGATTACACTTGAATAAACTTCTTTTTGGTAAGGGTCACTCCATGTAACACTCCCTTGTAATGTTTGAATGGGATACTTACCCAACTCTAACTTTGCATGGCTGTTCTTTAAGGTCCCAAGGTCCTGGCTAATGGAGTCAGAGAGATCTGGATGAAACAGATCAAGTTCAGTTATCAAACTGGCAGTAAATTGGTTCCACATTGTGTCAGATGTACCCTCTACAAATGAAAAGCTTATCTTCACTTCTTGCGCAAATTCTCTTAATCTTATTCCAGAATTCACTCAATTTTCACTCTTTGCTTTCATGTATGTATCTTGACGTAAGTGTCTCAGACTGAATGAAGATTGAATGATTAATTGATAGTACACATCGACAAACATTAAAACCCGGAAATGAGTTAGCATTTTAGCACTTCTGGTTCCTCTCGTCTGGAAGTCAATGGGTTTTTGGTTGTATGCCTGAAAAAAGATCTGTGGTTAACACAAGCTGAAGAGATATTAACGTTTTGTTCCATGATATAAAATGCGTCAGTAAATATCCCACTTAACAAGTGGCTAAATGAGACTACTAAACGTCATCACGCCGACTCGTCCGCCTTAACAGCCTCGTTGTGTATACTTGTGCTCATGCAACTGTGGTGTAGTTTCTTTATAGCCTAACGATAGCTTTTTATTTTTTGCAATTGCTTTCACGCTTCAAAAATTACAAAACATGTAAGTATCATAAACGTGTGTTTGCCACAGAGCTTATTTTCTGCAATAATCCAAAATCAAATGGAAAAAATCCCGTTGGCTTTTTGTCGAGGGAACCCAGGGCGATGCTAACTTCCTGGTTGGCCTACAAAAATGCATCATCCCCGGAGCACTCTACATCAGCAATACTCTACATGTTTGACATTCATGCCTGATGTTATTATTTTTGTTTCATAATGTCCTCTCTAATGTTCCGTCTCTTAATGTTAAAGTGTGTTAGGGAGCTGAAATGTAGTCAAATTTCCACTAAGGTGGATATTAAAGTTGTATTTTATTGTATTGTTTTGTATTTATTTCCAAAAATACCATTTCGATGTCAGGGGTGCAACACTAGCTGGTATTAAAACATGAACGAGCATTTCATGTAAGTATCATAAATGTGTGTTTGCTACAGAGCTTATTTTCTGCAATAATCCACAATCCAATGGAAAAATCCCGTTGGCTTTTTGTCGAGGGAACCCAGTGTGATGCTAACTTCCTGGTTGGCCTACAATCATCTCTCCACTGCTCTATCAAAGTGTTGTTGTTTTGAAGGGGTACTTCAGTACCGCACATTAGACCAATTCGAAAAAGATGGGTCGAAATAAACACAGCCGAAGCCGTGATATCCTGAATTTTAGTCCATAGTACAGGTCAAAGTAGCACTAGGACCAGGAAGGACATAGTCTATAAAAAGGGGTGGGAGGCTCACCTGTACTCTCGGGACACAGCCTCCACAAAAATTAACCACTAGGACCTTCAAAAAAGGTAGTGTTGTTACAGAACTGGGATGCAGACAGTGTACAAGTGTCCTCCCTTGAGTTTCTATCTAGACCTCTCAAACAACTAGTAAGTCCATGCTGAGGTTTCTTTGTGCGGGACAATGAAAACACAGACATTTGCTCAAATTGTAGTACTTCTGCATCCTGCATTTTAGTAAATGATAAACAGCAGTTTCTCAGTTGGTGAAGGTAATTTTATAAAATATATGTATATGCTCTTTAAAATCTAGAAGATATATAACCTCGTCCACAGGATATAGCAGGTCCAGGACTTCCCGGTGCTCCAGGACGTCCCCGTGGTCCAGGAAATCCTGTGTTGAAAAGCAGGGAGGGAAATAAACATAAAACAAGATTAAAAATCCATAGCCCCTTGAGGCTCGTATGTTTGTTGTCTATTTGAACACAAAATGTCTTATGGATAGAAAATTCAGAGACATTTTTGCGTCTGAGGGTTACTTAAGTCAAAAGGATTCATCCTCTGGTGAGCATGAAAGTATTCAGAGATTTGAATTAGGGCTGTCAATCGAATTTCAAATAAAAATAGTTAATTGCGATTAATCGCAAATTAAACTGACTTGCCCCAAACTGCATGTGATTATCATAAAGTGAAGCATGTCTGTAAAGGGGAGACTCGTGGGTACCCGTAGAACCCATTTTCATTCACATAGCTTGAGGTCAGAGGTCAAGGGACCCCTTTGAAAATGGCCATGCCAGTTTTTCCTCGCCAAAATTTAACAGACTGACCAAAATACATTGTGCCCATCATAACTTTTGCAGGATGTTTTTTCTCAGCAAATGTCATGTAAATCCTTCCCTTATATTTTGAGATATCTTTTGTACAAAGTCTGATCTTCAGGTGGCCTTGTGATCATCACAGTGAGTCAAATGAAGAAACTCTATAAGGAAGGTGACCTCAGAAGCTCTTGGGGCAGTGGAGAGAGATGGATTGCATGATTGTGGCTAAAAACAAACTCATCTGCCTGTCCAACAGGGGGTGCCAGAATTCAGGCAAAAGACGACTAGAGTCTGGTAGAAAGAGTGTTCCTCGGAGCGTGATTGTGGAAGTCGATAGTACCCACCAGGTGACCCAGATGACCCAGGTGGCCCAGATGGCCCAGGTAGCCCAGGAATCCCAGGTCCTCCTCTGGGACCTGGGGGACCTCTGGGACCTGCGGGACCTTCAGGGCCTTTGGGACCTGGATCCTGACTGTAGCCAGTAGAAGTCATCAGGCAGAGGACGCAGAAGAGGAGAAACATCCTCATCTTCAGAACGCAGAACATCATAATAATTATTGGAGCTATCATTTTTTATTGTTGCAGTACATTAGATCACCAGAGTAGACAACATTATCAGGTAGAGAGAGGTAAACATTGCTGATAACCTGTTTGTCACTGGAATCAGGCTGCATCAGGAATATTGTTTGTTCATAGTTTTCATCATATCAAATCGAAGGTGTTCATTTCAGAACTCAGTCTTTGGCTAATAAGAAGGACCACTTATTACAAATTATTTGTCTCCCGTTAGTTCCTAGTTCCTAGTAACGCTTCAGAAAAACTGATGGGCAATATATACAAATGCATTGCAGCTAAATTTAATTTCCAAAATGCAAATTAGAATTCTATTACAGCCTATCTTTTGTTCAGCACCAAGCATGCTGCTGTCAAGTAATCCAAAAGGGTTCCATAACACTAAATCTATTCCCAAATAGTAATAAAGAGAAAGGAACTCACTGTATAAACGAAGAGTGATCCGCAGGATGTGCTACTTCTTTAGTACTTCCCAAGAAATGTGATCGAGAACGCAGTTAGAGGGCATGTACACGAAGTTCAGTCCAGAGTAAACAACAGATGTTGTTGTTTATGCTGATGATGTCATTTGGTCAAGAGTCCAAGAGCCTCCCTCCTCCCTGCAGAGCTTATTGTGGATGGCTTTTCTGTATTTTCCTTAAAACACACACATACCATTTTCATATGACATTACAAATACGTTTATCTCTGTACCACTGTCTTGACCACTTTAAAATCAAACTGAAATATGAATTATCCTCTCTTTGTGTAAGGAAAGGAAATATCTTCCATGGAAAGAAAGCAACAAAAAAAGATCTGAGGCTGACTCATTTGCAAACCATTGTTTTGATGAATAGAAAACATATTCGGGTTTTTTTTCCTGATATTGACTAAAGCTCACCCACATCTTAATTATCTTAACCTCTTTTACCCGTTCGGCTGAGCTGTGTGTTAAAACACTGCCTTTAAAAACTTCATAAAATGCTGTGGTGGTCTTTTTTACGAACTAAACATCGTTGACCTGTCTATTCTTCTCTTTCTGCTGTATTTAATAAAGCATGATGGCTCATCTACACACATAAGTGTGACTACAGAAAAGTGCCCCTAATAGTTGGCACATTTGGTGAATTTTGCAGTGATGTTACATAAGTTCCTTAAAAATTACCAGATTCACACCTTAAATAATCAGGAAGCATATTCTGTTGCATTTACAATTGCAACAGACTTAATGTTCCAGGTCAAACCACCCCTGAATGCCACAGACACCCCCACCCCCCCCGACCCCGACTAAACCACTAACTACAAGAAGTAAGCTGCAGACTATTTTCACACCGTCATTGTCAGTTTTGTCATATTGTCTTTCTGCTCTATGTGAATCAGAATCATCAGAACTATTTCCCCCACTCTGGCACTTAGTGATTATGGCTCAAGCTTTGTTAATAAATATTTTTTTCAGAGTCAGAATAAGGAAATAGTGCACCCTGTCACTCTGTTTCCACTTTGGGTGAAGTTCTTTGGCTTGAAATCACCGCAAGTTACACATTAACACAGTGTAAATATCTAAACAGCACAACTGTTGAAAATCATTCCAGTGTGTAAACAACTACAATCTGCTTAAAAAGATCTCACAAGCATGATTCAGAGTTATGAAACAGACACCTTTATTGACAGATGAAACTGTTTTCTTTTTAAAGTTGCTCAACGCCTTGCTGACAGGAAATCTGAATTTAAGTCTGGCATAAATGTCAAACTACTACAGATTGGCATTAAGGAAACATGGATGAGTTCCAAGACTTTTGTAACAAACATAGAAATAAGTATCTGTTTTAACTGAGGATATAAGTAAAAGGGCATAAAAGGTTACAGTTTGTGCCATAACCATAAAGCAGAGAACAATAAGCATCACTAAGCCACAGCAGTAGGCAACTCCAACACTATTTGAAATTTAGCCTCTGTGATTGTAATCGTAGTTGTATGTGTGGTATCCGCTGTAACTTCTGTACACCTCATTCATCTGTACGAGCACGGCAGTGATTGTAATAATGGCAATAAGGACCACGGTGGAAACCAGGACTGTAGCCACGATGTTGAGGCAGCGGGCAGTGGAGCCGTAGTGTCGGGCGCCCTCCAGATCTCCAGCCACCTTCCGGTCTCTGGCCTGGAAGGACAAAAGCACATTGATTTTTAAAAGTGGATTCATATTTATTCTCGACCTCAAGGTAATTTCAAAGTTGAGCATCGGCACAATCTCATATTCTCCTGCAAAAGCTTTAGATTCATGTTTGCTGTATTTTCATTCTGCAAATGAGATCGCTTACTCTCTTTTCCACCCATTCTCCCTTTTCCCATTCAGTATATAGCTTTCTTTACATAATTGCAGCAAAGTTTGTAACACATTTAAAGTCTCCGTTTTTTTTATCACATTTATTCATATTCTTTTTTCCTTTTTCATAATTTCTTTGTATTTTATTGTTTCAATAGTTCAAATAGAAATCTTTAAACCTATAATATCGAAAATCTTAGAGAAGAATATTCCTTGTCCCCGAACTGCCCATCCTCTGATTGATTCTGGTCATGCACTCAGTGAGGGCTCCGTCTTACTAGTCTGCAAAAACCTTTGTTTTCCATTAACCCTATCTCTCCTTTGTAAGAACTGCTATTTGAGATTGCAAAAGTTTTGCAATAAAACTCTTTTTCCCCCCAATATTCTTTGATAGTTCATTCCCCGTGAATGAAACTCACCTTGATGGAGAAGATGAGAGCTGCCAGTCCGAGGCAGCAGGGGTTTGAGTACATAAAGCAGAGGAGTGACCAGATGATGTGGTCCTTGGGGGGCTCAGTCTCGATGTTCAAAGTGGTGTACTGGACCGTTGTAGGTCCTCCATGCTGTCCATCATATGTCCCCTGCAATGGAACATTCTCAATCGGGTAACCTGCAGGATTCATCGCTGTGAGCTCAACTGTAGTCTGGATTCTGGCCTGCAGGAAAATTATACAAGAACTCAACTGCCACTGTAAGTGTTGATTTCCTTCTGAAATGTTTTGGCGGTTAGCACAGGTCTTTTTTTCCCACCAGGAGCCAATGGCACAAATGCAACACACTCCTGTTGGCTGTTACTATGACAAAGAACAACCCCGGGTGCTTCTGAGCAGCCCACTGCAGGTATGTACCTGTATGTATGACGAATGTAATTAAGTTTTGTTTTTTTAAGTTTAAAAAATATAGTAGATGGCTTTTTGCAGTCTTATAAAAATCTCCTGAAGAGTTAAAAATGCAGCATCCTGTCCATAAAACAGTCCTTTACATTTTGCACACATTAAAAAAAAAATACTTGCTAATGAAGAGGGTGCCTAGGGTCTCTAGGGGTGGTGGTGCAGGGTGAAATATGACTACTAGAAAATGAAAACTAGAAAATTACAAATTTACTGACAAATGAAACTAAAACAACTGCTGAGACTCAGGCCTCACAGACAGGAAATATCTATTTAATAACAAAGTCTGCATTTAAACTTGACTGCAGACAGCTAGTTATGATTTTTTTGTTTTTTTGTTGTAAAACAAAATCAAAGTGATTCATTGCACAACTAAGATGATAATCATTTGCCACGTTTTGCAATTTATGTCTCCAGAATTTTCCATCTTGTTGGAAGTTATGGAATTTTCTATCCAAGTATGTAGTAAAGTTATTCAGAGTATCTGAATGACGTCAATCTAGTACCAGTTAGTGATAAACAAAAATGAACTCACAGTACAAACGTAGAGTTATCTGGATGTGTTGCTTCTTCACGGCTTCACGGCTTCACGGCAAAGTGGCAAAGAAAATATTTCCCAGTCGAAAATATGAGACATGCAGTTCAGAGTAAATGAAAAGCATGATGAAACATGTTTTTACAGGATATGATCAACGAAGGAGGAACCATACCTCCCTCTAGTCTGCAAAATACAGAGCTGAGCAACAACAGATTCCTTTGATTGTTTACCTTCTTCACAGAGCCATGCCAACTTGAAGTTGGCATAAAGAAGTTTCCCATTTACGGAAGCTATGCGTAAAATTTTTCAAGCCATTTGAGAATGTCTATCATTTGAGAAAAACATGATAGTTGTCAAGGAGAAGTAGAGTC